>NW_028270181.1:13443028-13766528 GCF_037043375.1 Chiloscyllium plagiosum | reverse complement strand
AAAAATTAGGACTTGGCAGTATGTGAAATGTGCCATTTTTAATGTTCATGATGATGCCCAAGTCTGTTTACAAATAGAAGTATTTTTGTAGATCAGTCGTTATGTCAGAAATCCAGGCCCAATCAGTCTGGTTCTACCCACATGTAGAAAATAGTCAACAATTCACAGAAATAACCAAGATCACTCCACTATCTAGTCACACTAACAGAGAATGATTTCACCAGGACGTGGTCCTCAAGAGTGACAAATAAACTAAAGAAAGGCAGACCATGCCAGGGAGGAGTATATGGACTGACTTGCATGTGGTTGGCTTAAATTCTGCACAAGGCCAAAACCTGTGACTGACTGATCATCAGAAGGGGGTTACAACTATTTTTATAGACAAGTGTAGTAGACATCTGCCAGGAGATAAGCTAATGAGCAGAAATATTTGTCTTAACCATAACCTAATGAACAAAAGATAAAACCATGCATTATGCTCATTTTAATGCGTGCACACTAAATGATTCTGACACTTCTGAGCCCCAAAATAGGATTACATCCAAACCAACCAATCTTTCTTCAATGCACATTTTAGTCGATAAGGTTATAAAATTGATTTGATATATTTGTTGATGCATTGTTGGAAATTTAAGAGTTCCCGAGTATTTTTTAAAACTTTGCTCTTCCCTATCTGACAATACTATGGTTTTAAGAGGTGTATATTGTCCTGTTGTTTTTTTATATGAAGAGAGGTTGAGACAGATGGGTCAGCCATGTTGGTATGAAATGGTGGAGTAAGCTTGATTGAATTGCCTACTCCTGCTCCTCGTTCCTACAATCGTATGAGTTGGTCAATCTGAGCTTATTTTATCTCTGTGCTGGGAGAAATTCCCCTGATAGATGAGCCCCTTATTCTGGGGTATGTGGGTCTGTAGGCTGTGCCCATTTAGGATGACAAACTCTTGTTTAAAGAACAATGGCTTTTATAGGTGTGGAGTGGGGACTCTACTGGAGCTGCCGAAGGAGTGGGGCTAGGAGAGACTTATTGGAGATAGCTGCTAACTATGGGGCTCATGCACAGCAAAATACAGCACATGTGCACATAGCAAAGCCCAGAATCAACCCAGGACACAACCTTCAAATATGGCATAGTCAACAAAAGTTAGCGGTAATTCATCATCCTGCGGCTTGCATACCAAACACAGATTGGTAATTATCCAAAGAGCTGCCAAGTGCCAGGACAGCTTGGTTAAAAGTCATAGAATCCCTGAGGAAAGAGGCCATTCTACCCACACTGATTCTCCTAAGAGCAACCTACACTTACCCAACGTATCCCTGTAACCTCCCATTTTACCATAGCCAATCTACCTAGCCTGCACATCCCTGGACACTATAGCATGGCGAACCCACCTAATCAGCACATCTTTAGACTGTGAGAGGAAACTGGAGCACCTGGAGGAAACCCATGCAGACACAGCGAGAATGGCAAACTCCACATCGACATATACCGAAGGCTGGAATTGAACCCAGGTTTTTTGTGTTGTGAGGCCACAGTGCTAACCACTGAGCCACCATGCTGCCAGCAGGTGTAGTCAGTAAGAGAATGAACTGCTGACCTTGGTGTTATTGGCATCTTGAACTAACCATCTGAGCTAACCCACAGGCATGCGTCAGTTCTTTGGGACTTCATCCTGGACATTTCTCATATTTTAGGCCTAGCTCTCACTCCTCCTAACCCACCTCATCCTCCCTTCTCATTCATACCAATTCAAGCCAGCCCATGTTCCCACCATGTCATACCAACTTAATTAAAACTCATGTCAAACTATCCACCAGTTCTTGTTCTTGAATGGAGCATGCCATCTCATTTAGTATTCCTCAGAAATAGACCTCAGAAGTTATGTTGAACTGAGACAAAATAAAGTAAGAAAAATTTATTATTGCTTTCATCATATTGAAAAAATATTCCAATCATGAAAACTCATTCAAAACAATTAATTATCTTCAAGTACTTAATCCACAATAAAAACATGTATTTATAATTTCACATCTAATCCTTTAAGAACTCAATGGTCAATAGGACTATGTGCTTAGGACCCTGACTGAGAAACTGATAATTTGGAGAAAGTTATCAAACATTAGTAGTGACATAATGACAGCCCATGAGGTAATGTCAATAAACAGCTATAGTAGCTGGTATAATGGATTTTTCAGCTCTTACTGATACTGTTAGACTGTTTACTTTCACATTCTTTTACAGTCTGTAAAGAACATCATATCTTGACACTTTTACAGAAAATAAAGCATCACTCTCGACATTGGGCTAAGGCACTTGCCACGGGGAAAAGGGATCAGTCTGAACTCAGCAATTAGTTATAAGCCATTTCTCGTAACCCTTTCTCTGACTGGTAAAAGTGAGACCTTTGGACTTGCCCAATCCCCTTTAGGCAGATAGAAAGCTAACATAACATTATCGATTTCTGTCACCCAGAAAAAGAAAGATCTGCTGTTTCCTCTGCAGTACTAACCAAAGGATTGATGGGACAGAAGTGTCAAGGTCACAAAGTTCTTCCACCTATTTGTTTTAAGGGACAGAAAATTGTGAATGACTTGTTTCTGATGTCGCAATGAAGGTTTCTGTCATTCCAACATTAAACGTGAGCTGACTGACTCTGAAAATGATCTCCTGTGAGTCTTGGAAAGTCACTGTGACATAAAAGTCAGAGAAATGAGGTCTCTCCGCCCCCCATTAATGGTAAGGAAGTGGCATAATTGATGGAGAATACCAGCAGACAGAGCCTGGTCACACCTTTCCCAGTAAGGAAGAGACTCCAGGACACTGTTTGTCCTACGTACTCAGATGGTGACTTGTCTTGTGAGCTTCGGATGAGTACAATGTTCTTTTTCTAATTGGGCTCTGGTTATTGTTGACCTTTGCTACCAGTCAGGTAAACTCTTCGGCCATATATCTGATGTTGTATCCTGAACAGAAATTGCTGGAAAAGCTCAGCAGGTCTGGCAGCATCTGTGGAGAGAAATCAGAGGTAACGTTTCGGGTCAGGTGACCCTTCCTCAGAACTGATGGTAGCGAGGAAAATGTTAGTTTTTTATGAAGAAGATAGGGCGGGGTGGGTTGGGGGGAATAGAGCCTAAAGAGAGCAAAGGACAGTTGGACAGACAAAGGAATGGAAAACAATCAGGCTGGGAGCTTTGCAGTTCTTACGGTTTGTATGCAGAACTGTTTGTCTGACTGGCTTCATTGTTGGTAGATCTGAGTAAAAGTTAGCAGCACACCTTTAGACTGTACTTCCTGAGTTATAGGATTGTGTGTGATTAGTGATCTTTTGCTTATGGTTCATAATCTGACCATCTCTGTCCCACACTGAACCTGTATTTGAGGACTCTGCAATAGACAATGGCTTTGTGCAATGTCATAGTGAACATCCGATCTGTTTTACATCTGTTGCGATATTTCTTTTATTTCTGTTGACTAAATTGGAAATTAAAAATGGAAAAAGATGTTAAATGGTCTGCCAGTTTGGTGCGACTGAAAGTCAAGATCGACTTTCATCCATTTTTGGAGATGCCGGTGTTGGACTGGGGTGTACAAAGTTAAAAATCACACAACACCAGGTTATAGTCCAACAGGTTTAATTGGAAGCACTAGCTTTCAGAGCGACGCTTCTTCATCAGGTGATCAGCTAGTGTGCTTCCAATGAAACCTGTTGGACTATAACCTGGTGTTGTGTGATTTTTAACTACTTTCATCAAGATACGTTATATGGTCTGTAAAGGATAACATTGAATTTTATTTAATTGGGCCAAACAGGATAGTGGCATTACAAGGGGAAGTGATCAAGATGTACATATAGGTTATTTGTGAAGAGAATTGCTGTCGAATTTCTCCAAAACATTTCCAGAGAGGATTCATTTGGGAACAAACAGAATATGTTCACAAGGGGAAATGTAATTCTATGGGGATGTCTTGAAGAAATGGATCTCCTCAACATAAATGCTTCACTTAATGAATTTACATCAGCACAAACACTCACTTGAAGGATAATTAAACTTTATTAATAAAATCAAATTCAACTGTTATCTGAGGTCCTAATGGCGCAATCTGAAAATGACTTTATTTGTACAGCATGCACTTTGTAATTGCTGGGGTCCAATGGCACAGAGCCTTATTGATAATAACATTACGCCCTGTGACAGCTGTGACAAGAATGCTAATACACTTCGTTTAAATCAGAGGAAGTACGATCACTCTCACTGATAAAATAAAACAAATTAAAGCAGCTACCTATGAAGATGCCAAACACATTGGGAACCCAGGGTGATCAGAGAAAGTATTCAGTAACTAGAGACTGCTGCAGGGCATTTGAAGACTGCATTCCATAATTCTAAAATAAATTTGTTCTAATTTCCATAAGGTAAAACTACCTCCGGAGGCCCAGGTCAGAATGCATTGCTATAATTACTGTGAACGTAGCAGACCTCTTACAGAAAACATCGCATCAGCTGAATAAATGTTGAACTGATGATACCTGTATAAGCAAAATAAGTCTTGCGACTTGATGGAATATGGTTAGCCTTCATTCCTACAAAGAAATCTAGTTAACCGAAGATCTGGTACCAGATGTTTTATTTATGCATTTAGAAATTGCTGTTAGTACAAAGTGTGATATGATGTTTCTGCGTAACCCACCTTCACAAAAAGGAATAAGAATTACCCAGTTTTGTCAGGGAGCATCAGCGTTTTATTAATGCGCGTCGGCCATTTGTAGCACCAACATTTTTAATATCTTCTTGCAGCTCTTGTTAATGTATAGGAGCATATCCAGGATTGGCTTGACTGATGAGCTGGACGTAAGTTTATGAGTTCCTCGATATAACATTCATGGAAACAAAGCCCTTTCATTTCTGGTATTTCCACCTTGCAGGTTAAGTCATTGAGATTAGGTATTGGGAATATTTTTTTTTAAAAACAGCTGCAATAAAATGGGCATTTGAGAAGAATGGGATCAATTTTGCTTTTTTATTCATTCCTATCATCTGGCCAGATGTAGAATGAAGAAAATTGAAAATGATACGTCAATGCATGGGTGTGGAATTCAATAATACAAAGAGTGATACCTGCAAAAAGTTGGAAAATCATATGGATGAAGGCAATGGACAGTTTCATTCAAGTATTCCTTATTGTTTAACTTTTTTGTGGAATTTTATGGATTGCAGTAGATTGCAGTTGTTGTTAGTTCAATAATGAAAAGTAACCGGAAAAGGTTTGACTTTATTGGTGACAATTAGTGTAATTTTCAGCATGGTTGTTTCATTTGTGAGCTTGTTGCTTTGGATACATAGCCCTGAAATGCCACGCTTGGAAACTAATGTCCAAAAATCGATCAATATGTATTTCACTCAAACTAACAACAATAGAGAGGCCACACAAAATTAACTCCAGAGCTAACTGGTTTTCCCAGAAATCATTCAGAATTGAGTAGGTGGATACAAAACAGATGCCGCATGATGTGGATAAGTGTTAAGTTATTCACTTCAGTAGGATAAACAGAATTACAGCGTATTATTTAAATAGTGACAGATTGGGAAATATTGATGTGCAAAGAGTACAGGGTGTTCTTTGTACACTAGCCACTGAAAGGAATGTGTAGGTAGAGCAAGCAGTTCAGAAAGCAAATGGTAATTTGGCTTATATTGGATACAGGAGCAAGGATATATTATAATAAAAACAGCAAGAGCTGGAGAAACTCAGCAGGTCTAACAACATCTGTGGGTAAAGAAACCAAGTTAATGTCCAATATGACTTCTGTGGAACTGAAGGGGGAAGGACAATGGTTCTTTTTAATTCTGTTGATAAAAGGAGAGAGAAGGAGCAAATGGAACAGATGGTGAGGGTTCCCAGAGCAGAAAGCCCAAGGAGTGCTTTTGATATTAGAGGAAGGTATAAATAACGAATAGGTATAAATAGAAAGCTGTTAATAGCAGAAAACTGGTCAACTCTGTCCTCTGAGAACAAACCCAAGCAAACAAGTCACTGGGATGTGGTTGGGGTATTGGGGAGAGTAGAGGACAGTGTTTATGCTCTGAATTGTTGAACTCAATGATAAGTCCCAAAGGTTGTCAAGTTCCCGAGCAGAGACTGAGGTGCTGTTCCTCCAGCTCGCATGGGACTTCACTGGAATCCACTGAAGACTTCAGAGCAAGGGATCATGGTCTCAGGACACAGGTGTGTCATTTGGACTGAGATGATGGGAATATTTTTCACTCAGAGTAGTGACATGTTGAATTCTCTATCACAAAAAAAACTGATAGGTTTCTGGACACTAAAGTTGTCATGTGGTACGGTAATAAAGCAAGATTTTGTTGTTGAGATAGAAGACCAGCTATAATGGGTGGCATGGTGGCTCAGTGGTTAACACTGCTACCTCACAGCACTAGGAATCCGGGTTTGATTCCAGCCTTTGTGACTGTGTGGAATTTGCATATTCTCCCCATACCTGTGTGGGTTTCCTCCAGATGCTCCAGTTTCCTCCCACAATTCAAAAATGTGCAGGTTACATGAATTAGCCATGCTAAATTGCCCATAGTGTCCAGGGATGTGTAGGTTATTTGTATTGGTCAGGGATAAGTGTATGATAATGGGGTGGGGGAATGGGTCTGGGTGGGTTGCTCTTCGGAGAGTTGGTGTGGACTTGTTGGGCTGTCACACTGTAGGGACTGTATGAACTATAATTATATGAATGGGTGGAGTGGGTTCAATGGGTCAAATGACCTGTTTACTATGTTTCAATGTTCAATCTAAATGATGATTCTTTGCCTGATAATTTGTCATTAACCGAGACTTTCCTGGAGAGATTTGTCTTCTATAGAGCTTCTTGCTGTCAACTGTTCCTTCAATCATCACCCAACCACAATCTGTCTTTAGGTGATGATCTCACTGCGCTTCCATCAACTTTCTTCCATTCACAAACTTTCGGCGGATACCATCAAACCCTCTTGCAGTTCAATGACATTCCTTGTCAATATGACAGCTAATTTGTGCTTCTTTGTCCTAATTATCCCTTCTGGCCTTAAATGGAAGTCCCACAATCTATCTATTGAGGATGTTGCCTTCAAGAAACTTCACTTCTTCCTTTCCTGTCAACTAACCTTGACAGATTGAGACTGAAATCCTAAAGGGGAGTAGGATTTTATCCTTGGGCCCAGAAAGTAGTCAACAATAAATGAGAGAGCCATTCTTTTTATGTTCTCTATCACTTTCTCCATTATAATGTTACTTGTCTGTATAGTTTATTCATTAGTTGAAAAGTGTGGTGCTGGAAAAGCATAGCCAGTCAGGCAGCATCCGAGGAGCAGGAGAGTTGACGTTTTGGGTGAAAGCCCTTCATCAGGATGCCTGAAACATCGTCTCTCCTGCCCCTCGGATGCTGCCTGACCTGCTGTGCTTTTCCAGCGCCACACTTTTCGACTCTGACTCTCCAGCATCTGCAGTCCTCACTTTCTCCGAGTTTATTCATTAGCCTGTAGTGTTGCATTGAACTTGGCTTTCTTGCTTCCTTAAAGCCCAGATGCCATTGATATGTTAATGAGCTTGACATGAATCTGCAGCTGACTTCTCAGTGCACAAGCTTTTATTTTCCATTCATTTGGAAAAGTTTGTCAAAATTTAAGTCTGCATCCAGCCGATTGGCTGCAAGTGTGTTTTGCACTGTTGGTGTTGACTAATCTCAACTGCTCCTTCTTTTTGCGCCCTTTCTGTTCGTAACTTAATTGATCAAAATATTTCCCACTTGTATTTAAATATATTCACAGGACATTGGCCTTCCCTAATAGCCCTCGAGAGGATACTGATGAGTTCTCTTCTGGTAGATAATTTTGGTGTAGAAACAACATAGTGTTGTTGGGAAGTGAATATCAGGATTTTGACTCAGGTAGTGATATAATTCCAAGCCAGCATGGACATGAATTTGTTGCTCACTTCTTATGTTTATCTTCCTTTCACTGCATAGAGGAAGCTTTTAAAATCCCTCATCGCGTTCCTTACTCACTGCCTTCTCTTTTACTCTTTACTTACTATGGTGAGCTCCTCTACTGGGGTCCTTGTGTAATCATCTCAAATTCTCCTCCAGATGGTATTTTTATGATTTAACCTTGGAACCGCTTTGTGATTTTAACGGCATCCAATTTGAAATGAGAATGGGATTAGTTGCATTCCCTGCAATCATTATTTGAATGATAATGTACCATATTAAACAGATGACTCAATGGCTCTATGCTTCTATATGTCTGTTTGTGGACTACCATGGTTTGAATTATGGTAATAGATTTTGAATGTACTGTCTACCTTACCAAACTGAGGAAAGGCTATTGTTGACCTCAGTCATTGGTTTTGCCTTTCAGTCGTCCAACTATCAGACAAGGAAGTAACATTTGCATCTTTTGTGATACCATCTGAAAATTCTGAACAAAGCAAACTGGTAATTCAGTAGAAATCAGCCTGGTCAGTGCTCAGAATAGATGAATAGTTTGCTGGAACGAATGCATTAACTTTATTGTCATGTGCCTTTGATTGAGAGCAGGGAAACTTTACAAAGTGCCCGCTTATGGCGCCATCTTAGGTACAAGATACCTCGGTACAGATACTTAAATATTTGGGAGAAAATTGAAAAAAATAAATAAATGAAAGTCCTGCATCAGAATAAATGGGAAGAAAGTACTTGATTTAGAGACTTTTCACTCCAGTTTGTGCGATCACCTCACCTCCAGTCTGGGACTCCCCTCCCCCACACCACCCTCCGGTCTGGGATTCCCCTCCCCCACACCACCCTCTGGTCTGGGACTCCCCACCCCCATACTACCCTCTGATCTGGGACTCTCCTCCCCAACACCACCCTCTGGTCTGGGACTCCCCCTTCCCCACACCACCCTCCGGTCTGGGACTCCCCTCCCCCACACCACCCCCTGGTCTGGGACTCCCCCTCCCCACACCACCCCCTGGTCTGGGACTCCCCCTCCCCACACCATCATCTGGTCTGGGATCCCCTCCCCCACACCGCCCTCCGGTCTGGGACTCCTCTCCCCCACACCACCCTCCAGTCAGGGACTCCCTCTTCCCCACACCACCCTCTGGTCTGGGACTCCCCCTCCCCCACACCACCCTCTGGTCTGGGACTCCCCCTCCCCTACACCACCCTCTGGTCTGGGACACCCCCTCCCCTACACCACCCTCTGGTCTGGGACTCCCCCTCCCCTACACCACCCTCTGGTCTTGGACACCCCCTCCCCTACACCACCCTCCAATCTGGGACTCCCCCTCCCCCACACCACCCCCTGGTCTGGGATTCACCTCCAACACCCCACCCTCCAGCCTGGGATTCCCCTTTCCCACACTACCCTCTGATCTGGGATTCCCCTACTCCATTCCCCTCTGAGTAAGCTTAAAAAGTTAAAAGTTAAAAAAAAATTCTCAAGAAAAGAGAAGAAAGAAGAGAAAAAGAAAAAAATGGGCAGAGTAGAGAAGTAACCACCTATTCTAACTCTCAGTCAGCTTTTATCACTCTTGCTTCAGTTATATTTTGACTACTTTTGTTTTAAATTTCGGATGCTAACGCTGTAAGAAATGATTATCTGCTGGATAATCACATCATTTCTACGGCTCACATTATTACGGTAGCAGGATCCCATTTATTAGTGACAATGAACTTAAATAAGATGGTTCATAATATTTATGAATCCCAAGTATAAGGAGAGGTTTCACATTTGCACAGTTCCCTTCATGACTGCTAGAAATCCCAAAGCACTTTACAGCTAATGAAATTGTTTTGAAAAGTAATCACTGTTGTACTGAGGGGGAAACTCTGCAATTTGTGCACTCCATGGTACCACGAATAGCAATAAGGTATTGGCAAGGGCTTCTCTCTCTTCCAAAAGCAAAATCCCGCGAAGGCTGGACATCTGGAATCAGAGCCGAAAATGCTGGCAATACCCAGCAAATCAGCTACACCTACAGAGGGGGGAAACTGAGTTAACAATTCAGGTTAGTTGTGTCACATTTCACATTGTAATGTAAACCAATCCACTGGCCATTAGACATTCCATAAGAACGTTCTGGGCCTGACGTCCGAACTGGAAGATGCTGAGGATGGCACGGAAATGCTGGGAGACAGGAAGAAAGGGAGGAATAAGAAGGGAGGTCTTCCTTTCTTATGCCTTTCTGCCTCTTTTTCTTGTTTTCCTTCTTTTCAGACTGTCCTTGAAATCTGGCTATTTGACCATCTGATCTAAAACTCACGTATGCAGCTCAGTGTCATATCTTATTTCATGTTCCCATGAGGTGGTCCGTGTATGGAATGAGCTGCCAGCGGAAGTGGTGGAGACTGGTACAATTTCAACATTTAAAATGCATCAGGATGGGTATGTGAATAGGAAGGGTTTAGAGGGATATGGACCGGGTGCTGGCAGGTGGGACCAGATTAGCATATCTGCTCAACGTGGACAAGGTGGACCGAAGGGTCTGTTTCCGTGCTGTACATCTCTATGACTCTATGACTCTCAGTGCCATGGTGCAGTTTCTTAATGTAAAGGTGCGATATCAAGACAAGTTGTTCTCTGTGATAAGGTAGTAGAAGACAGAAGTAGTTAAACAACATAGGGGGTGCGGAGCAAAAGAGGATGTTAATGGAACAAATAAAGAATCAAAAGATGGATTTAAAGGGTTTTTTTGTGATGTCATTGAGGGATAAATAACAAGAGCATAAGAAAAACTGCATTTTTCTTCAAATAAAGCCATGGGATCTCTTGTAATGTCTAGTCAGGGCAATTAACTGTCATATGAAACAATTTGCAATGGAATTTGAACTACTTACTAAATATGGTTAATACATATTTTACAGTTTCTTTTATATTGTGCATTATATGCTGAACTGCTTCAGAGCACGCAACACAATGGAACACAGTAACTGTGGTTGTGTAAGCAAATGTGCAATAAGTGTACAACTCAATATCCCAATGAATAGGCAATGAGTTGTATAATTGGTTACCCTGCCATGGTTGAGGGAGGAATTATAGCTATTTGCATTTGTTGAAACCCTAGAATTCTATTTCAGACTGTGAAACTATTACACTTCATTAAACTCTGGGGGAATGTACATGGAGAGCCCAAGACGATAGTAAGAGAGAAACTGATGCTTTGAATGTCATGAAACAAACAAGTTTGGAGAGTCGAAATGTGGTCTGTAGATTTCTGGAGAATTGAGGGCAGGAAGTAGAAAGAAGGGAGGAACGGGGGGAAAATCTCAATTATCTAAGAAGTAGTATGGAGTGAATTATTGGGGCTGAGGGTTGCTAAGTGCTCGGCTCTGGGATGGATTGATGGCAGAGAGGTGCCTGTGTGTTGGTGCAGGTTCTGTGCTCAGATAAATGGGGAGAGTTAGCAATGGGAAGTACATCTGGTTGTGAATTCAGACATGATGCTTGATGTGAATGGAGACGGTGAAGGGTGATCAGCCAGCATTGTGACACTCCTACGCAGAAAGGGAAGAAATCAAAAGTGAGGATGTACATCTTTGATGCTCTCATGATATCAATAGAAACACAGAAGAACTTAACAACTCAGCAAGAACTAAACCATTCTGTCCCGGTCAAAAAAAAGATTGTGGAGCTTAATCCTGCCTTCACCTCTTTGTCATATAGCAGGTAGACTATCATAGAATCCCTACTGTGTGGAAGCAGGCCATTCAGCTTATCAAGTTCATACTGACACTCTGAAGAGCATTCCGCCCAGACCCTGCATTTCCCATAGTTAACCCAAGTGGTCTGTACATCCCTGGACACTATGAGTAATTTAGCACGGCCAATCCACCTAACCTGCACGTCTCTGTGACTGTGGGGGGGAACGCATGCAGACACAGGGCAAATGTGCAAACTGCACACAGGCAGTTGCCTGATGGTGGAACCGAATGTGGGACCTTGGCACAGTGAGGGAGTAGTGCTAACCACTGAGCCACCATGCCTCCTCCCCTTAGTGCATATCCAGATTGGGTTGGTTAAGTTCACTGAGGGCTTCTGCCTCTAATACACTCCCAGCAGCCAGTTCTCCACTCTGCTGCCTAATCCTTTATTCCCCTTTAATCCAACGGCCAATTACTTTAAATATATAGACCTCGATGGTAACAGAAATTGGAACTTCCTTTCCAATCCATCTGAGTGCCCTCATTATTTTATTCACATTGATTACATTTTCGCTCTGTCTTTGAAAGAAAGCATCCAGAGCCCATCCAGCGTTTCCTTGTGGCTGGATGGCTGGTTTATGATGCAGAATGACACTAGCAGCATGGGTTCAATTCCCACATCGGCTGAGGTTACCATGGAGGACTCTCCTCCTCAACCTTTCCCTTCTCCTAAGGCGTGGTGACCCTCAGTTGAACCTCACCACCAGCCATCTCTCTGTAATGAGAGCCCTATAGTCCAGTAGAACTATAGCTGAAACTCCCCATTGCTGGAAACATCCTTGGAAATCTCCCCAGCATCCCTCCAATACAATTTTCTCTTTTTCCTGTAATGATTAGAACAGTGTGTAACACTCAAGCCTCATAGAGTCATGGGCTCATGCAGTACATAAACAGCCCCTTCGGTCCATGCCAGACATAATCCCTAACTAAACTAGTCCCACCTGCCTGCTCCTGGCCCATATCCCTCAAACCTTTCCGACTCATGTACTTATCCAAATTACTTTTAAAGGTTGTAACTGTACCTGTATCCATCACTTCCTCAGGACATTCACTCCACACATGAACCATCCTCTGTGTAAAACATTTCCCATGGCTAATCCACCTAAAGTGCATATCTTTGGATTGTGGGAGGAAACGGGAGCACCCAGAGGAAACCCATGCAGACACGGGAGAATGTGCAAACTCCACACAGACAATCACCCGAGGCTGGCATCAAACCTGGCTCCCTGGCACTGTGAGGCAGCAGTACTAACCACTGAGCCACCAAATTGTGGCAGTCTTCACATTTCTCCCTCGCTATTAACTGAATGGCCAAATTTCAGGTTGTTGTCCAAATTCTGAATCATACTCCTTACATTTAAGTTTCAGTCGTTGATAAATACCACAAACTTCAAGGGACCCAGAACTGAGACCTTTGGAATCCCACTAGAAATACATGCTTTATCTGGAAATGTGTGTGCATCTTGCAATCTACCAACTTCTCTCACCCTGAGGAAGTAAACGCTCCATGATTTTGAGATTCTGCAACAAGGCTTTGTATGCTTTAAGGGAAAGGCTGACCAACACCAATAAAACTGAGCTGCAGATCATTAATATTGAACATTGTAAAGTTTTCTAAAGCTGTGTTGAGAGTCTACAAACCCCTCCATCCTAGGATGAGTTCACTCTCCTCTTCTTTTCCCAGCTGCGTTGTGCTCCACAATTACTTGTCAACCTTACTCTCTGGATCTCTAGGGAGGAGAGAAATAACTTGAAGCAAAGATTACTGGAATAAAATAGATAATGAAATATCATGGGGATCTTGGTTTTATGAATTGCCTTAGGTCAAATTTCCTGGCAGATATCAGAATATTCTTTTCTCATGAAGGATACTACAATTTTCACATTACTTAATGTTAAGCACGTTATTTTAAGAGGACAAAGCTGAGAAAATCTTCCTCTGCTCTGGGCTTTGACATTTAGAACAAAGTGATTTCACCAGCCATGCCTTTGCTTGCTGGGGCCTTCAATCACTCCGCGCAGGTTTAATAATGATGCCACACGGGAACACAGCCAGAATAACACCTCGCTACCTCTCTAGTCAAGAATATATTACGGTCACTGGAAGTGTGAATGTCCCCTTTCCCCTCCCCCAAGCTCTTGGTAATCGTGTATAATAATAGGAGTTGTGTTTACTTCAGTGGGAGACTCATTGAACTGTGTTTACATGATGGAATTCACTTGTATTTAATTCGGTTTTGCTTAAATGCCCCATAAAAAAAATTACTGTTTCAAGTCACTTAACACTTTTTCTGCTTAAATAATATTTCAGTTACAATGAAGATGCTGCTCATTTCTGATGTAGACCTGATTATTCATTTTCCACTGCTAGACTGTAATGAAAAAAAAGGAACATTGTCTGCACATCAGTGGAAGCTGACACATTCAGTCATACATTCAATCCACAACAATGCATCAATTCCTTTCATTGTACTTTCAAAAAAAATGTTTATTTTTATGCCAGTTGTTTGGAAAACAAATTCAATCATTTCTCCAAATTGGCTCTAATTTCTAAGGAAAAATGTATATTCCCTTGGAGGAGGCATATATGTTCCTTTCACGAGACATGGAGTCAGGATTTAAACTATTGCTGTCTGCCTGTTGTAGTTACCTGCATTCTCCATTTTATCAACCCTGTCAATCAGCTGTGGATAAATGGTGTTCCCATTGTAGTGAAATGCTACCATACTAAACAGGGCTGCATTCATCTATTGAGTCAGACCAGTAAAAGGACATGCACACCCAGGAAGAAATGGTTTCTCTGTTACAAAGTTGAGATTGTGGACATTCTTTGCTACTTGTCTTAACGACCACCATAGTCAATGAAACCAAATTGTTCCTTGAAGTTGTTTCCCATATATGATGTGGATTTTATTTCAATGCAAATGTGGTACAGGTACACAATCCTTTATCCAAAATTCCGAAATCTGAAGAGCTCCGAAATCCGAAATTTTTTTTTTGTGGAGTGTGGAAAAAGTGACCCAACTCCACACCCACTCGAACCACATCACTCAGATGTGACCGGGCGGTGTGGCCATCACTGGCAGGTGTGAATTGTATCTCAGCGCTCATGCTATTCACATCTGTGCTGTCTGGTAATTTTAAAAAAAATTTCACTGTGAAAATCTCATTTGTTCTGAAATCCCCAAAATTCTGAATTATGAGGGACAACTGGTCCCAAAATAAAATGTAATTCCGCAAGTACAAATTCATCCCACAAATTTAGATTAGATTACATTACAGTATGGAAACAGGCCCTTCGGCCCAACAAGTCCACACCGACCCGCCGAAGCGCAACCCACCCATACCCCTACATTTACCCCTTACCTAACACTACGGGCAATTTAGCCTGGCCAATTCACCTGACCTGCACATCTTTGGACTGTGGGAGGAAACCGGAGCACCCGGAGGAAACCCACGCAGATACTGGGAGAATGTGCAAACTCCACACAGTCAGTCGCCTGAGGTGGGAATTGAACCCGGGTCTCTGGCGCTGTGAGGCAGCAGTGCTAACCACTGTGCCACCGTGCCGCCCACTATGTGTGCGTTTACACGTGTGTGTGTGTGTGTGTGGGTGGAGGGGGGGGGCACTGTGTTATGAGTGTCTGTGAGAAAGTGTGTGTATGTGTGTGAGTGTAAAGGGATATAAGTCTGTGAGAGGTTGTGTGTGAGTGTGGGAGTGAATGTCTGAGCGTATGAGAGAGAGCTTGTGTATGAGAGGGTCTGTGTGAGTGTATAGGTCTGTAGGAGTGTGTGTGTGTTTGTTTGTGTGTGTGTGTGTGTATACATGTAGTGCAGTGGGGTCACCTGTAGCGTGACATGAATCCAAGGACCCAGTTGAGGCCATCCCCATGGATACCAAACTTGGCTATCAGCCTCTGCTCGGCCACTTTGCGTTGTTGCCTGTCCTGTAGTCCGTGTTGGAGGACGGTCACAGGAAAGTCTGAGGTCGAATGTCCCGGACCGCAGAAGTGTTCTCCAACTGGGAGAAAACACTCCTGTCTGTAGTTTGTTGTGTGATACCCACTTATCCGTTGCTGTAGCCTCTGCTCGGTCTCACCAAAGTACCTCGCCTCAAAGCATCCTTGCCTGCAGTGTATGCGATACATAACATTGGCTGAGTCGCATGAGTACCTGCCACATACACAGAGGGAGATGTCCCCACGTGTAATAGTGATATCCGTATCGACACTCTGACACATCTTGCAGCGTCTACCGTGACACGGTTGTACACACACACACACACATATTAATTTGTGGGGTGAATTTGAACTTGCAGAATTACGTTTTATTTTGCTCAAAAACTCCACGAATCCATATAAAATTTTGTAAATCCGTTTTTCAGATTAGAATCAGTCTGATCATTAGGGCACAGACAGTCTTACACAGGGCATCTCACACCTTCAATGCATTATCTCGGCCGACATGACACCAATTATTAAAGTTCACTTGGGAGCCTAACTTTAAAAAAGTTCTGTGATTTAAATATGAAAGAACTGAAACCAACATGTTCATTCTAAAAGATGAGTGACTTAATAAATAATCCAGGTCTTTTTCAATATATAATTTCAATTACATCACATTGTAAACTTTTGCTATAAATCCTGTGATCTTATACTCCACAAACACCTGATGAAGGAGCAATGCTCCGAAAGCTAGTTTTTCCCAATAAACCTGTTGGACTATAACCTGATGTTGTGTGATTTTTAACTTTGTACACCCCAGTCCAACACCGGCATCTCCAAAATATGACTTACATAACTAAGGTATTTTACATCGATGCTATCTGTAGACAGGTGGTCACTGCTCATTGAGTGCAACATGAGATGTTGGGGGTTGTTGTTCAAGATGGGGACCTGGAGGAGTAAGTGGTGAGCTGGAATTTGACTTACCTGTTGAGTATTGTTGCTGACTAGTTTCTATTTGGCACATGGGAGAATAGGATACAGCAAATTAGTGAGATGAGATTAGGTACTAATTACAAACTAATAGATGAAAATAACTCTCTTGTTGCTCACCAGCAAGAGTATCGTACTGCCGTTCAAAGACTGGCCACAGAATTGGACTTCCTCTTCTCAACGTTGCAAATCTCACCACATTTCCCCAATGGTCTCCCCAGCACCCACATTAGGTAGGGTCTGGGAAGATTCCAGTAACAGCTCAGTACAGCCCTGGAAAGCTTTTAACAAAGGAAATATTTTTGCCCAGGGGTTTGTAACACGTTCAACCATCTCAAAAATATTTTCTAATCAACCTGTTCAGTGATGTTATCCACCACCTCTGGAGTAAGTGGGGTTTGAAGCTGGGCTTTCTGGCTCAGAGACAGGGACTCTGCCACTGAACCTATAAAGTGTCTAAATGCAAGGTGCTAGGATTGTTGACCTTGATGTCGTTTGAATATATAGTTACATGCAGCCCAGACAGAGAGTAATTGAATGGGCTCATTGGTCTAAAACTACTCTTGTTCTTATAGACTCCCTACAGTATGGAAGCAGACCATTGGGCCCATCTGGTCCACACTGACCCTCTGAACAGCATATCCCACCCTGACCCATCCCATACCTATAATCCTGCATTTCCCATGGCTAATCCACATAGCCTGCACACTCTGGGATACTATGGGCAATTTAGTATGGCCAATCTACCTAACCTATACATCTTTGGATTGCGGGAGGAAACCGGAGCACCCAGAGAAAACCCACACAGACACGTGGAGAATATGCAAACTGCACACAGGCAGTCACCAAAGGCAACAATCAAACCTGGGTCCCTTGCGCAGTGATAACCACTGAACGACCATGCTCCTTTTGAGAGTGGTATCTTTTTATTGGGAACAGAATGTATTGCAAGGTCTTTTCCTGAACATACATGGGAGGTGGAATATCGCACTGACAAGGTGTGAGTTGATGAGAGTTTATTTTCATTGCATTCAAGGGCAGGCTGAGTTTCTTATAACTGGAGTTGAAGAGATCGAGAATGACTTGCAAATATTTTTGTTTATCGTTTATGGGGTGTAAGCGTCGCTGCCTGGCCAGCATTTTTGCCTGACCCTAGTTACCCCCTTAAGCTGCCCTCTTGAACCACTGCAGTCCACCTGTTGTGGGTTAACCCACAATGCCCTTAGGAAGGGGATTCCAAATTTTGATCCAGTGAAGGAACGGCAATATATTTCCAAGTGAGGCTGGCAAGTGACTTGGAGGGGAACTGCAGGGGCTGGTGTTCTCTTGTATCTGTGGCCCTTGTCCTTCTATATGGAAGTGGTTGTGGGTTTGGAAGGTGCTGACTGAGGATCTTTGGAATATTTCTGCAGTTTATCTTGTAGATAGTACCCACTGCTGCCATTGAGTGTCAATGGTGGAGGGAATTGATGCTTGTGGATGTTGTGCCAATCAAGCGGGTTGCTTTATCCTGGATGGTGTCAAGCTTCTTGAGTATTGTTGGGTCTGCACTCACCCAATCACATGGGGAGAATCCCATCACACTCCTGATGGTGGCTTGTAGATGGTGGACAGGCTTTGAGGAGTCAGGAGGTGAGTTAATTGTCATAGTATTCCGAGCTTCAGACCTGCTCTTATAGCCTCAATCTGCTGCAAAATGGGTAAGAACACTGCAGGCATCCACCAATGGTAAATAAATAGTTATCTGTTTAGGTTTAGCAATTGGTTAAAGAGCTTTCTATCTAGATGGTATTTTATATTGAGATCAGAGGCTTTTGGTCTATGATAAGGTGAATGACCAATGATTGTAAGTCATACAGGAGCTATCACACTGCCTGTTGACTCCAATCTCAATGGCATTCACATCATCAGGAAACAGTTGTGGGATTGTGATGACATTTCTTAGACATCCAAACCTTTGGAGCACAATCCATAGAACCTCGTGATCTAGCGTCAGACTGGGAAATGCAATGAAAGGTTTCTGACGTTTACTTTGAAACATTATTCCTTGACTTGTCTGGCATCAAGGACCGTGGCAGTGGTTCCTCTGGAGGGGTCTGAAGCCACATTGGGAAGATTTGCTCAGTCACAGGAAGCAGGCAATTCAGGAGAACATGCGTCAGAATTCTCCTTGCTTTGGCCAAGAAGGAATTGCCTTGTTAACATTCACAGGATGATTAATATCCTTTTGTGAAGATAGTGAAGCTACTAAACACTTGAAGCCAGCAGAGCGTTCGTTTTCCTCCCATTTCCATTGAATGAGTGCATGAAGGTTTGACATGAACCAATAGTTGCTCATGTACTTTGAAGATGTCAACATTGGGACCATGGCTTTATTGTTTGTTTTATAACCTGTTTGATTACTTGTTACCTCTCTCCCATTGATGGTGCTTCACCCATGGATTCTGAAATCCAGGAGATGGCCTGTAGTTGTTCAACACATTCTTTCTAATGGTGGTGGATTACATTGTCATCCTTAGGAAGAGAAAGACCACCCTGTGAAGGAAGGAGGTTTTGTCTGTTTGACTTTTGTAACACTGAGACATGTGCTGGAGGTTTGCTTCCTGGTCTTTGCGTGTCACCATGGCTAACATGGTACCTCCAGTGTCCCAAGGTCTACTCCTGGCTGCTGGCCACTGACCACACAGACATCAATGTTGAATGGGAAAAAGTTTGGTCCCACCTGAAATGCATTCTTGGCCATATGGCCATTCACCCAGCAACCTAACTTCATGGATGGTGTGATTGCCAACATCAAAGTAGAAAGGGATAAAACTGGGGAAATATGAACACTTGTACATGTTTACATGGTCATCTTTAAACCAACAGTTCTGGTCTACTACTGATCATGGTTCATATCTGCATAACATACACTGCCTATGGCACATGGCCCTTAACTGCTGCAATTCACTGATGCAATCAAATGCTGTTCATAATACTGCATGGTTATATTAACATGAAAAGACAGTTAAAATGAATGGGAATCTCTACCTTTTATTAATTGTTCTCTTCTGTGTAATTGCATGAAGTGTAATACATTGGATTGCTGGTTGCTATAAATGGCTCTGCGTTTCTTCATTAGCTGTGGGTCTTGATGTCTTCTAAAAGACACAGAACAAAATGTCTTTATTCTACACTTAACCTTGTATTTTTAGCAAGGTCCGTGGGAATACAAGACATGCCAGTTAATAGAGTTAAAGCATCATCGAGAAGGGTATTTCGGCATTTATTAGACGTGAAGTCATGATTTAATACTAATGAGTTTTTGGCATCTACTTTCATAACTTAATGTGTGACATTGATGGAGAAAAGAAATTGATGTGGACTATGACACAGATTAATAAATACACTTCACCCTCTGTAGATTTCACGCAGGAACTCAAAGACTAGAAACTCAGTACAGACTTAATTACACGCTAGGCTTTGAAACTGAGGAGCACAGCCACTAACGGAACATTATCAAATGCAAAAATTATGCAATATGTCCACATTTTAAATTTCTGTCTAATGTTGAGAATGCAAAGATGTTGGACATTTGAAATTAATTTATCTGGTCTTCAGAAAGCCAGTTTATGCCCCTATGCTCTAATCCATTTGCTAGTCTTTGTGTTATGGGAAATGTTGGTTTTGTAGAATACTAACGTAATTACAGATTGGAAACACACAATGGATCAACCAGTATTTCAACAAGGAAGAATATATTTAACCTTCCTCTGTACCTCTTTGAGAGAACTGGCAGAGAAAGAAGATCCTTTTTGCATTCACATTGAATACTTGGTTATGTGGAGAACCTTATTCTGTCTTTGCACAATTAACAGTTTTGGAATTACATCAATCCTTATTGTGAGGGAAAGGCAACCATCAATACCCTGCGTTCCACACAGGGTGGTAAGGTGGTTGATCGCTTTGAGCTATATATAGTGACATGGCTGAGGAAAAAACGTAAACAGGACACCAAGAGAACTCATTGATCTTCTTCATATACTACTATGGATTCATCAACATCTGCCTGACCAGATAGGTGGAATCTCATTTTAAAATCTTATTAATCAACAGTAGAATCTCAACCCTACCTTGTGTGGTACCAACCACTATGTGAAATGGGATAGATTCCAAAAAGAACTAGCAACTCAAAGTTTGGACATCCATCCATTGTGGGCCACCAGCAATAGCAGAATTGTATCCAAACACAGTTCTCCATCTCATAAGCCTGGTATGTGCCCCAGGCGACTCTTATCATTAAACCGTGGGCTCAGTGAAGAGTGCAGGAGGGCATGAACAAATATAAAAATAACTCAGAGAGAGAGAGAGAGAGAGAGAGAGAAAAAAATCAGACAGAACTATGTTCAAGATAAATCCAAGGTGGCAGCTGGCTTTAACCAGCATGTGTCTGACCGAGAATGAAGAGGTCAACAGGTCAACAAATGACGGCCATGCAAAATTGCCCATGGCACCCAGAGATAAGTAGGTTAGCCACGGGAAATACAGGATTACAGGTATAGAGTAGGTGTGTCTGAGTGGGATGCTCTTTGGAGAGGTCAGTGCGGACTTGATGGGCCGAATTGCCCACTTGCATCTGTAGAGATTCTACAATTCTATCCTTCCTTCTGATCCCATCCTCAATTTGGCCATTATCTTCATAGTTATTTAACTGGAATATATTAAAAAAAATGGTCTGTCAGAATGTATCCTCAGTTGAGGTTATTTCCTGCGTAGAAGCTGATCTAGATGAATTCTGGATCTGGGAAGGAAACTCTCAGCGAGCCAGTTTGGAGGAATGCATCATTCTGCAGGCTGGAACCCAGAATACATTTTAACACCCGTAGCCTTTAAAACTGGCAATCGAATGGGGAGACATCTTCCTGAGATGGATCAGAGACATGTTTTTCCGATTTTTTAATCATTTCCACAAAGCGGAAAATCTATTCTGTTGAGCTTCTCCGAGTACCTCTGTTACATCTCTGTTGCTCAAAATAAAATTTTGCAAAGCTCGGAGAAAAGATTTCATGAAGAGAGATTTCTGTGAAAAGAAATTGTATCTGAAGCCAAGAGGAACTGTTACAGATGAATGTTAGCAGCTTTCCACAGGGCGATTTCGCTTTCATGTTTATTGAAGAGAAAATTATGTTCCTGTGTGGTCAGATCTTTGTGATTAAATCTAATATAAGTGTTGCTCTCACCATCTTGACATATCACACTCGACTCTGCTCACACTAGCCCTCAAAGTAGAATGCTTAAAAACAGGAGACACCTCATGTCAGTCAGCATTTGTACATGTGCTACCAGAACCTCCAGGGTTATGTACCAGGAGCTACAAAATGAGATTAGGTTGGATAGCTCTTGTTCAGCTGGCATGAAAACAGCACGGCCTTATTCTATGCTGTAAGTCTTCCTTTCTTTTTTTCTACTTTAAAGGAACTATATTTGATTATTGACAGATGCATGATTTCACTTTGTTCCAACCAGTAAAGTGTTGTGTGGTGATCAGATGTCATGGACCATTTTATTTGCTGAATGCTCCATAATTTTGAAACTTTGCAAATCGCAACCCTATTCAGTCTTTGTCACAAAGTCACTGTTCCTAACTTTAGGAAGTGAATGGTATTTTGTTGCTGAGGAGACAGAGATCTAGATTTGTAATTAGGACAATAAATAACAATGCTTTGGCCTATACTGAGGGAACATGAAATATTGGGCCTTGGGTTTGGTGTTTATTAGCCTGACTTCATCGACAATTTGTCTGATGCATGTTTTAATGTCAGGCCAATGGTAACCTTCAGGAGTGTCTCTGAAGGGACGTAGTGCAGTGGATTCTGGGAAGTGGGGTGGGACGCAGTGACTGCCATCAAGTGAAGTGGGAGAAAGTGAGGACTGCAGATGCTGGAGATCAGAGCTGAGAGCGTGGTGCTGGAATTGGCTGGGTAGCTCTTTCGACAACTGGTATAGATACAATGGGTCGAATGGCCTTCCTTTGTCCTGCAAAATTCAATGAGTGTAAATGTTGTCAGTGAACTCAAAGCACTGGAAAGAATGTTTTTGAAAAAAAATTGACACCTTCTAGATTACTAAATCCAATACGATTACTACTCTTTCCCCATCTCCCAAAAATTGCTAGGCAGGAGGATCAAGGGCTGAGAGATAAATGGGAGGGGGATGGGGCTGGGGGGAAGGTAGCTGGGAAAGTGATGGGGAGATGAAGGTGGGGCTGAAGGTGATCGTTTGGAGAAGAGGGCGGAGTAGGTAGATGGGAAGGAAGATGTCCATCAGCCCCCTTGGCCCACAAGCCTCATTCCTGATGAAGGGCTTATGCTCGAAACATCGATTCTCCTGCTCCTTGGCTGCTGCCTGACCTGCTGTGCTTTTCCAGCACCACACTCTCAACTCTGCCATCAAGTTAACTCTCGTGCTGGTAAGAATATCCTGATCCTCCTGCCTAGCAATTTTTGGGAGATGGGGAAAGAGTAGTAATCGTATTGGATTTAGTAATCTAGAAGGTGTCAATTTTTTTTCAAAAACATTCTTTCCAGTGCTTTGAGTTCACTGACAACATTTAGACTCATAGAATTTTACAGGACAAAGGAAGGCCATTCGACCCATTGTATCTGTACCAGTTGTCGAAAGAGCTACCCAGCCAATTCCATTCCCTAGCCCTATCTCCTTAGCCCTCTAAATTCATCACTTTCAAATATATGTCCAGCTCTCTTTTGAAACCTTGTATGGAATCCACCTCCACCACTCTCCCAGACAGCACATTCCAAATCTAACAACTCTCTGAGTAAAGAAGTTTCTTCTCATCCCATTCCTAGCTCTCTTGCTGACAATCTTGAAATTATGACTCCTAGTTGCTGTCACACCAACTAGAAGAAACAGAACATCTTCCTTTGCCCTCTCAAAATTGTTCATCATTTTGAACACCTCAGTAAGGCTATCTTTAAACTTTCCCAGTTCCAAGGAAAGTAAGCTCAATTTCTTTAACATCTCCTTGAATCTAAATTCCCTCATTCCTGGATTCGTTCCAGTAAATCTCCTTTGCATTCTCTGTAGCTTTAACATTTGTCCTTAAATCAGGTGCCCAGAACTGAACACAATACTCCAAATATTGTCTGACCAATGATACATAGAGATGTAGCATAACTTCCTTACATTTATACTCTATTCCTGTATTTGTAAACCCCAAGGATCTCATAAGCCTTTGTGGATCAGCTTGCCTGGCCACCTTCAGAGAATTCGGCATTTAAACCCCAAGGTCCCTCTGCTCCTGTATTCCCCTCAGAGTTGAATGATTGAGCCTGTATTGTTGATCCATGTTCTTCTACCAAGACGCATTACCTCACATTTCTCTGCATTGAAATTCACCTGCTCATCCTTCTTTAAAATAGAAGACAAGAAAGGAAGACTTACAACATAGAATAAGGCTATTCTGCCCTATTTCCATGCTGCGCTTTTCCAGCACCACACTTTTAGACTCTGTTTCCATGCCAGCTGAACAAGAGTTATCCAGCCTAATCTCATTTTGTAGCTCCTGGTCCATAACCCTGGAGGTTATGGTAACACATGTTTGTCCACTGGTCAACTTGCCAATATCCCTCTGAAGGCACTCAGTATTTTCGTCACATATCGCTACTCTCCCTGTCTCAGCATCATCTGCAAATTTGGAGATTTTGCCCTCAACACCCATCTCCAAATCAATTATATAAATCAGGAACAGCAAGAGTCCCAACACCGATCCCTGGGGAATACCACATCTGATCCATCTCCTGTCTGAGAAATCTCCAACTCCCCTTCCGCCTTTGAGATTGCTCTTGTACAATGCAGCAAAGTAGCAGCCAGCTGAACCTATGAGTTTGTCCATGTTCTCCAGAGTGGCATTTACATTATTGGATACCTGAGTTAAAAGTGAACTGAAGAAAATCACAGATGGAGTAGAATCTTATCGAGGTCTGCAGGATGTGGACTACAGCGAGAATCACCTGGGGAGTCTGTTGAACCCTTTCTCAACTTTGAGAGCAACTTGTTGCACTTTCAAACAGCCTGGATGACTGCAGCTCCAACAAAAATCAAGAAACTTGTCACCATCCAGGGCAAAGCAGCCCACTTGATTGGCACCGCATCCATAAATATCTGCCACCAACACTCAGTAGCAGCAGTATGTATTATCTATAAGTTACACTGCAGAACTTCACCAAAGATCCTCAGACAGCACTTTCTAAACTCACCACCACTTCCATCTAGAAAGATAAGGGGAATAGATCCATAGCAACACCATTACCTGCAGATTTCCATTCACTCACCATTCAGACTTGTTCCTTCACTATCCTGGAATTCCCTCCCTAATAGCAGTGTGGGTCAACCCACAGCAGGTGGACTGCAGCGGTTCAAGAAGGCAGCTCACCCCCACCCTCTCAAGGACAAGTAGGGATTTGTAATAAATGCTGGACCAGCCAGTGACACCCATGTTCCACGGGAGAATAAGATAAAGTTCATTAAAACACAGTTTCCTATTCTACCACCTCCTGCACAGAAACTAGATGTTGACAATTCCCAACATGAATATTTGAGTTGGATGTGGTAATTCCAACTCACCACATACTCCTCAGCATCAACATCTTGGGCAGTCAGCAGCAACATCTTAAGGGGCACCCTATGGGCACAACCCCACAATGCACAACCCCTTGGCATTGATAACTACCAGCTTCTCAGGACTCTCACAGCAACTCTGCAATCTACTTGTAGGATGCTTCTGGATTTTAAAGCTGTACTGTGGTGCACTTATCATTGCAATGCAGCAGGGAGTATAATGTATGCAGTGGGACAGGTACCGAGTCATGGCCTGGGGTAGACTGCATCTCAGAGCTGCTTGCTCATTCTCGAAACACTCACACACCTTGAGCCTACCCAGGTGTGCACAGCATCCCTTCCTTGCTTTGTCTCTCAGCACCTACTGGCACTGCCTTGTCTCCTTGTGAGGAAGGCACTCCTGACTCTAACCTAGCCAATGTTCCCACTGAGGCACGAGGATTGTGCAGCTATAAGCAATTGCTAAAGGTGTAGATGCAAGTAATTGACCAGAAATATAAAATTCATACAGATAGATTCTTTACAAGAAACATTGAGATGGGTTCAAATGTGGAGAGGTACTCTGTCTGTTGTATTGATTGTTACATTTGAGTAACCCAAGATCTCCCACAGATTACAGTGATATTTGCTGTTTCAGTCATTAGAGTTTAACATTAGTTTTGTGGATTAGTGAGGATTCTTGGATAAGTGGAGATTCTTTATATGAGGCTCAAAGGTATCAATGAGCTTTGGTACACTCAAATCAGTCTCTTTCTTCATTTGGAGGATTCCAGATGTTGCATAAGAAGTGCCCTTTTTAACCAGTTATCAGCAGCTTTCAGACATTCACCTTTTTACCTTTTAGTTTATTCCCGTAAGGGAGAATGTGTTATTGGAAATGAGGTTCATAATTGACAGTAGTGGTCAGAAGAGTCCCAAAATGTTTACACTTCAGTGATAGCAGCACTAAACCGATGGGGAAGCCTGGATTAGTCCAGGCAAATATGGAAATTGGTGGGGTAATCTCTCTACCATCACCTACTGTATTGTAACAAAACATATCACCAGGAAAATTACATCTCCAAGTAGTTGCTTCACTGTCTTGAGGCAGATTAAGATTATTTGGGAATTAGAGTGGAGAAGAATTCTGTCAAAGTCACCAAAATAGTTCCATGGATAACAGACATTAACCTCAAAGGTTATGTTGGAGAAGCGAGCACAATTCTCATTGGAACAGACGAGATGGTGAGGAGATTTGATCATGGTATACAGGATTGTCTTAGGTCTGTGGATAATGTAGTCAAAGGAAAGGGGGTTCCCATCAGCTGCTGACACAAAGATTAGGGGTGACACAAATCTAAGGTTTGAGCAAGAAATGCAAGGGGTGGGTGCAGTGCGAGGAAGAGCTTTTATTAAGCATCAATGACATGGAAATCTCACCTATGAGTGGGGTAGAAGCAGAGATGATGAACTATTTCAATAGAAACTTGAATGGACACTTAATGGTCATACTGGGAGAAAGTGACCACTACAGGTGCTGGAGATCAGAGTCAATCAGTGTAGTACTGCAAAAGCACAGCTGGTCAGGCAGCATCTGAGGAGCAGGAGAATCGACGTTTCAAGCATGGGCTTCACCAGTTTCCTCATCTCCCCTCCCCCACCTTATCCCAGATCCAACCTTCCAACTCAGCACTGCCCTCTTGACTTGTCCTACCTATCCGTCTTCCTTCTACCGCTCCACCCTCCTCTCCGACCTATCACCTTCCTCTCCAACTCCATCCACCTATTGCATTCCTAGTTACCTTTTCCCCAGCACCACCCCGCTCCCATCTATCTCTCAGCCCCCTTGGGCCAACCCCCACATTCCTGATGAAGAGCTCATGCTCAAAACGTCGACTCTCCTGCTCCTCGGATGCTGCCTGACCTCCTGTGCTTTTCCAGCACCACACTCTTTGACTTAATGGTCATAAACTTACACAGATGCAGAGATGCAACAGGGGCATGGGATGAGTTGGGTTGTGGATTGGAGAGGTTGGGACTGTTTTCCTTGGAGAGAAGACAAGAATCTGAAAGAGGTTTTCAAAGTCACGTAGGGGCTGGGTAGAGAGGGAGAAACTGTTCACGCTCGTAAAGGATCAAAATTGAGAGGACACAAATATAAAGTGATTTGCAAAAGAAGAAAATACAAAGACAGACATCACCTTTTCACATAGCAGGTTTGGAAATGTGTTGCCTGGTGGAAACATGTTCCATTGAGGCATTTAGGAAGGAACTTAAATGGTCTCCTTCAGCACCACAAGATTTCTGTGATTCCACAATTCCTAAGAAAGCCATCTTGGGATGAATGGACTGAATTACTAGTCATCACTGCATTAAAATAACTCTTTCTCACATCCTCCCTTTCTTACCTAAATGTTAAATCTGGGTCGCGTAGTCTTTGTGTCCATCCAGGTTGTATTGACTCTACGACAAGCTCATGGTGATGTCAGCTGGCCCAACTAAAGATTTATGGGGTGCAGAGTACATTTACCAATCTTCCAAAGATTTAAGATTGCAACGTGCACACGTTGCAAGAGATCAGCTCTGCGATTGTTTAGCTTGAGACAGCTTGGTGGGGAAGTCCTACATCGTACCTAATGTACATCATGTGTCATCCTAGAAATGTCACCTAGCCAAAAGAAGCAACATTCCAAAGCCCTGACATTGTCACCTTTAATGTGAATCATAGACATATGGAGAGAGATTTTGTCAATGGTGTGTCATTCCTGGCAACATAACCAGACGTCTGAGCCACTACAAATCTCTTTTTGCGATTTCCCTCATGGTTATAAGTAAAATTTGAAGTGTGTTTGCCATACAGAGTGAACATATACGATCATGTAGGCGAAAGTGAGGACTGCAAATGCTGGAGATTACAGTTGAGAGTGTGGTGCTGGAAAAACACAGCAGGTCAGGCAGCATCTGAAACGTCGATTTTCCTGCTCCTCGGATGCTGCCTGACCCGCTTTTCCAGCAACACATTCTCGACATACGATCATGTGGCAAGAGATGCCTGAAACGTGCTGTCAGGTGACAATGCATGGGTATGGATATCACAGACCCTTCTGGTTAAACTGAGAGTCTCTGCATCATGGCCATAATGTTCCACAATAGCCATTAACATAAAACAAAGAACTGTGGATGTTGGAGAACTGATGGAGGAGCAGTAGACCACAGTGTCCCAGAGGAAATGGTCCCTGCAGATTTCTGACAAGGGATGGGACAGGAATTTGTACTGGTGGTGGCCTCCTGTTGGAGGTGATGGAAATTGCAGCTTAAGATGCTTTGGATGTGGAGGCTGGTGTGGTGCTAAGTGAGGACCAGGGGGACTGACAAAGGGGTGACAGGGAAACACCAGGGAATTCTGGTCCATTTTTCCTCCATTGTCAACACCTCCTCACACTCCCATGGCACCTTGCCATGCAATCGCAGAAGGTGTAATACCTGCCCATTTACCTCTTCCCTTCTCACCATCCAAGGCCCAAAGACATACCTTTCAGGTGAGGCAGTGATTTACCTGGACTTCATTCAATCTAGCCTACTGTATATGCTGTTCACAATGTGCTCTCCTCTACATTGCGGAGTGGAAACACAGATTGGGTGACCACTTTGGAGAACCCCTACCTTCTGCTGCAAAAACAGCCCTGAGCTTCCAGGAGCGTGCCACTCTAACATACCATGTTCCCACACCGCCATTGCTGCAGTGTTCCAGTGAGCCTCAGCACAAGTTTGAAGTACAGCAGCTCATTTTCCATTTGGGGACCCTGCAGCCTCTAGGACTCAGCATCGAGTGAATAACATTAGAGCCTGAGTCCGTCCTTCCATGTTTTTTACGCATCCCACACCTAGTGCTGTTGTGACATGGATTGCTTTCAGCAAAGCCAACCTATTGGCGCCTAGTCTCAGCTCTCACAATCAGCTTCTCCTCTGTCCTGGCTTATTATCAATAATGCCTTTGTATGCCTATCCCTTTATTTCACTCTGTCTCTCTGGGCTCTGTCTCTACATATTAGCTCACCCCTCCTCTCCCCACAATAACCAACCTCGTATTCAGCATAAATCCCACTTTTTCCTTGCTGCTAACAGTTCTGATCAAGTGTCACTGGACTCAAAACATTAACTCTGCTTTCTTGCCACAGATTCTGCCTGACCTACTGAGTTTCAATTTCCAGTTTTGTTTCACAGTCATTAACATGAGACTTGAGAGCACAGTTGTCACAGGTATTTATCAAAATTAAATTCCACTTTTTGATACTTCACATGATATTGCTTACACTCTATTCACATGTCATTATTGTTATTTGTTCAGAAGAGCACAATTTAATTGGAAGCACTAGCTTTCGGAGCACCGCTCCTTCATCAGGTGGTTGTGGAGGGCACCATTGTCAGACACAGAATTTATGGCAAAAGTTTAACTGAAATTATACATTGAAAAATATCTTAATTGTTTGTTGAGGCTTTCATCTGTTGGAATACTGATAGTTTCACTTCTTTCATGTGTAAATCACAAATTTTTTTTTTAAAAGTTGCATTCTCCTGTTAGCTGTAACAATGGGTGTTGTGTGATTTTTAATTTTGTGCATCGCAGTCCAAGACCTGCATCTCCAAATAATGATAAACGTGGTGGACTTATGTTGCCAAGGGATACAACACTATTTGCCAACTGCTGGAAAATTTGACTAAGAATAGTTAGGCTATTGTTTTTGACCAGTACGGGCACAATGGGTTGAAGAGCCTTGTTTCATGCTTAGGCCTGTAGGACTGTAAGTGAGGATTTTATTTGGAGAAACATTGCCACCAGTGGAATTTTTTTTAAGTATGAAAAGTATATTTTATTAATAAAAAATATAAATACAAACATAGTTACTGGAGCAGTTCAGTTCCTTACAATAGCATAGGAAAAAAACAAACATTGGAGTTGGACTCCATCCAATAAACAAACCAAAGGCACCATTTACTTGTGTAAGATTATATTTACATATCTGAGGCACTGTGAGTTCATATTGTTCCTCATTTTATTTCATTTCCCTTATAGTTACAGAGTAGTTTAAACCCATTCACCAAGCCTCGCCATTGATACTGTCAAAGTCACAGTTCCTGACTGGCCTGCCAAGTGAGGTTCTTAATGTGTCTGAGAGAAAGTGCCCACTGCCTGTGGCTGTCATCTGCAAATAAATTCGGAAACTGATTGCTGTTGTGTTACTTCTGATATTGTGGTATGTTAATTCCTGTGAAAGATCAGCCCTGTGAGCAGGGAAATTATCATTGAAATCATTTTATACTGAATTACATAACAGATCATAATAGAGAGATTAATGAGAAGTTGCAGAGGACCCTAGAACAGTGACCCACGTTTGCGGCTGGTCCAGGCCGGTGGGATAAATCTTTCTCTCTCTGATGGCCTTGGAACTCTTTAAGTGAAATTAAATTAGGTACTTTCAATCGAAGTACTAGTGGGGCAAAACAATGGCACAGAGCTGCTTCTATGTTGGGCTAATTGGGTAATCACACTCAGCAAAGGACAAAAGGGCATTACCAAAGGAGCATATTCTCCACCTAGCCATGGTTTACCAACTCCAGGAATACTGACTCTGATTCAGAACCCGAGTGGGAACATCTCCTGCTTCTAACATTTGAAAGCCAACCTTCCACTAAGATCAAAACAAATCATTTGCTCAAGTAAAAATGAAAATGTAGATTTAATATTGTTAAATTACCTGCAATAACTGTCTCCCTGGTTGGTTCATGACATAGGTTTTTGTACACACAGGAAGTAGAATGGTTTCTTAGCTCAGGTGGCTGGATGTCTTAGCTCAGGTGGCTTGCAATGTGGAGTAATGCCAACAGTGTGGGTTCAATTCCTGCACCAGCTAACGTTACCATGAAAGGCTCTCCCTTCGCCTGAGATATGGTGACCCTCATATTTAGCGACCACTAGTCATCGCTCTCTAATGAGAAAGGAGTGCTGTGGTGACTAGATTTGAGAAAAGGATTTCAGGAAGATAACCAGCAGATCCCAGTGGGTTAAACCTACAACAGCATTTCAACATCATAAAAACGAAAAGAACTGTGGATGCTGTAAATCAGAAACAAAAATAGAGTTCACCAGGTCTGGTGGCATTTGTGGAGAGAAATCAGAGTTAATGTTTCAGGTTGTGTGAGGTCCTTCTGAGAAAGGGTCACTTGACCTGAAATATTAACTCTGATTTTTCTCCACAGATGCTGCCAGACCTGCTGAGCTTTTCCAGCAATCTCCATTTTTGTTACAGTATTGTTTCCCAATCCCTCCATGACCATATCCCAACCCAATTTCCACATCTCCTCCAACTTTTATTAAAATTCAGTCAGGGGTGTCACTGACCCCTAGTTGCCCTTGAGAAAGTGGTGGTCAGTTGCTTTCTTGAACCAGTGCTGTCTATTTGCTGTAGCTATCTCACACTGGCCTTAGGGAGGGAGTTCCAAAGTTTTGACTCAGTGACACTGAAGGAACGGCGATATATTTCCAAGTCAGGATGGTGAGTGACTTGGAGGAGAATTTGCAACTGGTGTTCTTTCCATGTGTCTGCTGCTCTTGTCTTTCTAGATGGTGGTGGTCATGGGTTCGGAAGGTGCTTTTAAGGATCTTTGATGAATTTCTGCAATGCATGTTGTATATAATACCATGGCTGTTACTGAGTGTCAATGGTGGAGGGAATGGATATCTATGGATGTCGTGCCAATCAAGTGGGCTGCTTTGTCTAGAATGATGTTAGACTTGTTGTTGGAGCTTACCCATCCAGACAAGTGGGGAGTAGTCCGTCTCATTCCTGACTTGTGTCTTGGAGATGATGGATGTGCTTTGGGGAGTCGGGAGGTGAGTTACTCACGGCAGTAGTTTGAGCCTCTGACCTGTATTCCAGTTGAGTTTATGGTCAGTGGTAGCCCCCAGGATGTTGAAAGTTGGGTACTTAGTCACGGTGATGCCATCGAACATCTAGAGACAATGGTTAGATTCTCTCTTGAAGACAGTCATTCCCTTGCAATTGTGCGGTATGAATGTTACTTGCTATATGCCATCCCAACCTGGAATATTGTCTAAGTCTTGCTGCATTTGGACTTGGAATGCTTCAGCATCAAAGAAGTCAGAAATGGTGCTGAACAGGGTGCAATCATCAGTGAACATCCTGGTTCTGACCTTGTGATAGATGGTGTTCTCCACAAGTCACCAAGACTTCTGCACTCATCTCATTCTTGCCACTTGAGCACCCATCATTGGTGGCTTACCTTTAACAGCCAAGATTCTAAGGCTGAAATTGGCCCCCTGACTCTCTACCTCTGTCTTCTCCTTTGAAGACACTCCTTACAATCTACCTTTTTGATCCAAAATTTTCTCTATTTACACTAATGTCTCCTTGGAGAAAGTGAGAACAGCAGGTGGTGGAGAATCAGAGTTAAAAAGTGTGGGGCTGGAAAAGCACAGCAGGTCAGGCATCATCCCAGGAGCAGGAGAATCGACGTTTTGGGCATAAGCCCTTCATCAGGAATGAAGTCCTTCATCAAGAATCGTCGTCTCTCCTGCTCCTCGTAGCTGCCTGACCTGCTGTGCTTTTCCAGTGCCTCATTTTTCAGGCTTTGGTGAAACATTTGGGAAACTTTATTGCATTGAAGGTGCTTTGTCACTTGTTTCTGTTGATGATTGAGATGATAACATTGGGAGATATCTTATTGATGCTAAGGTGCCATTAAGATCTATATGAGGTTTGTGGAAAGGAAATGTGTGAGCTTTGTAGGATTTGCAATAATATACAGACATGGCATAACAAAATCGAATTAAAAGAGGTAGTAACAGAATAGAAGCAACCGATGTTATCACTTAATTTACTTGCATTCTCTGAAATCCTGCATTCATATTATTGTTGATTCTCTTTTGTCAGATTTAGAAGGCGCAATTTTACATCTGTGAAAGTGATGCACAATTTAAAATTAGCTACGATCTTAATGGAGTGACATCAATAATTGGATCTTACAACCGTCGTGACACAAACAGAGGCACGATATCAATCACATGGCAGGCACAATGTATTCCAAGGTTATGCCATACATTTGTTCCACTGGATTATCTGCTTCCTCTTGTAATGCCATAATTAATTCAGCAACAATTTATAAGACAGCAGTTATTTTGTTATTAGTTAAGTTTTGTAAACAAAGATAATCAAGCTGTTCAAGCTGCAAAATACCATTTCCTATGACTTGCTGCAGCAATCAATTTGCACTGTAGCATCAATCATCTAGTCCTAAACCTGTACTTTTTTCTATACCTCCCAGGGCGTTTTTCAGTATCTTCTTTAACCAAGCGAAATCCATGCATAATTTTTTCACCATTGTGACCTCCGGGACTCTTGGTCATTTTGTTTAAAATTATCTGTGGTAATGTTGATGTCATGCCACCAATGAGCAAAGTATTCTAGAGTTTAGGTGCTGGTGTGAATAATTGTGCAAAGAATTAATAACACACTAGATACAAATATTGGAGTAATCGACTGCCAACTATATCCTGACAGTCTCACAGCAATGTTGCCACAATGGTTAATTGTCTTGTTTAAATGTCACCATGCATCAAGGACAGGGGAAGCACTGACAGTTGGCATTCACCCTTACTGCTGCAGCTGGCATATTAAACAATAATGAAAAAGCAAGCAGATATCAGATTGAAGCAAATATGTTATTATCTGAAAAAGATATCAGAGAGTATTTTGAAGGCTGCAAGTGCGATCAGGGGATTGAGGTGACAGTTATAAATTGCTTAATCTTTGCATGCACAGTGTGTGACATTGCCTATGTAGATTATTGTCCTGTAATCATCATCTAGAATCCATTCTGTTGTATTCTGCAGGAAACCTAAACTGAAGTTTCCACACGTACAATACTTGTCAACCAGTTCAAACTAAAGCTCAGATGTTTGTCCTTAGTTATGTTTTTATAAATTCTATTCACCCACCAACCCTGTGCTCACCAACCTCCATAGGTTCTGAGTTAAGTCATGCCTTGGTATTAAAATTGTCCTCCTTGTTTTCAACACTCCCCCCACTCAATTCCCCACCTAATCTCAAGGATTTCCTACAGTACTCCAAGATATCTGTGCTTCTTCAATTCTGGTCTCTCGCCATCCCATTGTTTTTAATGCACTATCACTGGCAATCATGACAGGACCATAGCTCTGAAAGTCACTCCTTAAACCTCTCTGCCTCTCTTCCCTCCATTAAGATGCTTCTTAAAACTTACCTTTTTCGCCAATAATTTTGGATATAATTACTAAGCTGATTATGTCATGTGACTCTGTGTCAAAGTTTGTTTGGTAACACCACTACAAAAGTGTCAGGATGTTCTATAAATTTAAGTTGTTTTTGCAGAGCTGAGCGGTGACATTTGATTCCTTCCAGGGTGTTTGTTTTCATTTACTCCTCTGACAGTCCCAATTGTTGTGTGTGAATTCTTTCGACCCTTAAAGTGGCCAACTTTAGATTAGAGCATCCACCTTTCAGTTCTAACTGGAAGAGTCTTAATGAATAAACAATGTGAGGTTTAACACATCACTGCAACTATTTTGAAGTTGTATGAAAATGACTGACATTTATTGGAGACTGTTCACATTGGGTGACACTTACGGCTTTTAATCAAATATTAATCCTTTCAGAGATTGTCAGATTCCACACCACATCTCCCACAAAGAACGTTCCCTCGTAATTATTACATTGTTACACCTTTGTTTTATGTTATGCTCAGTCTTGTAGGACTATCTAAAAAAATGATGCGTTATATTTACATTTACCACGCCCACATCTCCCTCTCGTCTTTGACTTTACAACTTGTTGACTGTCCTCCCAGTGGAGGAATGGACCCAGTTCAGTTCCAAGGAAGGGTCACTGGACCTGAAACGTTCCATCTGATTTCTCTCCACAGATGCTGCCAGACCTACTGAGGTTTTCAAATATATTTAGAAGTTGACTTGACCTATCTTTCTGCTGGTCTAAGGTCTGTGGTTCTCTCTTGAACGAGATGGTTTTTAACATCTTGCAATTGTGTACAGAAATGTAGTTACATGTTCAGCTTCTGCCTTATAATAATCTGGTTTAAAAGCTGTTCTATATCTCAAGAATTGACTTCTCCAGAAAGTCCAAATTTGCAGTCCATTTGGCCCATTAAAAGTTCCTGGCAATTTGTTTTCTGATGCCATAGCTTCTGGATATTTTATCTTCTTTAAAGATTATTTTGTTCTGTGGTAACAGCAGTTCTCCCATACTTCAGTGTGGATTGTTGTATATTTTGCAGCTTTAGTGGGGATATCTTTGTAACAAAGATTTTCCAGGTTATAACTCACAGAATAGGCTGATTTTTTTTCCTCATGGTCCTCTCAATTACATTTTCCCAGTGCTGCCTCGTGGTATCTGCACAATGTGACAGTGATGCCCAAAAGGAGCTGAAACCTTGATTAAATTATTGACTTTCCAACTTGAATTACTGCATCATTTAATGTTCTCCCATTTGTACAAGATATTTTTGGCTTTAACTCATGCAATACTCATTCTCTGATTCGAGTGGCAGTGTAGCTCAGTGGTCAGCACTGCTGCCGCACAGCAGTAGGGTCCCAGGTTCGATTCCAGTCTCAGGCGACTGTATGTGTTGAGTTTGCACATTCTTCCCGTGTCTGTGTGGGTTTCCTCCCAAAGTCCAAAGGTGTGCAGGTTAGGTGAATTGGCCATGCTGAATTGCCCATAGTTCTAGGTGCACGAGGGGGATGGGTCTGGGTGGGTTATTCTTCAGAGGGTCGATATGGACTGGTTGGGCCAAAGGGCCTGTTTCTGCACTATAGGGAATCTAATCTAACACTGTCTCAGGTCCACCACCACTGCCTGGCAGCTGTTATGGACTAGGCCAAACCCCTCAAAAGATAGTTGAGACACTACCTTTGTTTTAATTTTAAAGTTAAATGTAAGGTGTTGCATTCCAGATGCAAATCAATTGGTCAAATTACTGGATTTAAAGCAAAACACACTTTATTCATTCACACACGGGCGGCACGGTGGCTCAGTGGTTAGCATTGTTACCTCACCGTACCAGGGACCCAGGGTCGATTCTAGCCTCAGGTGACTGTCTGTGTGGAGTTTGCACATTCTCTCTGTGTCTGCATGGGTTTCCTCCCACAATTCAAAGATATACAGTTTAGGTGAATTGGCCATGCTAAATTGCTCATAGTGTAGGTTATTAGTCAGGGGTAAATATAGGGGAATGGGTCTGGGTGGGTTACTCTTCAGAGGGTCAGTATGGACTTGTTGGGCCGAAGGGCCTGTTTCCGCACTGTGGGAATTCTACTTCTATAATTTAAATGCAACAAAAGAGAGAAAGAATTGGAAAACTTAACAGAATAACAGGTGGAGTAACTGTTACTAATTAACTGTTCCAATATAGTCACATCCCCTAAACACACCCTTGGCTAAAGGCATATTCAGAAAACAGATATAACTGCAGTAGCCTAGGAAAAGCACTCTCAGCTTTTGGCTGTAATTGAGAGATGGAAAAAAATATCTTTCAATTCTTCAAGATCCTAACAACAAATGCTGAAAGTTAAAACTAAACATTCTGGTTTTGTGGGAGTCTAACCACACCCATTCAGGTTGCTTCTATTGTTCCAACTTTTAGAAAACCCAAGGCCTCACAAGTTGTTTACTCTAGTGGCTCTGTAGATTGCTCAATGCCTCTGCCTTAAAATCTCTCTTCAAAAAAAAAGGACGAGATACAGCTCTTAAAGCCACAGCACATCACACAATGCAGCCTGTGCCTTTGCCTCAGAGCTGGAGATTACCTCCATCTTCTATTGGATCTGAATTGTCTCTTTGCCATGAGGTCTGTGAGGGTTGTCATCATCAGCAATCAGCGATATCTGTTTCTCAAGACACCTCTGGATAATCAGTATTATTTTTGCCTGAAAGCTGAAACTCTAATTTCTCTTGTTCGGCATGGCTTAGAAAAAGAGTTGCTCACAATGTGGTGGTAAGTGCCACTATTGTCACCATGTTGTTTGTGGGTTCCTTCAAGTCTGAAGTGGCCAATTGTGGATTAGAATATCTACTTCTCTGGTCTGACTAGAAGACTATTGTTCAGTGAACAGTGTGAAGTTTATTGCACAAGTGCAACAATTTGCAGCTGACATGTATAGAACCGAGATTACTATGGAGTCTGCCGGGCAGACGCGAGTCCCAGGTCTATCTCCCACAAGCTTTTTCGTTTCTTTGACCATGTCCCCATGTCAGATCGGCCATGATCCTGTCGAAAGGTGTAGCAGCCTCACGGGGCCGAATGGCCTACTCCTCTTCCTATTTCTTATGGCCTTACGTTATTGTGGTGGGTGTTGCTTCCTGCCGCCAATCGAGTGATAACGCTTTCAGATCCTTTCAGGGACCAACTCTAATCCCTCTAATATTCAATGCCAATCCAGTGATGTTGCTCAAACAGAGCTGGTGCAGTCAGAAACATGAGTCCCCTTCATTTAGGCCCTGATATATTCCTCACTGTTAGTGCTAATGAATTCATGAAGGTGTTGCATGTAAACACGTATGCAAATCCGTTACAATTTACATGCAGAGGCAATAATAGGCTACAATGCAAATGAGTACCTGCAACTTGAAGAGGTTTAAAATTGCAAACTAGTTGGATGAAAACACCAAGAATTACATTTAAATGAATTCTCAGCTTGTGAGTATTCAGTTCATCAGTCCGGGTGGCGTGCATGCAGAGAGAAATGGCCTTAATTTTTCAGTTTCTGTTCTTCTGCACGAGTGATACACATTTTACAGCCACAAACATAAAGGAGATTAATTAGATAAGCCAGAGAAGGAAGCCTCTTTATCGAGCTGTTTCTAATGGTCAAGTTACAATTTATGAAAACGGTATTTAAGAATTATATTTAATCAGTAGACAAAAGTTTCTGAGCTCATCATATGGCAGTCTTGTCTGTATGCTGACAACTGCCTGTTTATAACATCCAGAACCACATTATGCATCTACCACAGAGATCAAAGGAACCCTGCTGGCAGACAATGACAGACAGCAGATGAATATGTGCAAAATATGCAAGACTGGCAAAAGATTCTTGCTCAGGAATGGCAACCGTATCAGAGGGCTGGATCATGATTTCCCTCTCACTGCTGTGTCCTTGTTCCTTGCTTGAGAGCACAAGCATGTTCCAGCTCACTGCGGCAGTGGAGCATTGGATGTGACTCGCATGTTAGTTAGTATCTGATTGCAGTCACCACGGATGGAGAGAGGGATGTGACTGGCAGAGCACAGCAGCAGCCTGAATGTAATCTTTAATGAGGTGCTGGCTGACTGTTTCTCAGAGTGTGAATCTGGGTGTTCTTTGAGGACATCATCAGCGACTTAGCCTGGGATCATCAGTATCCTTGTGCTGCATTAAAAGGCTCGTGCTGGCTAGGTTGTATTTTCCTTCTTGACAGCAATTCTCCTCCCATATAACTTAACAGTTTGAGAAATCCTGCAGGGTTACAAGCTCAAAAAGAAGGAATAATTTTAATTAATGAAACAACGCTCCTGACTCTCTTTCCATCTCAGCTGAGAACCTGCTGGCGCTTTCTCCCCGGCTGCTTTGATACAGAGAACCGATGACCGTTCTAAACGCTCCACCCAATGTCATAACAGCTCCTTCTTGCCTTAGCTCTCGATGCTATCTCTTTCTGGTAAGGCAGCATTTGAAACAAATAAACCCTGAAACATCTGGGCCGAATCATTAAGAGACATTTGCATAATCCTCAACAATGGGCTAGAATACCTCCGTGGGAGGGGAGTACTCTTGGTTGAGTGAGCGAGGAACATTCAGAGTCATAGAAATGTACATTAAGGACAGAGACCTTTCGGTCCAACTTGTCCATGCTGACCTAATCTAGTCCCATTTGCCAGCATTTGGCCCATATCCCTCTCAACCCTTCCTATTCATAAACCCTTCCAGACGCATTTTAAATGTTGTAATTGTGCCAGCCTCCACCACTTCCTCTGGCAGCTCATTCCATACACACATCATCTTCTGTGTGAAAAAGTTGCCCCTTAGGTTCTTTTTAAACCTTTCCCCTCTCACCTGAAACCCTTACCCCCTAGTTTTAGATTCCCCGAGACTGCAAAAATGATCTTGGTTATTTACCCATTTCCATTCCCCACATAATTTGATAAAACACTATAAACCTCAGCCTCTGGTGCTCCAGGGAAAATAGCCCCAGCTTATTCAGTCTCTCCCTACTGCTCAAGCCCTCTAACCCTAGCAACATCCTTGTAAATCTTTTCTAAACCCTTTCAAGTTTTGTAATCTCTTTCCTATAACAGGGAGACCAGAACTGAACGCAATATTCCAAAAGTTACCTAACCAATGTCCTGTACAGCTGCATCATGACCTCCCAACTCCTATATTCAATGCAGTGACCAATGAAAGCAATGAAGAGCATTGTATCATGTTCAGAGGTTTGATCCCTATCCACGCTGGTAAATTTGGTTATCAAATTATTACTTTTACTGGGGAGAAAAGAATAAGGGTAAAATGATAAGTTTTTAAATAGAGGACCAGAGAGAACTTTGTCTGCAGAATAAGTAAGTAAGGCAATAAAATAGTACATTATGTCTATACTTTTTATCTAACCATTTCAAACATGTGATTAGAGCAGGTGAGACATCTTTTGAGGTATAAATAGAAAGGAGAAAATATTGATTTAATGCAAGACTTTAGTTGGGAACAATATGGAAATTATTAATAGAGTTTTTGGCAATCCAACTTGACAAAATATAAAGGGCCAATGGACAAGCAGAACACAGACCTGACTAGGCTTTTATTAGGAATAAAGGGTTACAGTTACAGAAACACGGAAGAGGTTAAGGATATTTTAAAATCAAGCTGTACATTCACTTACACAAAACACCACACATGGATTTGAAACAATGTGCATTTGTGCTCCACACTTTGCTGGTGCACTATCACCTCACCAGGGTCTTGAAGGTTATATGGGGACAGGATGCAATACATGGTAATAAATTGTCTCAGATGCAGCAGAATCAGTTGAGAGACCAGAGTGTACAGGTATACCAGTTTTTAAAGGTGCTGAACAAATGAGCTGATACCAATGCAAAGGAGCTGAGGGGAAAGGGGTGAAAAGATTTTCACAGAATCCCTACAGTGTGGAAGCAGGCCATTTGGCCCATCGAGTCCACACTGATGCTGCGAAGAGCATCCCACCCTGACCCACCCCCCATCCCTGTAACCCTGCATTTCCTATGGCTAATCCACCTGACACCATGGGCCAATCCACCTAATCTCATCTTTGAATGATGGGAGGAAAACTAGGGCACCCAGAGGAAACCCACACAGACGCGGGGAGAATGTGTAAGCTCAACACAGACAGTTGCCTGAGGGTGGAATCAAATCTGGGACCCTGGTGCTGTGAGGTAGCAGTGCTAACCACTGAGTTACCATGCCCATTAGAGTGTGAAATATTTCCTCACAAGAAGTCATTAAAGTGGACTCCATTGAATGATTTTAAAAAGAAATGGGTTAATACTGAAAGTAAAGGGATGTGAAGGGTGAATTAAAGTGTGTTTTCTGCCCGCTCTGTCATTCTGTGAAACAATCAGATCATTGTAAGGAGCCCTGGTTAAGCTCTTGGGACCAATTATTGCTCTCCATTGAGTATTAACTTCTAAAATGTATCGCAGAGTGATTTGGTTTCTGGAAATTCTTTCCTACAATTATTAGTTCTATTATTTATGCAAAATGCAAATATTTAAGCCCAGGGCAATTTGTCACAGCCTCTGAATCTTTGACCAAAGACTTTGTCCTGTCTGTGGAAAGTGATGATGTCAGTTTCATAGTTTTCCCACTGACAATCTGCTTGACATTGGCCAAGGCACTGCTGGCTAAACAGGCTACAATGAATGAAACCGACTCCACTTTCTGAGCTTTCAAAAGCGCTTAGCTGTACAAATTTGTTAGCTGCAAATCATGCAGTTGCCCCCTTGGTTGATAGAGGAAAGTAGAGTTTAAAATTTAGCTTGTAACTTCAAGATGTTTGCATTGAAAAATATTATTCATTCTGTTGTGCAGTCTAGTTCTGGTACCGGACGCGGAAGAGGTATTAATGTCTTTTCGGATATATGTCAGCCAGCCATTAGTTGTTCATCTCTAATTGCTTTTGAACTGAGTGGCTTTCTAGGCCATTACAGTGGGCTATTAAGAATCAGTCAACCACACCAGTTGTGGGCCTGAACTTATGCTGCCGGGATAAGTGGGTTTGAGTTATGGGGAGAGGCTGGATAGGCTGGGACTTTTTCCGCTGGAGCGTAGGTAAAGATGTCAGATTTCCTTCCGTGAAGGACATCATCAAGAACAAATTGGCTGGATACGTTGTAAAATAATGAGCTATCAGCCAACTCCTGCTCCTATTTTCTATGCATAATAATGATGCAATGATGGTATTGGTGTCACATGATGAGGTGGAGAGCTCTGGGAGAAGGCTAACATTCTATCAGAGTTGAGGAAGAAGGGTGCATCTACATTGCTGTAAATAAAAAAATCTGAAAAAAGGTAGCTCAGACTCAAGAAACAGTACTTGGCAGACTAACGCTAATTTGACCCGTGCGCACAATATGGGATCTTGCTGTGTACAATTTTAGCCACAAGGACTCCTTCACTAAAACTGTGACTACATTTCCAAAAGCACTTCATTGGGAGTAAAGTGCTTTGACTATCTGAAATCTTCAAATGTATTGCGTAAATGCGAGTTCTTTATGTTCATGTCATTGCTGTAGGGTCACTCTACATTGGAGATACATTGCCAGGCAGCATCGCTTCACAGCCACATTCAAAATAAACAAGTAGCGCGCAGAGATAACTATTCCCCAATAATAGGAACCGTGACTCTTGGGAGACCTAATATTTGAATTAACCAACTTAGTTCTCAAACATTGTACTTATATACCAGAAGATCCACTGACCAAAGCTTTCTCTGAAAGTATCATTTTGCTGGTTTCCTACACTCTTCAGCAAGATATCTTCAAATTATTAAAACATGCAGAAAAATGTGAATAATACCGTGCCGATATTCTGTGTTAACTGATGTGAAATGTGGTGCATGAAGTTCAATTGAAACCTTGATTCTCCTCTCTAACGATGGAAGGCCACTGTGGTGCGTCTCTGTATTGCATGATACTGGAATAAGTGGCACTTGAAGCATGGCCTCCTGGTCCAGAGATAAGGATGCTACTACTTCACCACAAGAGCACCAAGGCTATTGTGGTAGCTGATTGAATTTGGCAACTGATGAAGGGGTCCGAAGCTGCTGTACTCTGTTGGTTGTTTTCATCTGATTTCTGCCTTTGACACAACAACACCAAATCCCAGGGACTGCCTTGCACTGCAGACATGAGCTCAACAGGTACTGACCCCAACCATCCGTCCGTACAGCACTTTTATCTATACAATGACCCAGGTGAAAACCAATGGAAGATTATATAGTGGTTGTACAGGACATTGGTGAGGACTTTTCTGGAGTACTGAGTCCTGTTCTGGACACCCTGTTAAATGGAGGATATTATTAAGATGGAGAGGATTCAGAAGAGATTTGCCAGAATGTTGCCGGGAATGGAAGGTTTGAGTCATGAGGAGAGGCTGGATAGGCTGGGACTTTTTCCACTGGAGCGTAGGAGGTTGAGGGCTGACCTTATAAAGGTTTACAAAATCATGAAGGGCACAGATAAGGTAATGGCAGGTGTCTTTTCCCTATGGGTGGGGGATTTCATGACGAGAGGGCATACTTTTAAGGTGAGGGGGAAAGATTTAAAAAAGACAGGGGGACAATTCTTTTACACAGATAGTCATTCGTGCGTGGAATGAACTTTGGATGTGGGTACAGTTACAATTAGATATTTAGTTAAGTACATAAATATGAACTGTTTGAAGGCAAATAGGCCAAGCATAGGCAGCTGGGGACTAGTTTTGTTTGGGATTATGGTCAGCATGGACTGGGTGGACCGAAGGGTCTGTTTCTGTGCTGCATGATTCTATGACTGTATAACATCTTACTGTTGGGGAAGGGTTTCATTACGTTTCTCTGTTTTCAGGAGAAATATCTGGAGCTGAGCTACCTACTGGTGGGGATGGCATCATTTGCGTCAAAAGAGTATTTGTAGATAAGCTGACCTCACCAACGAAAGATCTGCTCTGAAATAAATAATCAACTAATGCTGCTAGCTGCTGAAGAAACTATCATTAATTGTTGTAAAAAATAACATAATCTGGTTCATTAATATCCTTTATTGAAGGAAATCTGCTGTCCTCACCTGGTCTGGCCTACATGTGATTCCAGATCCACAACAATGTGATTAGCTGCCCTCTGAAATGGCCATTCAGTTCAAGAGAAATTGGAGATGGAGAACATATGTTGCCCTTGTAAATGATGCTATGAATGAATATTTGGATACATGCTGGATAACGGAGAGTTCATTGCGTATAAGTGTCTAGATCATCTACCTCCAATTTTCTGTCAGCCTTCATTTTTTATATGGATTGGACAGGGTTACCATGGCAACCTTGTTCCCCTGGAGTGGAGCCTAATCCATTGGAAATGCATATTGAGGAATCAAGTTCTCTGCCTGTTCTGTTTCACTGGCAACCCTGGGGGCAGGATTTTCCTGAAAACTGATCCTGCTCCATCTTTTTTTTCTTTCAAAAGTATATTTTATTCATTAAAAAATCCCTTTTGTATATGCACACTGTCACAAAAGCATTTCAGTTCTGCACACTTGCATATCAAGTAAATAAACAAAACATTGGACTTCGACTCTAACCAAAGACCTATCTTACACATACAATACTTATATTTACATATATTTGAGACACTAGGAGGATTTGATAACTGGACAGATCCCAATTACCTTCAACAGGGAGACCTTAGACAGTGGTCTTTCCCCACGGCGCCTTGCTGATCCTGCTCCATCATTGGCAGTCGAGGGTACTCCCGGTTTGCAAAGATATCTACAGTCAGTCTCTGAGTAGGTAGCACAGAGCCAACACCTTCAAGGTGCCACTTATAACTCCTCATATTTCTCTTCACATTTCCATCATAGGCCTTTTCTTGGTGAATCAACACTGTATATCCCTTGTGCCTTTAATATCCTTTTTGTAATAGGGTACCTGAAATTACATTCTCTCACATTCTAACACCCAATGTTTATGCAAACGTATCATTACTTCTTTAACACTGCTCCTTTTTTAAAAACAAAAGCTCTGGTGATGTTGATCTTCTTAATGGCTTTTTGTACATTCGCAAGGACACAATCAGAAAATTCAGTATCTGAACTCTGAGGCTTCACTGGCCATCCATATCTTCAACATCTTTTCATTGATTGTGAACTCCCATTTCTTGTTAGTGCACAAATCTTTCACCTTGAACAAGATGTTGTTTAATGTTAGGGGCTTTCAAATATCAGGAGGCTTTTACTTCTTTGAATGGTCTTGATTAATATGACCTGCTCACCTGCAGCCTACTTTCAAAGATCGAATTCCCTTCATATTCAATTCCACTTAACATTGGTGGAAAATGTACAAATGACATAAATCACCGACACAACATTTCTATGCTGCATAGTCTCCTAAAGCAATGTTTATGGCTATTTGATAAAGATCCATTTACGATCATTGATTTAGACGATTATTCATGCACACCCAGGAGTGCACCCTTAACGCAATGAGCAGAAATTACTCTCTTAACAGCACTGATGTGTCAGATGAAGAGGAAGATTGCAGTAAGAGGCACTATCTTCCCAACTCAATCTTCTGCTCAAAGCTAACCCAGCTTGATTTTACAGCTCCTACAGTTATTAGAGTTTAATAGACAAGTTTCAGTGATGGCAATGCAATTTTATCCTGTGATTTCTGTGCTTTACCATCAGCTATGAAGGTAATACTAGTGATCAACTTCCTTAATTCTGATGCTCTAAGTTATAATGAGGGTTGCAGAATGAAGAAAATGATGAATCCATTCCAATGCATGGTTTTAAAATTTAAAGACTGAACATGTGAGCATCTCTCTTCTGTACTGTGAATCAAATTGCAAGCAAATCTGTTTGTAAAAGGACTCCAAAATGGAACCCATTCACAGAATGGCTTTGGTCTGACTAGTGAGCAAGATGTTAACTCCGCATTGAAAGCTACCTATTGTCATCTTCCTTCTGGACCACAAGGCTCCTTTAAGTGTTTCTTTATCTGCAAATGTTCACCTAATTCTGTTATGGAGTCACAGAGTTGTACAGCACAGAAACAAACCTTTCAGTCTAACTCGCCCATATTGACCAGATATCTTAAATTTTTTATCTAGTCCCATTTGCCAACATCTGGCACATATCCCTCTAAACCTTTCCTATTCACGTAACCATCCAGATGCCTTTTAAATTGTAACCACCCACCCTATTTCACCTGGTAGCTTATTCCATACACGCACAACTCTCAGTATGAAAAAATTACCCCTTAGCTCCTTTTTAAATCATTCCCCTCACACTTTAAAGTTATGTCCTCTAGTTTTGGACTCCCCTACTCTTGCGAAAAGACGTGACTATTTACACTATCCATAAACCTCTGTAAGGTCACCCCTCAGCCTCTGATGCTGCAGGGAAAACAGCCCCAGCCTATTCAGCCTCTCCGTATAGCTCAAGCCCTCCAACACTCGCAACATCCTCCTAAATCTTTTCTGTTCTGAAAGTTGAGATTTATATTGCCCCATGTGATAATCATCCCCTAGTTTAATAATTTTCTGGAAGAGATGATTCAGTCAGCCATGTCGATATGTAAGGCACAGGCCCCAACTGTTTTGTTCAAAAGGGCCCATCTAAACCCAAACCATCAATCTGCTTGGAATCCAGCAATATACGCAGACCTAGCAGCAGTTCAGCATTTTCTGTCACGGGAAGGCAACCTGCAAATGTGATGTAAGGAGGTAATGATAAGGTTCAATGTACAGTAGTGGGAAAAGACTCATTTGGAGTTTATGAAAGCAGCATAGACCAGTTGGGCTAAAATGGCCTGTTTTTGTCCTGTGCAGTTCCATGCTATGTTGAGAACCGTCTAACATTTCCACAACAGCATTCTGCATAACTGAAGAGAAATTGATTCACTGAACGGGTATTGTGTCTATGACTGCAAGTTACTGTGTGCTTTGTGTTATCTGTCTGGCAGTGGAGAAGAGCTACAGGAACGGTTTGTGAGAAAAGTTTTAATGATTGTTTCAAGTATTTACACGATCGAGAACATTGATCTACTTTTTACTGGAATGTTGAGATTGGGTTTCTGATCCCTTCACAGCTCAGGCAGTGCCCTTCAGAAGGTCCTTGAAAGAACCATCCCACTATATTGACATTTCACATGGCATTATGTTGATCTTTTAAAATTCAGACTGTGTAATTGAACCAATGAAGACCAATGACCCTTGCCAGATAGATGGGGGATGCTTGTGGCCAACAAGAGACTGGGTTGTGAAATGCTGTCACAACTCTTCAGTTTAAATAAAGTGCAGGAATTTCTCCAAATGCAAATTGCCCTTCATAAAAAAAACCCATGGTAAATGTAAATCAATGTAGTTTGTAGTAATAATGTCCAGCCGACTGTGAAAATGTACCTGACATGTAGATGAGGCCCAAAGCACGAAAGCAGATGAGACTGAGTCATAGAGTCATAGAGATTAAAAGCCCACAGAAACAAATTCTTCTGTACAACTCGTCCATGCCGACCAGATATCCTAAATTAATCTGGCCCCATTTGCCAGAATTTGGCCCATATCCCTCTAAACCCTTCCTATTTGTGAACCTATCCAGATGTCTTTTAAATTGTACCACCCACCACCACTTCCTCTGGCTGCTCATTCCATATACGCACCACCATCTGAGTGAACAAGTTCCCCCTTCAGTCCCTTTTAAATCTTTCCCCTCTCACCTTAAACCTGTGCCCTCTAGTTTTGGACTCCTGGAGATCCCCTCTACCCTGGAGAAAAGACCTTAGTTGTTTACCCTATCCATGCCCCTCTCAATTTGATGAACCTTGATAAGGTCACCCCTCAGCCTCTAACGCCCCAGGGAAAACAGCCCCAGCCTGTTCAGCCTCTCCCTTTAACTTAAGCCCTCCAACCCTGGCAACATTCTTGTAAATCTTTTCTCAACCCTTTGAAGTTTCACAACATCCTTCCTATAGCAGGGAGGCCAGAATTGAATGCAGTATTCCAAAAGTGGCCTAACTAATGTCCTGTACAGCTGCAACGTGACCTCCCAACTTCTATACTCAATGCACTGACCAATAAAGGCAAGCATACCAAACACCTTCTTCAATATTCAATCTACCCGGGACTCCACTTTCATGGGACTATGCACCTGAATCCTTGGGTCTCTTTGATGGGTGGTCCATTTTAATATTTGAAACTTCCATCTTTTTAGGTCATGCTCTGAGCTAAAGGGTGACACATCATGGTAAGGCCAACTCAAAGTATAACCACTCCCCAGGTTGCGATTGGCTTCCATTCTAGAGTCTGTTTGCAATTTAATTTGGTTTCAAATTGGAAAGCAGCCATTTTTACGTGCAGAAAATGTTGGATCTTTAAACTTTAAAACTGTGTGTGGGTTCATAAGTACAAGCCATCGTAAGTCGGACGTGAATAAGTCAGGGACCCCCTGTAACACATTTAATCTTCAGACACTTGGAGACATTTAATCTGGGTGATTTGACAAAAGTAGTCAATTCCGATATGCAGGCTGGAAATGACATCAAAGTGCACGGTTTCAAAATTAGAAATGAAGTTTGCAAACACACAGCCAATTCATGCACATTTGAAAAAAGAATCAGACTGATTACGACTTCACATTTTGAGTACTGTCCCTTTGTTGGAATGGTTGTAGAGATTCCTTATCAGCGTGTCTAAGGAGGAATCTGAGCTACTGCTTTGGGGATTAGTCTCAGCAATGATGCTTCCTGTGAGTTGTTGGCATCAAGTTGTCCTACTGTCCATTGCTGTGGCACGATTGGAAACAGAAAATCTCAAAGGGAAACCTACAGCAAGCATTTTTGCTGATGCTGGAGCTTAGAGCCATAGAGAAATTGGAGTTGGCCATTCAACCCACAGTGTCTGTGCTGTCTGAGTAATTCCCGATGAAGAGTTTTTGCGCGAAACATCAATTTTCCTGCTCCTTGGTAGCTGCCTGACCTGCTGTGCATTTCCAGCACCACACTCTTGACTCTAATCTCCAGCATCTGCAGTCCTCACTTTCGCTGGAGTACACTAGCTGTCCATTCTAATCCCAAGTTTGAGCCCCGATTCATAGTCTTGCAGATTATAGTTTCAGGTAATTTTAAATTTGTTGAGCATTTCTCCCTCAACCACCAAACAGTGCAGCAAATTCCAGCCATCTACCACCCTCGGGGTAGAAATGTAATTCCTCATGTCCTCTCTATCATTGGCATCTTCACTGGGGGGATTCATTCTATCCAATCTCCTCATTATTTTGTACATAGGAATGAAGTCTTCCATCAGCTCTCCTCTGACCTAGAGAAAACAGCCAGAGCTTATTCAATCCTTCCTCAGAGCTTGGTTGTTCAAGTTCTGATAAGAGTTAGTGTTCTCGCCATGTTCAATATTTACCAATGTTCTTGTGGCACTATGTTATTGTCCCTCGCTCTCAATCAGAAAATCTAGGTTCAAGTCCCATCTGCCATGGAGTAGTGTCATTAAAAGGTCATACAAGTTGATTGGGGCAGCACTGTGGCTCAGTGGTTAGCATTACTGTCTCACAGTGCTGGTGACCTGGGTTCAATTCCAGCCTTGGGCCATTATCTGGGTGGAATTTATATGTTCTCCCCATGTCTGTGTGAGTTTCCTCCAGGTGCTCTGGTTTCCAATGATGTGCAGGTTAGCTAGATCAACCATGCTAAGCTGGTGCACAGGGTAGGTGGATTAGCCATGGGGGTTACAGGGGTGGAGGGGAAGAGCTTCGGAGGATTGGGAGGTGTGAACTTGATGGGCCAAATGGCCTGCTTCCACACTGCAGGGATTCAATGAAGAGTCTTGTAAATCAGCTCTATAATGTAGTGACCAGAACAGTGTATAAGACTCCAGCTATGGCCCAACACACGTCTTATATAGTCCCAGCATTACATTCTGCTTTTGCATTCATTACATTGCCCAATGAAGGAAAGCATCGCATATGCCTCCTCTACCAACTCGACCACTTGTCTTGCTGCCTGCAGGGACCAGTGGACATGCACTCCAATGTCTCTCCCCTGTTCTACCCCTCTCAGCACCCTTCCATCTGTTGCTCATTCTTTGTTATGTTTGACCTCCCCAAATGCATAGCCTCGCACTTCTCCAGATTGAATCCCATTTCTGTCCACTCACCCAAACCATTGTTATTATCCTTCAGCTGACATCCATCCTCTTCACCGTCAACTACATGAATCATTGTTGTCTCATCTGAAAAGTCCCCAAACAAATTTCCCATAGTTTCTTTCAAATTGTTGACTTTTACCACAAACAGCATGGGACCCAACACTGAGTCCTGTGGAACATCTGCTGAAAACTGCTTTCCTGTCACAAATACATCCATTGACCATTGCCTTTTGTTTTCTGTCGCTGAGCCACTTTTGGATCCACCGGCTCCCCAAAGGCTTTACTTTTTCTGACCAGTTTGCCATTTGTGACCTTATCGAATGCTTGGTTAAAACCCATGTGGACAACATCCCATAACACTATTGTCATCAATTCTCTCTGCTATTTGCTCAAAAAACTCAAATAATTTACTAAGATATGGCCTTCCCTGAACAAAATTATTCTGACTATCCCCAATTGATTTTTTTTATTTCAAAAATATACTTTATTCATAAAATACTTTGATGATCTGTACAGTTGGACATGCCATACAAATGTAAACATTCCATTTACATTTACAGGAAAACAGAGTAATCATTCCTATTTACAGGTCTGTACGATTATATTTTTAGCTGAGGCGTCAGCAGAGCCCCAATGACTGCGTGGGCCCCCTGTTCTTCTTTAGGCAGGCAGACTTTACACAGTGGTCTTTCCCCACCGCGACTTGGCAGCAGCTGCCCCAAGCTTCAGCGCGTCCCTCAACACGCAGTCCTGGACCTTGGAATGTGCCAGTCTGCAACACTCAGTCGGGGTCAACTCCTTCAGCTGGAAGATCAGCAGGTTTCGGACCGCCCAGAGAGCGTCCTTCACCGAGTTGACGATCCTCCAGGCACAGTTGATGTTCGCCTCGGTGTGCGTCCCGGGGAACAGGCCGTAGAGCACGGAGTCCCGCGTCACGGCGCTGCTCGGGACGGACCTCGACAAACACCACTGCATTCCTCTCCAGACTTCCTCTGTGTAGGCACATTCCAGAAGGAAGTGTGTGACAGTTTCGTCCCCCCTGCAGCCGCTTCGAGTGCAGCGTGCGGTGCGGCTGAGAGTCCGGGCGTGCATAAAGGATCTCACAGGCAGAGCCCTTCTCACCACCAGCCAAACCATGTCTTGGTGCTTGTTGGAAAGTTCTGGTGATCAGGCATTCTGCCAAATGGCTTTGACAGTCTTCTCAGGGAACCGCTCGATAGGACCCGCCCTCTCCTTTTCCCGAAGGGTCTCAAGGACACTACGTGCTGACCACTTCCTGATGGACTTGTGGTCAAAGGTGTTTTTCTTCATAAACTTCTCCACGAAGGACAGGTGATACGGAACGGTCCAACTACTCGGAGCGTTCCGCGGCAGCGAGGCCAGGCCCATCCTTTGCAACACCGGGGACAGGTAGAACCTCAGTATGTAGTGACACTTGGTGTTTGCATACCGGGGATCCACGCACAGCTTGATGCAGCCACACACAAAGGTGGCCATCAGGGTGAGGGTGGCATTGGGTGTATTTTTTCCCCCATTGCCCAGATCTTTGTACAGCGAGTCCCTTTGGACCCGGTCCATCTTTGACCTCCATATAAACTGGAAGATGGCCCGGGTGACTGCAGCGGCACAGGTTCTGGGAATAGGCCAGACCTGTGCCACGTATAATAGCAATGACAGTGCCTCACACCTGATGACCAGGTTTTTTCCCGCGATGGAGAGTGACTGTAGCTTCCATCTTCCCAGTTTCTGCCTCACTTTGCTGATACGCTCCTCCCAAGACTTGGCGCACGCCCCAGCCCCTCCGAACCAAATACCCAGCACCTTCAGGTGGTCAGTCCTGACGGTGAAGGGGATTGAGGATTGGTCGGCCCAGTTCCCGAAGAGCATGGCCTCGCTCTTGCCTCGGTTTACCTTGGCCCCCGAGGCCCATTCGAACTGGTCACATATGCACATGAGTCTGCGCACGGATAGCGGATCGGAGCTGAAAACGGCGACGTCATCCATGTACAGGGAGGCCTTAACCTGCAGACCCCCGCTGCCAGGAATAGTCACCCCTCTCAGGCTCGCATCCTTCCTGATGGACTCGGCAAATGGCTCTATGCAGCACACAAACAAGGCAGGAGAGAGAGGGCAGCCCTGCCTGACTCCAGATCTGACTGGGAAGCTATCTGATTCCCACCCATTGATTGAGACTGCACTGACAATGTTGGTGTAGACCAGTCTGATCCAATTGCAGATTCCCTCCCCAAAGCCCATTTTGGAGAGAACATCTCTCATATACCTGTGTGATATCCTGTCAAAGGCTTTCTCCTGGTCCAGGCTGATCAGGCAGGTGTCCAACCCTCTGTCCTGCACGTAGGCGATCGTATCCCTGAGGAGTGCAAGACTCTCAGCGATCTTCCTGCCCGGCACAGCACAGGTTTGGTCAGGGTGAATCACCGACTCCAGAGCAGACCTGACCCGGTTGGCGATTACCTTTGACAGAAATTTGTAATCCGGATTCAACGGTGAGATTGATCTCCAATTTTTGAGTTCCTCCCTCTCCCCCTTCCACTTGTAGATGAGGGTGATGATGCTTTTCCTCATGGATTCACTCATGGTACCTGCCTGAAGCATACTGACACACACCTCCAGCAGGTCCTGGCCAATCAAGTCCCACAGAGCGGAATAGAGCTCGACTGGTAAGCTGTCGCTTCCAGGAGTTTTATTCTTTTCGAAGGACTCGAGGGCCTTAGTCAGCTCATCCAGAGATAGCGGCTGGTCCAGCCTCTCCCGTGTTCTGTCGTCTAAGACCTCCATGATAGAGGACAGGAACGACTGGGAGGCCGCGCTGTCGGTCGGCTTCGCGTCATACAGACTGGCATAGAAGGATTTACTGATCCTCATGACGTCAGCCTGAGATGACGTTATGGAGCCATCTTCTTCCTTCAGGCTGCTGAGCACGGAGCTCTCTTTGTGCACCTTCTGGAAGAAGAAATGTGAGCATGCCTCATCCTGCTCCACCGAGCGGACCCTGGACCAGGAGATTATCTTGGAGGCCTCCGAAGCAAAGAGCGAGGCTTGCTGGCCCTTCACCTCCTTGAGGTCCTCCGTGACATCCACCCCCATAGTCTGCAGCAGGAGCAGGTTCTGCATACTTTCCTGGAGCTGGGACAGTTTTCCCCGCCTCTCTCTCACCTCCTGAACACCTTTGAGGATGAAGAACCTCTTGATGTTCCCTTTTACTGTTTCCCACCAGTCCGCTGGAGACTCAAAGAGGGGCTTCACGGTTCTCCAACCTGCGTAGTCCCTCTTGAGCTCCCCAATGTTTCCCGGGGTCAACAGCTTTGTGTTCAGCTTCCACGTTCCCTTACCAGCCCGCTGCTCATCCTGTAGGTGACAGTCGGCCAGCAGGAGGCAGTGGTCAGAGAAGAACACCGGCTTGACGTCGGTGGATCTGACCGAGAGCGTTCGGGACACAAACAGGTAATCTATCCATGAGCGGATAGACCCGTCTGCCCGTGACCAGGTGTATCTACGCTGCTCTCCGTCTGCAGGGGTGCTGAAGATGTCGTGCAGCTTGGCATCTTTTACTGTCCCCCCCGCCGGTTCGTCCATCTGCATCAATGATACAGTTGAAGTCTCCGGCCAGAATGACCATCCTGGAAGTAGCCAACAACAGTGGAAGCTGCTGCAGGACGGCCAACCGTTCCCTCTTACCCACTGGGGCGTACACATTAATCAGTCTCAGGGGAGCATTCCTGTACATGACGTCGGCGACGAGGAGGCGCCCGCCCACCACCTCCTTAACCTCGGAGATGGTGAAGTTGCCTCCTCGTAACAGAATACCTAGGCCCGAGGAGCGGTTATCGTTACCCCCCCGACCACACTGACGGCCCATGGGCCCACAAGCTCGACCATCTCCTGTAACTGCTGAGGTGCGGTATCCCACACTCCTGCAGGAACAGGACGTCGGCTTTAACGTTGGCCAGGAAGGCCATCGTAGAAACGCATCGTGTAGCCGATTTGATGCTACGCACATTGATGCTGGCAATTTTTAACCCCATTTAACAGTTTACAAGGTTGACACTGTCCATTTGCTGCTGGTCTTGCCCCTCTGGGGTAGCAGTGTGCATCCCCGTGGTGATGGCAAACTGCTGGACCCTCCCAGGGCTGAGGTAGCTGTTCGGCTCCACGCTGCAGCCATTTCCTCGCTCTGATTTCTTCGGGTCGGGCCCAGGGTCCGCATAGTCCAGTTCTCCATCTGACAGCGGGGCTGTCACTGGACCGCTGCTCCCAGTTACCTGGAGCTGTGGGCCGGTGGGTACCTCTTGGTTCTCACCAGGTCGGGGGAGGCCTTTACCCGAATCCTCAGAGGAATTTTCTTTTCCTGCTTGGGTAGTGCTGCCCTCCTTTTTCCCCACGGCACTCTGTCTCTGGTAGTGAAACCTGGAGCCTGAACTTTTGTGGGCAGAAGGGATTGTTTGGGATGCACCAAGTGTCCATGATTTCACATTGGGCGGCAGAGTGGTACAGTGGTTAGTCCTACTGCCTCACAGTACCAGAGACTCGGGTTCAATTCCCACCTCAGGCGACTGACTGTGTGGAGTTTGCCCTCGATTAAAATACAGGTGGCTGAAAACATTCAAAAGGGAAAGAAGTAATTTCCACTCAACAAGGTCATTCTCGCCACACTTCCATTTTATAGTCTGTACATCCAATGTAGCACTTAGTACTGACAGGACAGCACTGACAGTGGTCTATAATTATACTTCCCGAAATCAACAAACTCAAGCTCCAAACAACCAGCTTAAACCAGCCACTAATTAACCAGCTTCAGAGCCTGTGAATCCTTAAATTAAGGCAGCAGCAACACAACTTCTCTTAACTTAAGGTGTAAACTTTAGTTAACTGCTACACTAAAGCAAACTCTTGACCTGCGATAAACGAATGATACCTGCAGACTCTCACACTCACCAGCTCTGAGTGCAAAAGCTGGTCGTGATAATAGAAGTTACAGTAGGGTCAGGATATCTACAATGCAGCCCCCACTCTCGCAGGAAGATGTAGGCGAAATAACCTATCAATTTAAAAAAAAATGCCTTGAAAGTCAAGAGCCATTTCCTTTTCAAAATGGTAATGGTATAAAGCGTGCTCTAATGGATGCAGTGTGGGTGAGAGCCTACCTTTAATAATCTCTGCAGTCCCACCTTCAATTTCCTTTTGTTGTAACTGACAACACCATTGGAAATTCCATGTGATTTGAGTGAATTTTATTAATTGCTATGTTTTTCATCGCTTTTCCATTTTAGAGTGAGATTGAATTTTCCAGCTGTGGTTAGTCAACCTTCAGTTCCTGGATCTGTTATCATTAATCAGTTGTCATGGGACACCACAAAGTGGTGACTGAAAGCGCGGATTGTTTTTGAAGGCAGTGGAAGTGTAATATTTTGCTCTGAGTGGTTTAATGTGCCTGGCTTTGAAGCAATTTGTGAGCTAAAATAAACATAAATCCCTACCAATATTCATAAATCTTCATTTAAGTATCACCACACAATTCTCTCTCTATTAAAACCTTGTCCCAAAGGTCCACAATTGGCGTGCTGTGCTGTCTTCCTGCTGCTCGCTTTGCTCGAAACCGCTTTCAAAGGAGATAAATCATGTTGAAGCCTTTTCGTTTGATAAGGTTTTTTTCTATGAATTAGCAAATCATCGTACTGCTCTTGCAGATTAATGCAGTCCTAACAATCTGTCCAGCCCCTTTCGACTTAAACCCTTAAGACTGTTGAATCAAAGAAAATTAAAGGAGAGAATATTCATTCATTATCCCACTGCACAGTAGACTGCACAATTCATTTTGTAAATCTCTCTTTATGCTTTAGGGCTAAGGAATGCCTCAACTGCACATTTCTTCCATGGTGCAAGTTTATTTCAAATTGGCATTATTTTCAAAGAGTACATTGGAATTCTAAATTTTATGTAAATTTACAAAAATACAAACCTAATTAAAGTGACAATGGAGTTGAACTGTCAGAATGCTAGAGAATCTTTGTTTCTCGTCCAGCTCAAATAGATGGTACATGAATAACTGTGAAGATTAACCTTCAACTCTCAAGCCTGGATTCACAAACAATCTCCACAGATCAATTGGAGATCCTTTCTCTCCAATAATGTGTTGAGATTTCTGCAGCTCAGTTCATGATGACATCCCCTATCACAATGCAGGGAATTGAGTGGAAATAGCCGACTGTATTGGTCCTTTCTGCACTACCTTGTAAAATAATGTCCACTTATGTTGTTTGATAACCTCAATGTAAATAGGTTTTGTGGGTGCCAATTTACAAAAAAATCTCATTCCTGGAACTTGCTGCAGGGTGCTGTTGAAATTGCAATGGCAGAAGTAAGACCTCTGAATGCAACAATGGTGAATTTGCACCAAAATTTTATGAGTAATTGATTGAAGTGCCTGAATGTGAGCATTATGGACAATCAGAAGCAGAACAAGCATGTCTAATACCCTCTCATGTGACTTGGGCTGAACACGGAATGAATAAGTGGTTATTTAATGTTTCCATGAGAATCACAGGCCATACGTTTTATTCAAATGCATCATCCTTCTCATGAGCTCTGCCTTTAGCTGGGGAACATTGAACATTAGGAAGATGTGTGTGTTATATTCATTGTTCCAAACCATATTTCACACTGAAGTATTCTGAATTACTTTGGCTCTTCAAAATGATGGTAGAGACATGGTGGTTACTTTGCTTGAACTAAAAGGATGTTTGCCAAGATATCTAAACCAAAAGTGAAATACTGGAGTTAGCATTCCAAAGTGGGAATAATTCTTGTTTAGGAGGGGAGATGGAGGTGTAGTGATGATCTTGCTGACCAGCCATCAGAAGTGTAGGTTAATGCTCTGCAGATGTGGTTTCAAATCCCACCACAATCTCTGGTGGAATTTAAATTCAACTAATAAAAATCTGGGATTGACAGTCTGTGATTGAGTGCTCATTAGGGAAGGAAATCTGCTATCTTTACCTGGTCTCCCCTACATGGTATACAACACCCACGACAATATAATTATTTACACGCTTGTGAGATATGGGAATCACTGACTGGGCTGGCATTTATTGCCTGTCCCTAGTTGCCCTTAAGAAGGTGATGGTGAGCTGCCTTCTTGAACCACTGCAGTCCATGTGCTGTGCCGTTATGGAAGGAATTCCAGGATTTTGACCCAGTGACACTGAAGGTACAGTGATATATTTCTAAGTCGGGATGGTGAGTGGCTTAGAGGGGAACCTGCAGGGGGCAGTGTTCCCATGTATCTGCTGCCTTTGTCCTTATAGATGGAAGTAATCATGAGTTTGAAGACGCTGTCTAAGAGTCTTTGATACATTTCTGCAGTGCATCTTGTATATAGTACACAATGCTGCTACTGAGCATTGGTGGTGGAGACAATAGGTGCTTGTGGATGTGGTGCCAATTAAGCGGGCTGCTTTGTCCTTGATAGTGTTAAGCTTCCTGAGTGTTGTTGGAGCTGCACCCATCCAGGCGAGTGGAGATATTCTATTACACTCCCTGACTTGTGCCTTGTAGATGGTGGAAAGACTGTGAGGAAGTGAGTTACTCACCACACTATTCTTAGCCTCTTACCTGTTCTTGTAGCCACTGTGTTTATGTTTATGGTCAATGGTACACTACCACCTCCCCCAGGATGTTGATAGTGGGGTATTCAGTGATGGCAAGCGCATGCAAGTTCAGTGTGATGGCTAGAATGTCTCTTATTGGAGGTGGCCATTGTCACCATATGTGTGGTGTGAATATTATCTGCCGCTTGTCGGTCCAAGCCTGGATGTTGTCCAGATCTTGTTGCATTTGAACATGGACTGCTTCAGTATCTGAGAAGTCATGAATGGTCCTGAACATTGTGTAAACATCGGTGAACATCCCCACTTCTGACCTGGAATTCCTTCCATAAGGGCATTATGGTCTAACCCACAGCACATGGACTGCAGTGGTCCAAGAAGGCAGCTCACCATCGCCTTCTTAAGGGTAACCAGAGACAGGCAATAAATGCCAGCCCAGTCAGTGATTCCCATATCTCACAAGTGTGTAAATAAATACATTGTCGTGGGTGTTGTATTCCATATAGGGGAGACCAGGTAAAGAGAGCAGATTTCCTTCCCTAATGAGCGCTCATGATCAATCACAGACTGTCCATCCCAGATATTTATTAGTTGAATTTAAATTCCACCAGAGGTTGTGGTGGCTGATGGTCATTGATGAAGCAGCTGAAGATGGTTGGGCCTAGGGCACAGCACTGGGGAACTCCTGCAGAGATGTCCTGGAGCTGAGATTGCTGACTTCACAACCATCTTTGTATAAGCCAAGTATGACTCCAACCAGCAGAGAGTTTGTCCTCTGATACCCATTGATTGTAGATTTGCTAGGGTTCCTTGATGTCAGATGTGGCTTAATGTAGCCTTGTCAAGGTCTGTCACTCTCACCTTGTCTATTAGCTACCCTCTGAAATTGCTCAGCAAGATGTTCAAGGGAATGGGTAATAAGTGTTGGTCTCCAGCGATAGCTCATATCCTATGGAAAATAATAACAAGCTTGAGTTGTTTGGAGGTTGCTGGGAGTTATTTCCAAAAGCCTTGAGAAAACTGGGCATTGTGGTATGAACAGTTAACTTTAAAAATATGCCACTCAGTTCAACCAGTTTCCAAGTGAACACAATGGACTGGAATGGCATAGTGCTGCGTTTAATGATCTGGTGTATGTTATGGACCAGGCCAGATTCCCTCAAAACATTTCAAAAAGGTAGCACGGACCCTAACTTGGCTAGTTGTTTTAAGCAGGTGGACAGTAGATTTTCCAGGAGTCTTGCAGTTGGCCCAACCACTTAGTTTCAAACAAAACAGAATTTATTTGCAAGGTTACTGAATGAAACATAAACAAAAGAGACCAGAATGTGGAAAAACATAACCTATCCAGAAACCCAACAGATTTTCCCAACTTTATGATGCTGTTTCAAATACTTGCAACAATTCCCATAAACATGCCTTTGCCAAAAAAGGAAACACCCAACACAGGTTCTTAGAAGAAAGATGTCACAAACCGGGAGGATCAGCAGGGACCTGCTTCTCTGGGGCCACCCCCTTTTCATCGTACAAAACGCTTGAAAGCCTTTTGCTGAGGCAGTATCTGATGGCTATAATAAAGCCTAAAACCCATCCAAGCCAGACATCTCAGCAATTCTGCATTTATGACCTCTCTGAGAAAGGACAACGTAACCTTGTTAAAGGAGCAGCATCATCACATGTATTTCCCATCATTACCAATGGAGCAATTATATTGGTGTGTGCTATACCCAACTAATATTTGAGAGGACATTGGGTGCAAAGGGAACCCTGCTATCCCATTACTATTGTAAAAATTCCTTTGATCGTATGCACCCACTGGTGGATATAAGCAAAGGAAAGCAAACACCATCTGATATTCCCTTGTCTGGTGTTTTAATTGAGGCAATGGCACATTTATTTTAATGCCAGAATATTTTTCCCCAGGATTATTTTCCAACAGATATTAAGAAGTAATTTACCAACTAAAGCAGGTAACACCATGTAAAAAAGGACACCTTCGAAAATGCAAATTATAATGATGGGTTGATTTTCCTCCCACTTTCTCATGTGGGTGAATATGTCAACATGTTTATTAAAGATGAAAACAAGTTATATGAATCGTAGCAGTTTAATTTCCATTAGACTATGGGGCTGGCGTTTGGAATATACAGGGCGCATATTAGGGATTCATTATGAATCATGAGTCCATGTATGGAATTTGGACGCAAAGGTGGGGATAGATATTTCCCTGCAATTCTCCTGTTTGTTGGCCAAGTCCCACGCAGAGTTAAAGCTTACCCTTTCAAAATGAGTGTCTGGTGAGCAAGTCTCTCAAATTTTCGAAAGAGAGCCAGTAAGAGGGATTTATGTTTTTTTTTGCCATCTTTTGCAAGATATAGAGTTTTTAAAAAATCTCAAAGAGAGGATAATTCTTTGGGTACAGATATCGTTTTATCATGAACCACTGTTGCTCAATAACCCCTGTTATCTGTGGAAATGTTCCAAATGTCTTTCAAGAATAAAGACATCTTTTAAGCTGGCAGTATACTCATCAGCTAGCAATTACTTTTCTGTGGAAGATTTGAACAAATGAACAATTGTCAAGTAGAAAGAAGTAAGAACCAAACATACATGAAAATAAAAGTTTTTTTTTTCTCTCTGCTGTCCTGTGTGCAGTAACACCACACTTTGAGGTCAGAACTATATTAAACCAATAAAAGTTGCTCCATGGCCACAGGCAACATGTGACAGATGAAGCTTCCCTGTGATGCTTTCATGCAGAAACACAGCCAAGGACTAATGAGGTTTCATCAGGTGAGGTTAACAAGTTTGAGTGGCAGGTAGCCTTGGGAACTTGAACTTATAAACTTTGAGCTGTGAATCAAACACTCGACCATTTGAACCTCTGACTCACTACTGGCTGAAATGTTTCTGCTCTTTGAAAAGATTTGGTTAGGCTTTCAGCATTTTTCTGAACAGTGTTGATATATCTGAATGTCAGGAGAGTTTAAAAACAATAATGAATCCAAAACCTAGCACCTCGGAGCTATCCCTCAGCTGAGACCACACAAACTCTGATGTACAACAAGGCGGTTAGTTGGAGTTTTGAGCTGCCTGCTACCAAAAATAATTTGCCTCAGCTGGGTGGGCTTTGTCACTGAGTTACTGCTTTGAGTGGATAAGCAGTCTACCTTGGAGGTGCTAGTTTGAAAAGTGGGAGTACAAACTGACATCCCATAATACCACCAAAAGTCTTGTCATGGGGAAGACTATGCCATTTCTTCAGAGAGTTACCATGTGAGGGTGACTGACAGTACTCTATTGAACAGAGAATGGTGGAAGTTGGTTAGCTCAGTAGATTGAACTGCTGGTTTGGTGTACAGAGCAGGCCTTTGATTCATGTCCTGCCTGAGTCCCACTGGAGGTCCCTTCCCAATCAGAGGCATGATGACCCTCTGGTTAGCCTCATCACCAGTTGTCTCTTTTTAATGGGGGAAGACCCTACAGTTGTTATGGCAACTTAAATTTACTGTGAGCAAATTGGTTGCTTCATTTCCTTAGTCAACACAGTGCCTACACTTCAAGAGATACTTGGTTGGAAATAGAGCAGTTTGGGAGATCCAGTGGCCCTTAAAAATCTTACTAAATGCAGATTGTTCTTCCTTTTTCTCATCCCAAGCAACGGTGCCATTACACAGTTAGTCTTTAAGGTGACAAGAAATTATTCACTATCTTCAAATCAGACATACTTGGGCAGGAAAATTTAATTTCCTCTCTACTTTGCATTCATTTGCTGCCCAAATAGAATAATTTATTGTCACCTCAACGACTCACTGTCTGGTGGTACCATTGCTTGGGATGAGAAAAAGGAAGAGAGAAAGTGAGGGCTGCAGATGTTGGAGATCAGAGCTGAAAATGTGTTGCTGGAAAAGCGCAGCAGGTCAGGCAGCATCCAAGGAACAGGAGAATCAACGTTTCGGGCATAAGCCCTTCTTCAGGAAGGGCTTTCGGGCTTATGCCCGAAACGTCGATTCTCCTGTTCCTTGGATGCTGCCTGACCTGCTGCGCTTTTCCAGCAACACATTTTCAGATGAGAAAAAGGAAGACCAATTTGTAACTAGTGGAACATTTCATGACCACTTGACCTCCCAAATTGCTCTGGTGCTAACTAAGTACTTTTTGAAGTGTAGTTACTGTGTTGACTAAGGAAATGCAACAACCAATCATCACAAAGCAAACTCCCACACACTGCAATGTATTATAGAGTCATAGAAATATACAGCACGGAAATAGGCCCTTCAGTCCAACTTGGCTATGCCGACCAGATATCCCAACCCAATCTAGTCACACCTGCCAGTCCATATCCCTCCAAACCCTTCCTATTCATAAACCCATCATGTTTCCTGCTTTCCACCTACACGCCTGGGCCTCTCTGGGTTGGCGATGCCATCTCCTGCTCTCCCTCTCAGGGGGCGGCAAATGGGGCCCAAGCCAATGCATCCGCCGATAGAGCCCTGGCTGGAACATCAGGCCTCCAGGAACTCTTGTGCACGTCCCCAGCTGGCCCACCCCAGGCCGGACATGTCGCCCCAGCCGAAATGGGCATCCCTCCTGCTGCTCCGCGGCTAGTCGATGCCCATGCACCCTCGCGGCCAAACCCCACCGCCCGCCCACCTGACAAACAAGCAGAACAAGCAAACAGGCAGAAAATTAGCCACCAGGAAACATGAACACCAACCAGCCACAAAATGACATGACCCCCTCCCACCAGCATCCACACACACAGACAAAGAAGGACACCACCTCGGCTGGGACAACACATCCACCCCAGGACAAGCCAAACAGAGACACACACGAGAAGCCCCAGAAGCAAGGCACCCCTACCGGAACTCCACCAACAAACACATCAACCCAGACCACATCCACCACCATCCACATCCCTGAGAAAAAAGAACAGGAAATGACATCGCCACAGGAAATGACATCACTGCAGGAAATGGCATCACCAACCCAAAGAAACCCAAACACACAAATAAGTGGTGAGAAAGTCTGCTTTTCAGAGTGTTGAGGGTAAATAGTGTCTGAGTAGAGTAGGTGATGTGTTGCAGCTGCAGTGTATAGGAACTGATGGGTATGGGTGTGATTGATACTGACCACATCTGCAGTAAATTCTGGCTACTTGAGACGCTTCACATCTGAGTTGATGAGCTAGAGTATGAGCTGTGGACACTGTGACACACCATGGAGGGGGATAGGTACCTGCATACTGTGTTTGAGGAAGCAATGTATCCCTTAATTATATGGTCGGGGACAGGAGGGTGTGACTGTGAGTGAGGCATATGTGGGAACCAAAATTTAGTTTTCAGACGAGCTTCACTCAATGTCCTTGTCCAGTGGGTAAGAGTTCGGTGCTCCCAATGTTTAAGAAGGCACAGACTGTGGAGACGGTGAGTGATCTGACTGCAGCACTGCACTCGAGAGCACCATTCATGTGGCAGAGTGATAGGAGATGAGAAAAATACAATAGTTATAGCAAATAACTTAGAGGAACTAGAGATTGTTCTCAGCAGGAAAAATATGGAGATGCCGGTGTTGGACTGGGGTGGACAAAGTTAAAAATCACACCACACCAGGTTATAGTCCAACAGGTTTACTTGGAAGCACTGGCTTTTGGAGTATAAGACTAATACTCCACAACTTCTGCTCCACAACCACCTGATGAAGGAGCAGCACTCCAAAAGCTTGTGCTTCCAAATAAACCTGTTGGACTCTAACCTGGTGGGGTGCGATTTTAACTGAGCAACAAAGGCAGACTCGAACGTTGTGTAGTTGACCTGGTGGTCAGGTTCAGCACATCCTTTCAGACTGGGGAAGAACTTGGAATGTGATGGAAAGGTTCCAATTGTTGTTATCCATGTAGGTACCAATGACGTAGATAGGAAGACCAGAAAGTTCTGCCGAGGGATTATGAGTAACTTAGGGCCAAATTAAAAAGCAACTCCTCCAAGGATGTCAGGGTTGCTAGCTGTATCATGGAGAAATTGGCATAAGGTAAATATCGTCGCTGAGAGAATATGTGGTTTCAAGATTAATGTGGGAGTAATGGGTTCCCATTGTTGTGGCACTGGCACCAGTACTGAACTATTCCATTGGCATGGGCTTCATTTGAACCATGCCGCAACACATGTCCTGGTAAACCATAGAACCAGGATTGTAGATAGGGGTTTAAGCTAATTAATGGGGTAGAGGGTTCAAGTGAAGGGAAGTTTAAAGCATCAAAAAGAAATGAGGGAGCAGAGGTGCAGGGTAGTGAAGAGATGAATAATAATCAGGAAGAAGCAGAAGATATAAGCGAAGAGTGCAGTAGGAATTAGAACCAGAAAAATAATAATGCGAAAAAATGAAAGCTTAAGGCTCTTTATCTGAATGTGTACAGCAAATGCAACACGATAGGTGAACTGACAGCTCAAGTAGAAAGAACTAAATATAACCTGATGACTATCACAGAGATGTGGTTGCAGGGTGACCAAGGACTGGGAAGTTCTGAAAAAATAAGCAATGGTGAAAAGGGCTTTGTTAATAAATTAAATGACCAGTGCAATGGTGATAGAGGTGCAATAGATGATTATGTGGAATTCAGTTTGGGTGGAAATAAAGGAATACCAAGGAAAATAAGTTACAGGTTAGAATTATTTATAGGCTTCTGAAGAGTTGCCTCACTGTAGGACAAAATATAGATCAGGAAATAATAGAGATGTGTAAGGAGAGCATTACAATTATCATGGGTAATTTTAATCAGCATATTGATTGGACAGATCCGATTGGAAAGGGCAAGAAGAAAGGTCATTTGTAGAATGCATCAGGGATTCTTTTTAGAGTATTGCATTGCAGAATCTGCTGTGAAAAGGGCTATTCTAGGCCCCATAATACGTGATGAGCTACGGTTAATAGTGATCCCCTAGGTGACAGTGAGCATAGAAATTCAGTAATTTGAGGCAGAGCAATTCGGGTCTAAGACCAGTGTGTTCACATTAAATAAAGGGCAGATACAGAGGAATGAGATTAAGAGTTATCTAAAGTGGGCTGTGAAAATAGACTAATAGGAAGATCAGTTAATAAATAGTGACAAATATTTAAGCAGATATTTCACAATTACTCAGCCAAAACCTCGTTCTGCTCAAAAAGGAAGGACTCCATGAGAAGGGTGAAACACCATGGTTAAAAAAGAAGGTCAAGGAGAGAATCTAATCAAAAACTAAGGCATACAAAACAGGCTAGGTTAGAGGATTGAGGAGTGTTGAAACGAATAGTGAATGACTAAAGAGTTAATACAGAGGGAGAAAATTAATTATGCAAGTAAATTGGCAAGAAATATAAAATAAAACAGAGATGCATCTATACATATACAGAAAGGAAGAGGCGAGCGAAAATAAGCATCACATTTTGGATGTAGGTTTGCTTGCAGAGCTGCAAGGTTCATTTTCAGACATTTTGTTACTCCACTAGGTAACATCTTCAGTGGGCCTCAGGCAAAGCAATGCTAAAAATTTCTGTTTTCTATTTATATGTTTGGGTTTCTTTGAGTTGGTGATGTTATTTCCTGTGGTGAAGTCACTTGCTGTTCCTTTTCTCAGGGGGTGGTAGATGGGGGTCTAACTTGATGTGTTCGTTGATAGAGTTCCGGTTGGAATGCCATGCTTCTAGAAATTCTCGTGTGTCCCTGTGTTTGGCTTGTCCTTGGATGGATGTGTTTTCCCAGTCGAAGTGGTGTCCTTCCTCATCCTTATGTGAGGATACTAGTGAGAGAGGGTCGTATCTTTTTGTGGCGAGTTGATGTTCATGTATCCTGGTGGCTAGTTTTCTGTCTGTTTGTCCAATGTAGGGTTTGTTACAGTCCTTGCACGGTATTTTGTCAATGACATTAGTTTTGCTCATTGTCTGTAAAGTCTTTCAAATTCATTAACTGCTGTTTTAGTGTGTTGGTGGATTTGTGGACTACCATGATGCCAAGGGGTCTGAGTAGTCTGGCAGTCATTTACGAGATGTCTTTGACATAGGGGAGAGTGGCTAGGGTTTCTGGGCATGTTTTGTCTGTTTGTTTGGGTTTGTTGTTGAGAAATCGGCGGACTGTGTTCATTGGGTACCCATTCTTTTTCTATACACGGTTATAGGTGATTTTTCTCTGCTCTGCGTAGTTCCTCTGAGCTGCAGCATGTGTGGGCTCGTTGAAATAATGTTCTGATGCAGCTTCGTTTCTGGGTGTTGGGATGATTGCTTCTGTAGTTCAATATTTGGTCTGTATGTGTTGTTTTCCTGTAGATGCTGGTTTGAAGTTCCCCATTGGCTGTTCGCTCTGCTGTGACATCTAGGAATGGCAGTTTGTCTGTCGGTTTTGTTGTTGTAGGTGAAGTATGTGGTAAGGCATAGGTCCACTAGCTTGATGATACTGTCCTTGTGCATGAAGTTAGTGGTGTTTGGTGTATGTGCCTTTGGGTCTTCTATTGGGACTACACTATTAGAAGACCCAAAGACACATACACCAAACACCACCAACTTCATCATTAGCAGAGGCAGTAATGCAGAGAATTGAGCAAACAGCTCTGCCAACCATCCAACCCAAACTTTGGGTCCGCTACATGGATGACACCTTTGTCATCACTAAACAAAACAAATTAGAGGAAACCTTCAAGACCATCAATAATACCCTAACTGGCATAAAATTCGTGGGCGGTACGGTGGCACAGTGGTTATCACTGCTGCCTCACAGCGCCAGAGACCCGGGTTCAATTCCCGCCTCAGGCGACTGACTGTGTGGAGTTTGCTCGTTCTCCCCGTGTCTGCGTGGGTTTCCTCCGGGTGCTCCGGTTTCCTCCCACAGTCCAAAGATGTGCAGGTCAGGTGAATTGGCCACGCTAAATTGCCACCTAGTGTTAGGTAAGGGGTAAATGTAGGGTTATGGGTGGGTTGCGCTTCGGCGGGTCAGTGTGGACTTGTTGGGCTGAAGGGCCTGTTTCCACACTGTAATGTAATCTGTAATCTGTAAATCTGTAATCTGTAATCTGTAATCTGTAAAAAAAAAATTCACTAAAGAGGAGGAAAACAACAACAAACTGCCATTCCTAGAAGTCACAGCAGAGCAAACAGCCAATGGAGAACTTCAAACCAGCGTCTACAGGAAAACAACACACACGGACCAAATATTGAACTACAGAAGCAATCATCCCAACACCCAGAAATGAAGCTGCATCAGAACATTATTTCAACGAGGCACCACACACTGCAGCAGCTCAGAGGAACTACGCAGAGCAGAGAAAGATCTTGGAAATGACTGCCAGACTACTCAGACCCCTTGGCATCATGGTCGCCCACAAACCCACCAACACACTAAAACAGCAGCTAATGAACTTGAAAGACTCTACACAGACAATGAGCAGAACAATAAACCCTCCTGCTTAATTTAAAACCAGCAACACAGAGAAGATTTTATCCCGTGCAGTAATCTCGAACAATCTGAGTGGCCAAGGATATTTAAAGTAAAAAGTAACAACTTTATTCCTTAAAGTATAGCAGAGAATTATTAGCTAACACCTATTTACAACTCCTTCCTCTAACCTATCTTTTATCTTCCCCTCTATAATCCTGGTCTGATAAAACTCCCAATTAAAATTTAAAGAAAAATTCAAATTTTTAGACTAGTCAGTGGTTGAATCTTCTCTTTATCTTCATCGGTAGATCGGCTCTCCCGGTCAGTGTTGAGGTTTTTCTCTGTACAAGCTCCTTCTCTAAACAGGTACCTCTCAGAGAGATCTGACTCGCAGTCTACAGCTATTGGTTTGGTGGTAGTTCTCCTCCCAACTGTTCAATTTTCCCTGGTCTTATACCCCAAAGCATCAGATTGTGTCATTGAGTTTTAAAATTGTCAATATACTCAATTCAAACTTGATTGGAATTTGGTATTTTTGGAGGTATAATTTAAAGTGATTGGTCTAATTTGAATTTGTTTTGTCAGGCAACCAGCTACTCCAGTAGCTAGAGAACATGTTACATTGTGTCTTATTGAGAACACTTGCTAGTTTTTACTCTCTTAAATGTACATTACACCCACATCTTCATAGCACTGACAGATAGGAAGATGATGGTGATTGTTGGAAGTCAGTTATCGCAGCTCCAGGACACATCTGCAGGAGTTCCTCAGGGTAGTGTCCTAGGCCCAAACATCTTTAGCTGCTTCATCAATAACATTCCCTCCATCATAAAGTCAGAAGTGGGGATGTTGCCAATGATTGCACAATGTTCAGCACAATTCGCAACTCCTCAGATACTGAAACAGTCCACGGTTCAAATGCAACAAGACCTGGACAATCTTCAGGCTTGGCCTGACAAATGGCAAGTCGCATTCATGCCATACAAATACCAATACCAATAACAGACAAGCCAATGACTGCTCCTTGACATTCAATGATGTTACCATAACTGAATGCCTCGTTCCAATATCCTGGGGGTTATCATTGACCAGAAACTCAACTGGACTCACCACATAAACAAGGTGACTGCAAGAGCAGGTCAGAGGCTGGGAATACTGTAGTGAGAAACTCACTTCCTGACTCCCCAAAGCATGTATACCACCTACAAGACACAAGTCAGGAATGTGATGGAATACTCCCCACTGGGCAATAAATGCTAGCCCAGCCAGGGACACCTACACCGCACAAATGAATTTTGGTGAATGTCAAGCCAGAGTTAAGGATCCCAATGGTTTACACCTGCTCCCATTCCTTATGTTCTTTTTATTAAATTGAATCCAGGCACTTCCCATCAAAAAAAGAGAAAGTACGGTGTGTGATGGGGAATCTTACTCTCTAGAGTTATCATATCGAGAATGATCCCAGGTAACCGTATTGTGACTTTACTCTTCTTGACATACTTTATGTGAACAACCTTCCCAACAAGATTGTATCTCATTCACTCATGCTGATCTTCTGGAACTTCAGAAATTGTAGGATCAATACAGATGGCGATCAGTGAAAAAGCAATACTATGTCATGTGTTTCACCAAAAGAATAGGATCCATGCTTTGAATTCTGTAATCAAATTCTCCACCTGGTGGATACATATCTATGTCTGGTGGCTTGTCTTAAAAATATCATCAACAGGGATTCACATCCACTGGGAACAGCCAAAGGAAACAGGGTTCTCGGATTCTTCAGGAGGAATCTTTGGTACTGCAACAAATGTCCTGGAATTATACCTTACCAAATATTTAATCATACAACCCTGGAATATAAAGCTGTGAGTGTGTAAGATCCATACACAGCAAGAGATATGCTGCATGATTCAACATGGGAACCACACCAGTGTCATGTCTTCAATCAAAGATTTGAAATGGAGTGGCTACAACAAAGAGGGGAAAAATAGACTCAAAAAAAAAGACTAAAATATGGAATGACTGGTGGGAATGGACAGAAATGAATATCTAATTCCCTCCAGCTTACAAAACATCCACAACATAGACAATCTCATAAACTATAAAGGTTACGTGTTACCAAGAAACCATATTGTCAATCTTTCTTTCCAAGGATAATCCCATAAGTTGTCAAATGAAATAGTCACAGTTCCCGTTGTTAAGCTTGAAAGGGTGCAGAAAAAATTTCCAAGCATGTCGCCAGGGTTGGAGGATTTGAGCTATAGGGAGAGGATGAACAGGCTGGGGCTGTTTTCCCTGGAGCGTTGGAGGCTGAGGGATGACCTTATAAAGGTTTATAAAATCATGAGGGGCATGGATAAGGTAAATATCCCCAGGGTAGCAGAGTCCAAAAGTAGAGGGCATAGGTTAGGGTGAGAGGGGAAAGATTTAAAAGGGACTTAAGAGGCAACTTTTTCACACAGAGGATGGTGCGTGTATGGAATGAGCTGCCAGAGGATGTGGTGGAGGCTGGTACAATTTCAACAGCTAAAAGGCATCTGGATGGGTATATGATTAGGAAGGGCTTAGAGGGATATGGGCCAAGTGCTGGCAAATGGGACCAGATTAGGTTAGGATATCTGGTCGGCGTGGACGGGTTGGACTGAAGGGTTTGCTTCCGTGCTGGACAGCTCAACAACTCTATGGCCTTCAACATGACATAAACTGAAAGGCTGACCTTGAGCTGGCGGAGGGAGGTGACCATTCTGCCACCTTGGGACCTGTCCTGGATTCATTGGATTTTAAGGTTCAAAGAGATGATTGTCCTAGTGTAACCTCCCACCCACGAGAATCCGAACACAGTACCTTCCTCATTACCTGGATTCCAAGCATCAGGACCTTTCATGCAACCAGCATGTGAGATTCCAAAGGGGAATTCCGAATGCTTGGGTCTGAATAATGGGTCATTTACTGATATTAGCTACTGGAGGGAAATAATGAATCAGATACATTACTGAAGCTAGCTCAAGACTGCCCTTATCGATAATGACTGAAACACCTATTGCTTCCAGGCATAGCAGTAGTTATGAGTGGGTCCTGGCTGCTTGTTGTTAATATACACATGCATCAGATGGTAGCGATATATTGCGTTCTCACAGCTGCCACTAGTATTGCTTGTGCAAACGACCAATTCAGCTAAGCAGCACACCCCGTCGCCCCATAGCTTGGATGTGCCGGATACCAGGAAGATGATTGTAGATCAACAAGTTTTCATCAGGAAGCAGCTCTGTCTTCAGATGGGAAGCTATTATCAGGCAGCTGCCTTCCTCACCTGGAGGATGGATTGGGAAAGTGGCAACAAAGTCCAGTGAAGAGTCTCAGAACAGTCGGACGAGGGAGCAGACTGCTGTATCCACAAGCTATTGGAATCAAATTGCCCTGTCTATTTAGTTATTGTATCATAACAAAACAATTGCATCTTAGCTTAAGGTTAGCTATAGCTTAAACTGGTTGAAGATTACCTCAAGTTGTTGACTGCTTACCTTTAGGAAACTGTGGGCCTCAAATTCTAAATCTTACATTAGTATTTTGATTAAGTAAAATTGTAACATCTGCTTCTTACATCATCTTACATTATACTTACAACCCAGAAACTGTCTGTTCAGTCCATCAGATCCACGCTGGTATTTATTCTTGGTACAAGCATCCTCCCGTTTCATCTAACCCCACTCTGATGATAGGTGTATGACTTATATTATCATAATTTTTCAAATTTGGATTTCAAGTTAGTGGCATATGGGTGTTGGTTACTTTTCTGAAGGGTCTTAAAAAATACAAATTTAGAGAATTCTTCCAGAATAGTGAACTAATCTGGTGTCAGAGAGCAGGTGACCCCCTGTACTGATAATGGAAGGTTATTTATACTCTGAGTTTATGATAGACAGTGTAAATATTGAAAACATTAACTCACTTCTGATTTTAGATAGTCAAAGATTGATTTTAGCTTCAGAAACTCAGAGATTGAAAGTTTTTAAGGGCAGTTTTGGAGGAGACCTGATTAAGATCAGAAACAAAAACAGTTTATTTTCTCAAAAGGAGAAAGGAATCATTCCAGGAAAGTTCAGTTACCTTGGTAAAAAATGTTTAGCTCATGAAATATCCAACCCAAAAGTGTTTGGTTATAAATCCAAAAGATCAAGAAAGTCTAAGCTTTCTGTTTTGTGAGAATTTCATGTCAGAAATCTTCACAGTTCACAGGCCAAAATTTGGCAGAAGCAGATGAGTTGAACGTCAAGATTTGATGTAGTCAGGTAATCTCTCTGGATTTGAATGACTATGATGTTATGTTAACCATTACAAAATTATGATGTTAGGGAGTAGATGAGACTCTGTTTCACAATGTGTTTGGAGATCTTTCAAACTGTGTTCTATCTTTAGATAACTTCATTGTTTTATTTTTCCTTTCATTAATCTGTTTTATTGTTAAAGAGAGTCTGCAGACTTACCACTTCAGTGAACGATGACCACATTAAGTTAAAACAGAACAAGTCAGTAATCAGTCTTGGATCTGACTTATCTAGTGGTAGCAATCAGCTGGGATTGTAACACCCTCAACATATCCTGCTAATTCTTTATGCCTCATGTGTTTGTCTTTTTTAATTATTTTACAATTCTTCCTTTTAATGTTTAGTTTCACATTCTAACTATTCTCTAGCTCTAAGGAATTTCTCCTGAATTCCTGTTGGATTTAGTAGTGACTGTCTTATATTTCTAACCACTAGGCCAGTGAAAAAGGACCATAACTTGAGTACATTAAAGATACTGTTTATTCTCATTCTGGATTTTTTAAACTCTGTATTCCCACGCTAGTCTATTTTCTTTTACTATTTCAGTTCTGTACCAATACCTAAAGTATCTGTACCGAGGTATTCTGTACCGAGCATGGCAACAAGAGGTGACATTACAAACTTTTCACTGCATTCATTTGTGGGCACATGGCAATGAAGGTTCTTCTGTTCTGTTCTATTCTATTCTCTGTTTCCATCAATCAAGTTCTTGCAAAAGCACAGAATTGCAGAAATCTTACAGTGCAGGAGGCTATTTGGCCCATTAGGTCTGTGTCAGCTCTCCAAATGTGCATTTCACTCACTGCCATTCCCCTGCCTTCTCCCTGTAACTCTGCCCATTGTTCCTTTGCAAACAACCATCTAGTTCCCTTTCCAATGCCTTGATTGAACCAGCCTCCACCACACACTCAGGTAATGTATGCTTGCGGTAAAAACAATGACTGTAGATGCTGGAAACCAGATTCTGGATTAGTGGTGCTGGAAGAGCACAGCAGTTCAGGCAGCATCCAAGGAGCTTCAAAATCGACGTTTCGGGCAAAAGCCCTTCATCAGGAATAAAGGCGGTGAGCCTGGAGCGTGGAGAGATAAGCTAGAGGAGGGTGGGGGTGGGGAGAAAGTAGCATAGAGTACAATGGGTGAGTGGGGGAGGGGATGAAGGTGATAGGTCAGGGAGGAGAGGGTGGAGTGGATAGGTGGAAAAGGAGATAGGCAGGTAGGACAAGTCCGGACAAGTCATGGGGACAGTGCTGAGCTGGAAGTTTAGAACTAGGGTGAGGTGGGGGAAGGGGAAATGAGGAAACTGTTGAAGTCCACATTGATGCCCTGGGGTTGAAGTGTTCCGAGGCGGAAGATGAGGCGTTCTTCCTCCAGGCATCTGGTGGTGAGGGAGCCCAGGACCTCCATGTCCTTGGCAGAGTGGGAGGGGGAGTTGAAATGTTGGGCGGTGTGGTTGATTGGTGCGGGTGTCTTGGAGATGTTCCCTAAAGCACTCTGCTAGGAGGCGCCCAGTCTCCCCAATGTAGAGGAGACCGCATCGGGAGCAACGGATACAATAAATGATATTAGTGGATGTGCAAGTAAAACTTTTATGGATGTGGAAGGCTCCTTTAGGGCCCTGGATAGAGGTGAGGGAGGAGGTGTGGGCTCAGGTTTTACAGTTCCTGCAGTGGCAGGGGAAAGTGTCAGGATGGGAGGATGGGTTGTAGGGGGGGCGTGGACCTGACCAGGTAGTCACAGAGGGAACGGTCTTTGCGGAAGGCGGAGAGGGGTAGGGAGGGAAGTATATCCCTGGTGGTGGGGTCTGTTTGGAGGTGGCAGAAATGTCGGCGGATGATTTGGTTTATGCGAAGGGTGGAAGGTGAGCACCAGGGGGGTTCTGTCCTTGTTACGTTTGGAGGGGTGGGGTCTGAGGGCGGAGGTGCGGGATGTAGAGGAGTTGCGTTGGAGGGCATCTTTAACCACGTGGGAAGGGAAATTGCGGTCTCTAAAGAAGGAGGCCATTTGGTGTGTTCTGTGGTGAAACTGGTCCTCCTGGGAGCAGTTCCGGCGGAGGCGGAGGAATTGGGAATACGGAATGGCATTTTTGCAAGAGGTCGGGTGGGAAGAGGTGTAATCCAGGTAGCTGTGGGAGTTGGGGGTTTGTAAAAAATGTCACTGTCAAGTCGGTCGTCATTAATGGAGATGGAGAGGTCCAGGAAGGGGAGGGAGGTGTCAGAGATGGTCCAGATAAATTTAAGGTCAGGGTGGAATGTGTTGGTGAAGTTGATGAATTGCTCAACCTCCTCGCGGGAGCACGAGGTGGCGCCAATGCAGTCATCAATGTAGCGGAGGAAGAGGTGGGGAGTGGTGCCGGTGTAATTACGGAAGATCAACTGCTCTACATAGCCAACAAAGAGAGAGGCATAGCTGGGGCCCATACGTGTGCCCATGGCTACCCCTTTGGTCTGGAGGAAGTGGGAGGATTCGAAGGAGAAATTGTTAAGGGTGAGGACCAGTTCAGTTTGGCCTTGTAGAGAGAGGAGGAAAACGTCTTCAAGGCAGATAAAGGGAGCGTAGTGGTAGACTGGCGCACTGACCTCTACGCCGCTGAAGCCAAACGTCAACACGAGGACACCTCTTCCTACTGGCCCCTCGACCATGACCCCATCCCCCCCATCACCAAACCATCATCTCCCAGACCATACAGAACCTCATCACCTCAGGAGATCTCCAACCCACAGCTTCCAACCTCATAGTCCAGGAACCCCGCACTGCCCGGTTCTACCTCCTTCCCAAGATCCACAAGCCTGACCACCCTGGCCGACCCATTGTCTCAGCATGCTGCTGCCACACTGAACTCATCTCTACCTACCTCGACACTGTCCTATCCCCCCTAGTCCAGGAACTCCCCACATATGTTCGAGACACCACAAACACCCTCCACCTCCTCCAAGACTTCAGTTTCCCCGGCCCCCAATGCCTCATCTTCACTATGGATATCCAATCCCTCTACACCTCCATCTGCCATGACCAGGGCCTCCAAGCCCTCCGTTTTTTCCTCTTCAGACGTCCCCAACAGTACCCTTCCACCGACACTCTCATTCGTTTGGCTGAACTGGTCCTCACCCTTAACAATTTCTCCTTTGAATCCTCCCACTTCCTCCAGACCAAAGGGGTAGCCATGGGCACACGTATGGGCCCCAGCTATGCCTCTCTCTTTGTTGGCTATGTAGAGCAGTTGATCTTCCATAATTACACCGGCACCACTCCCCACCTCTTCCTCTGCTACATTGATGACTGCATTGGCGCCACCTCGTGCTCCCGCGAGGAGGTTGAGCAATTCATCAACTTCACCAAAACATTCCACCCTGACCTTAAATTTACCTGGACCATCTCTGACACCTCCCTCCCTTTCCTGGACCTCTCCATCTCCATTAATGACGACCGACTTGACAGTGACATTTTTTACAAACCCACCAACTCCCACAGCTACCTGGATTACACATCTTCCCACCCGACCTCTTGCAAAAATGCCATTCCGTATTCCCAATTCCTCCACCTCTGCTGTATCTGCTCCCACGAGGACCAGTTTCACCACAGAACACACCAGATGGCCTCCTTTAGAGACCGCAGTTTCCCTTCCCACGTGGTTAAAGATGCCCTCCAACGCATCTCGTCTACATCCCGCACCTCCGCCCTCAGACCCCACCCCTCCAACTGTAACAAGGACAGAACGCCCCTGGTGCTCACCTTCCACCCTACCAACCTTCGCATAAACCAAATCATCCGCCGACATTTCCGCCACCTCCAAACAGACCCCACCACCAGGGATATATTTCCCTCCCCACCCCTTTCCGCCTTCCGCAAAGACCGTTCCCTCCGTGACTACCTGGTCAGGTCCACGCCCCTCTACAACCCACCCTCCCATCCTGGCACTTTCCCCTGCCACCGCAGGAACTGTAAAACTTGAGCCCACACCTCCTCCCTCACCTCTATCCAAGGCCCTAAAGGAGCCTTCCACATCCATCAAAGTTTTACTTGCACATCCACTAATATCATTTATTGTATCCGTTGCTCCCGATGCGGTCTCCTCGACATTGGGGAGACTGGGCGCCTCCGAGCAGAGTGCTTTAGGGAACATCTCCGGGACACCCGCACCAATCAACCACACCGCCCCGTGGCCCAACATTTCAACTCCCCCTCCCACTCTGCCAAGGACATGGAGGTCTTGGGCTCCCTCACCACCAGACGCCTGGAGGAAGAACGCCTCATCTTCTGCCTCGGAACACTTCAACCCCAGGGCATCAATGTGGACTTCAACAGTTTCCTCATTTCCCCTTCCCCCACCTCACCCTAGTTCCAAACTTCCAGCTCAGCACTGTCCCCATGACTTGTCCGGACTTGTCCTACCTGCCTATCTCTTTTTCCACCTATCCACTCCACCCTCTCCTCCCTGACCTATCACCTTCATCCCCTCCCCCACTCACCCATTGTACTCTATGCTACTTTCTCCCCACCCCCACCCTCCTCTAGCTTATCTCTCCACGCTTCAGGCTCTCTGCCTTTATTCCTGATGAAGGGCTTTTGCCCGAAACGTCGATTTTGAAGCTCCTTGGATGATGCCTGAACTGCTGTGCTCTTCCAGCACCACTAATCCAGAAATAATGTATGCTTAATCCTAACCCTGCGTGAGGTTTGCATTCATATCATTTTTGCTTCATAACCCCCTGTCGTTTCACAAGTTGGAACATTAAAAAAAATTAAAAACGCAATCTTAAAGAATTCAGGTCACCCACAATGGTCTCTATTTCTACAAGAAAGAATCCCATCATGTTCAGTCCTTCCTGATAAATATCCGCATGGTTCCATATTTATTACTTGTTCAGGAAAGTGTTCATTTAATTTTATATAGAGCTTCTATAAAATATTATGATGCTACTATAAAGCGACTCCGCACAATACATTTTTCAAAAAGGTTCTGCAGCACTTTATTTCAAATTTGGATGCATAATCACAAACTAATTATTGGAATTTCAACAGAGATTGAACAAGTTCAAGATGAATACACTGCAAAGATCCAAAAGTGTAAAATAATTGCAGTGTTGAGAAACCCAACTGTAAGCATGAAAAAGGTTCAATTTTAATTCTAACTTGCATTCACTCTCTTGAAGATTTTTTTGTAGATTTAAGTGAATGCTGTAAAAATACTGAAACAGAAATCCATAACTGTCAAGAGCTGCTTCCTTAATGTGACGTTTTTTTTTTCATCACAACATAATTGGAGTCATCCTCTTCCCTCTCTCATTCTTTGTAACAATCTAATAACCTGAGGAAAGAAAAAATCTGAGGGCTTTCTCCACTTGCTGTGAGAGAACCCAGAAAACCCCAGTCATAAGGCTTGTATCCTGCAGTAATTATGGAATACGTGTATTAAGATGCTAACCGCACAGCTCCATTGCTAATGAGCTCTGTGAAAGCAAAGCAAATGGTACTAAATTGGTCGAGCCCACCTACTACAAATAGGTTTGAGCAGCTACACCAAGTCCTTTTATCTTCAGCGGCCTGCCATTGAAAATATTCTGGTGATGTTGATTTGGTTGCATCATCGCTATAATTTGTCAGTGCGGCTGTCGCAGTGCATGAACCATCATAAAACTTCCTGACCAGCAGTATTAGCTCTTGTGCCAGCAGTCTAGGAGAGATATCCTGCGCAGAACAAATAGGCCAGACCTTTAGATTTTAAACTTTGACTCCAACTTTGGTACAAGATTACTCCAACTTCCTCATTTCCTTATTGATGCACAGTCCTCTAGTCTATTTCAAATACAACATACTGTTGATACTGGCCATCTATTTTTCTGCTTTATTTTACCCACAATGCTTCTGGGTAAGCAGGGGCTCTAGTTTTGGCAATGCCACCTTTTTGCTTTGTGGGGACATATCTACATTGTGTCCATCAAAACCTGCCTTTGAGCTGGGGATTGAAGGGGTTGGCTACTCTCAGCCTGCAGTTCATCTGATGGGGAAGTGTATAGCAAAGTTGGTTTTCTGTCCAATTATCTCTCCCTCTTTTACTGTGGATGAGTTTGCAGTCTGTCTTTGGCAGGCTGGTATCAGGTGTGGCCTCAGGGAGCTGTGTCACCACAAAGCTCCACCAGCTTACAAATCTAAAAGAAAAAAATAACCCAGAACGACTCTGTTGGTATGTTTGTGTCAGTAGATGTGTGCGTGTGTGTGTATATGTCTGTGTGTGCTTACCTGTGATTGTGTGTGTATGTGTGTGTATATGTCTGTGTGTGCTTACCTGTGATTGTGTGTGTATGTGTGTGTATATGTCTGTGTGTGCTTATCTGTGATTGTGTGTGTATGTGTGTGATTGGGTGTGTGTGTGTGTGTATATGTCTGTGTGTGCTTACCTGTGATTGTGTGTGTATGTGTGTGATTGGGTGTGTGTGTGTGTGTGTGTGTGTGTGCTTACCTGTGATTGTGTGTGTGTGTGTGCATCTGTCTGTGCTTCTGCGCGTTTGATGTGTATGTGTAACTGTCAGCACAAATTGCAAGATCTCAGTCTAAAAGTTGTCATGTAACTTAGTGCATGAGCAATGAAATATTTTATCCATTTCCAAGTGTTTTTATTATGACTGACACAATCAATGAGGTTCAAAAAAACACTTATTATAAAATCTGTACCCGAAGTATCTTAATGTGGTGTAATCTGGAGAATTGCAAATCAGATCATTCCTTTCATGCAGTGCCTACTTTTAATATGTTGTCTTCTGTTTTTATTTTGTCTCTCATGACTACATTTTTATTGTTAGATGTAGCTCTTGTGTCTCAGAGTTACATGGTTGTGTGTTTAAGTTCCATGCCTGAGACTTGAGTACAAATTGTAGACTGATATTTGAGTGGAGTGCTGCATTATTGGATGGGTTTGCCTTTGGTGAAGATGCTAGACTGAGCCCTGCCTGCTCTCTCAGCAAAAGATTCCATGGCCCCTTTTTGAAGACGGGCTAGGCAAGGCAGGGCGAAGGTCTCCGCAAAATTCTGCTAGCATTCATCCCTCACCTAACATTGTCAAAATAGATTGCCTGGTCATTATTGAATTGCTGTTCGTGAGAGTTTGCTTACTTCAGGGCACAGCCGTGTTTCCTACATTACTGTAGTGACTACATTTCAGACTTACTTCATTGGCTGTGAAGCACTGTGGGACATCCTGTTGTAATGAAAGGGGATGTAAGAATGTAGCTCCTTCAGGTCTCTCTTCCTTGAGATGTTTACAATGTCAATGAGGCAGGTATTGAATAAGTAGCTCATTACCTGAGCACACTTGTCTTCTTCTGTACAATTTCTGTCAATCCCTTTAACATAGATACTTGTTTACAACGCATGTTCCTTGTGCATTCCCATATTTAAATACATTTGGAAATCATATGGTTACTTAAAACATGGCAGCTCAGTGGTTAGCATTGCGCCAGGGACCCAGGCCACTGTCTGTGTGGTGTTTGCACATTCTCCCCGTGTCTGCGTGTGTTTCCTCCAGGTGCTCTGGTTTCCTCCCACAGTCCAAAGACATGCAGATTGGGTGGATTGGCTGGGCTAAATTGTCTCATAGCATCCAGAGATGTATGCAGGCTAGATGGATCAGCCATGGTAAATGCAAGGTAGGGTTAGGGTAGGGACTGGATGGTTTGCTCTTCAGAGGGTCAGTGTGGAATTAATGGGCTGAATAGCCTGCTTCCACACTGTAGAGACTCTATAAAGTAAGAGTATGATGAAAGCACTTAATCTTTTGTTTTAAACAAGAATGATGGTATATGTGATGAATATGTCCTTTTATTTATTTAAACAGTAACAAATGAAAGGTTACGCATCCATATAATTCGAGTAAAGAATGAGGAATTATACACTGCATAATGCATGGAAGAATTAACTTTCTGCCTATACCAAATCCTGAAGTGCATTACTCAACAGGTCCACTTCCTATCAATATATTTTAATGCTATTATGAAGTGAATTCCAGCTTCTGGTGATGATTTATACCTACAAAGAAATTCAATTCTTGTTTATGGAAACCTATCTTTTTTTTTCGCTGTGATGTGACCTTAAAGCCAGCAGGTGGCGATCATTGGTGCATTTTTATTGATGTGTGGTGCAATGTTTGAAATGCTTAGCGGAACCATTCTTCCTCCTCAACCGGCAGCAAACTGGAATCAGCAAACTCTGTATCATGCAGACGTTCAGCCTTGCAGGTTTATGAGACAGTGAAGTGCAACTGTCCATCCAATTGCCAAGAGAGCTGTTGAAACAATTGATATATTCCCTAATTCCCGTGATTACCTTCCTGTTCAGCGAGGAGAATTCCCTCGATGGGTCTGTCAGCTGTGGCTCAGGGGTTAGTGTCCTTGTCTTTGTGTTAGGAGGTTGAAGTCCTTCTCCAGGAACTGTACACAATACTCCAAATGGGGCCCGCACCAGAGTTGTGTACAATTGCAGCATGACCTCATGGCTCTGAAACTCAAGCCCTTTACTAATAAAAGCTAACACACCGTACACCTTCTTAACAACCCTGTCAACCTGGGTGGCGACTTTCAGGGATCTACATCACATGGACACCGAGATCTCTCTGCTCATCTACACTATCAAGAACCTTAAAGATCCATAAACGTTAACGCTGACACTCAAATGCAGCACTGAGGGGTGCTGCAGTGCTGGAGATGTTGTCTTTCAGAATGGGATGTCAAAGAGAAGTCCTGTTTGCCTTCACAGCTGGGTGTGAATGGTTACATGGTGCTATTTTGCAGGGCAGTTATCAGTAATATTGCAGTCAACATTTTTTCATTAATATACATTACAGAAAACAGATCATCTGATGCACTGTCACATTGCTACTCATGAGAGTTTGCTGTATGCAAAATGGTTTCCATGTTTCCATGTTTAGGGGCGGCACGGTGGCACAGTGGTTAGCACTGCTGCCTCACAGCGCCAGAGACCCGGGTTCAATTCCCGACTCAGGCGACTGACTGTGTGGAGTTTGCACATTCTCCCCGTGTCTGCGTGGGCTTCCTCCGGGTGCTCCGGTTTCCTCCCACAGTCCAAAGATGTGCAGGTCAGGTGAATTGGCCATGCTAAATTGCCTGTAGTGTTAGGTAAGGGGTAAATGGAGGGGTATGGGTGGGTTGCGCTTCGGCGGGGTCGGTGTGGACTTGTTGGGCCAAAGGGCCTGTTTCCACACTGTAAGTAATCTAATCTAATCTTTCCTGTTTCCTCGATGTTGACCTGGGAAGACAATCTGGACCCCATCTAACTTACATTATTCCATTATGATCCATGTGTTTATCCAATGACCATTAAATGCCCTTAAAGTTGGCGAGTCTACTACTGTTGCAAGCAGGGCATTCCATGCCTCATTACTCTCTGAGTAAAGAAACTACCTCTGACATCTGTCCTATATCTATCACCCCTCAATTGAAAGCTATGTCCACTCTTGCTAGCCATCACCATCCGCATAAAAAGGCTGTCATCGTCTATCCTATCTAAACCTCTGATTATATGTCTCAGTTAAGTCATCTCTCAACCTTCTTCTCTCTAACGAAAACAGCCTTAAGTCCCTCAGCCTTTCTTCATAAGACCTCCCCTCCATAACGGGCAACATCCTGGTAAATCTGCTCTGCACTCTTTCCAAAGCTCCTTCCTATAATGCGATGACCTGAATTGTAAACAATACTCCAAGTGGGATCGCACCAGAGTTTTGTACAATTGCAACATGACCTCATGGCTCTGAAACTCAATCCCTCTACCAATAAAAGCTACCACAACGTAAACCTTCTTACCAACCCTATCAACCAGGGTGCCAACTTTCAGGGATGTATGTACATGGACACTGAGATCTCTCTGCTCATCTACATGACCAGGAATCTTATCATAGCCCAGTACTTTGTATTCCTGTTACTCCTTTCAAAGTGAATCACCTCACACTTTTCTGCATTAAACTCCATTTGCCACCTCTCAGCTTATCTATGTCCCTCTGTAACCTGCAACATCCTTCGGCACTATCCACAACCCCACTGACCTTAGTGTCATCTGCACATTTATTAACCCATCCTTCTACGCCCTCATCCAGGATATATATGCCGGGATGATAAATCCTATCTCTTATCATCCTTTCCAACACTTTATCCAAAACTGAAGTAAGACTCACTGGTCTATAATTACCAGGGTTGTCTCTACTCCCCTTCTTGAACATAAGGACAACATTTGCTATCCTCCAGTCTTCTGGTTCTATTCCTGTAGACTATGAAGACATAAAGACCAAAGCCAAAGGCTCTGCAATCTCCTCCCTAACTTCCCAGAGAACCCTAGGATAAATCCCATCTGGCCCAGGGGACTTACCTATTTTCACACTTTCCAGCATTGCTAACCTGTCCTCCTTGTGAACCGCAATCCCGTGTAGTCTAGTAGCCTGTATCACAGTATTTTCCTCAACAGCATTGTCTTTTTCCTGTGTGAATACCAGTTAAAAATATTCATTTAACACTTCCCCTATCTCCTCGGACTCCACATACAACTTCCTATTACTGTCCTTGACTGGCTATAATCTTACTCTAGTCATTCTTTTATTCCTGACATACCTATAGAAAGCTTTCGGGTTTTTCTTTATCCTACCTGCCAAAGACTTCTTATGTCCTCTCTTGGCTCTTCTTAGCTCTCTCTTTAGGTCTTTCTTGACTAACTTGTAACACTCAAGTGCCCTAACTGAGTCTTCATATCTCATCCTAACATAAGCCTCCTTCTTCCTCTTAACAAGACATTCAACTTCCTTAGTAAACCACAGTTCCTGTGTTCGACCACTTCCTCCCTGCCTGACAAGTACAAACTTATTAAGGACACACAGTAGCTGTTCCTTGAACAAATTCCACATTTCAATTGTGCCCATCCTCTGCAGTTTCCTTCCCCACCCTATGCATCCTAAATTTTGCCGAATCGCATCATAATTGCCTTTCCCCCAAGCTATAATTCTTGCCCTGTGTTATATACTTATCCCTTTCCATTGTTAAAGTAAACATAACTCAATTGTGGTCACTATCACCAAAGTGGCCACCTACCTCCAAATCTACCACCTGGCTGGGTTCATTACCCAGTACCAAATCCAATGTGGCCTCGCCTCTTGTTGGCCTGTCTACATACTTTTGTAAGGAAACCATCCTGCACATCTTGGACAAAAACTGACCCATCTAAAGTACTCGAGCTATGGCATTTCCAGTTAATATTTGGAAAGTTAATGTCCCATAACAACTACCTTGTTATTTTTGCTCCTGTGCAGAATCATCTTTGCTATCCTTTCCTCTACATCGCTGGAACTTTTTTAAGGCTGATAGGAAACTCACAACAGGAGCGCTTGTACACTCGTCACCTCTCATCCTTCTTCGTTCCAATGAGAAAAGCCCTAGCTCCCTCAACCTTTCTTCATAAGACATGCCCTCCAATCCAGGCAGCATCCTCTGCAAACTTTCAAAAGCTTCCACATCCTTCCCATAATGAGGCAATTAGAACTGAAAACAATATTCCAAGTGTAGTCTAACCAGGGCTTAACATAGCTGCAGCATAACCTCACGGCTCTTAAACTCAATCCCTCTGCTAATGAAAGCCAACACACCATACGGCTCCTTAATGACCCGATCAACTTGGGTGCAACTTTGAGGGATCTATCGTGTTCAAGTCTCACCTGCAGCAGGGAGGCATGATAACATGTCGATTAAAAATCCTTACCCAGAGGAACTCCAGCAGGGATGGCCTGGAGCTGAGATGACTGACCTTCAACAGGCATAACCATCTTCCTATGTGCATCGTCCTCCATATCCAGAAACACTTGAGATGATTGCGGAAGGCATTACATGCAAACAAGTCTTCGTCTTTTAATAGGACATTTCATTGGCGAAGAGTTGTCACTGGGGTTCTCTGATCTCAGAATTCTTTCTAACCTGGAAATAATGGCGATTTGTGGCTTCTTTCTGGGAATTCTGCTGGCCATAGAATACTTGCAGTGTGGAAGGAGGCCAGTCGGCCCACTGACCCTCCGAAGAGCATCCCACTTCGGACCCACCCTGCAATCCTATCCTTGTAACACCACATTTCCCAAAGGCTAATCCACCTAACCTGCATATCCCTGGACACTACAAGGTGATTTCCCATGGCCAATCCATCAAATCTGCACATCTTTGGACTGTGGGAGGAAACCAGGGGCATCCAGAGGAAACCCTCTCAGTCAAGGGGAGAATTTGCAAACTCCCACAGACAGTCGCATGAGGCTGGAATCGAACCTGGCAGTCTGTACCCCTAAATCTGCTATTACAATAGAATTTGGGGGGAACCTCATAGAAATTGCTGACAAACATTTTCATTAACATTTTTAACCCTTGAACTTACCCTTGAATTTAAATCCCTCTGTGGTTTAGGCTGTTATCCCGTGGAACCTTCTCCAGCTCTACAAGCCAGCCCTGTTTCTCTCCCTCTGGGATCTTTGCCTCCTCTTGTCTCCCTGTTCATTACAGCCCTTACTGCTGACCAGTTGAAGCTCTCTAGATCCCTACACATATCGTCTCTTCTTTTCAGAACTTCCAGAAAATTCCGCTCTCTGTCAAAGCATTCTAATCTTCCTAAACTCTTCGTCCTCAATTTGGTGTCCTCTTTTTTCCCTCACATTAAAGTGTGAAGACTCTTCAAACGTTTCCTTATTTGAATGGCTGAAATAAATGTGTTATTATTGCTCTTAATTCACCATAGCAGTTTTGACACTGGAAAAGTTTAAGATTTTAACAAATTTATGGTATCGTTCAATGTGTCTACCAACGCTTCCTCCTGGTTGGATATCAGGTTTTTCAAAACATTTATATACCATTGTTAATTATTAAAATGCATCATTCCTAAATTATTCAAAGCCAGCATTACAAGTGTCAAAAACAAGTAAAATTGACTGTGTTATTTGAATAAACCCTCACGAATAAACACAGCTGAAGTCCCCACAATATCTCACCACTGGGCTGTTGAAAAACACTAGCCAATGAGGTCTTTATTGAAGTGAATTGAACTCGCTTTATTGTCACATGTACTCACATGTGTACAGTGAAAGGTTTACAAGTCGCCACTTACACTACCATCTTAGATACAAGGTACCTAGGTACAGACTCTTCAGTACAAGTTCTTAGGGAAAAAAGGAAAAACAAAGAAATAAGAAGTTCAGCATTATGGATCATAGGAATAAATTAGAAAATAGTAAAATTAAAAGTTCAGAACAATTCATGAGGGCCATGATTAGAATAAATAGAGAAAATCTTTTCCCTGGGTTGGAGGAATCCATAGGGCATGGGTTTAGAGTGAAAGGAGAAAGATTTATAAGGGACCTAAGGGGCAATTTTTTCATGCGTGTATGGAATGAGCTGCCAGAGGAAGTGGTGGAGACTGGTACAATGTTGAAACTTTATTGCTGGAACAGCACAGCAGGTCAGGCAGCATCCAGGGAACAGGAAATTCGACGTTTTGGGCACAGGCCCTTCTTCAGGAATGAGCAGAGAGTGTTCAGCAGGAGAAGATAAAAGGTAGGGAGGAGGGACTTGGAGGAGGGGAGTTGGAAATGTGATAGGTGGAAAGAGGTCAAGGTGAGGGTGATAGGTCGGAGTAGGATGGAGGCGGAGAGGTCAAGAAGAAGACTGCAGGTCAGGAAGGCGGTGCCGGGCTGGAGGGATCCGGCTGAGACAAGGTGGGGGGAGGGGGGATGAAGAAACTGGTGAAGTCCAAGTTCATCCCCTGCGGTTGGAGGGTTCCCAGTCGGAAGATAAGACGCTCCTCCTCCGACCGTCGGGTTGTTGTGGTTTGGCGGTGGATGAGTCCAATGACCTGCATATCCTCGGTGGAGTGGGAGGGGGAGTTGAAATGCTGTGCCACAGGTTGGTTGGGTTGGTTCGTCCGGGTGGCCCAGAGGTGCTCTCTGAATCGCTCCGCAAGTAGGCGGCCTGTCTCCCCAATATAGAGGAGGCCACACCGGCTGCAGCGGATGCAGTAGATGATGTGGGTGGAGGTGCAGGTGAATCTGTGGCGGATATGGAAGTTTCCCTTGGGGCCTTGGAGAGAAGTGAGGGGGGAGGTGTGGGCGCAAGTGTTGCACCTCCTGCGGTTGCAAGGGAAGGTGCCGGGAGTGGAGGTTGGATCGGTGGGGGGTGTGGATCTGACAAGGGAGTCGCGGAGGGAGTGGTCTCTACGGAAAGCTGATAGGGGAGGGGAGGGAAATATATCCTTGGTGCTGGGGTCTGTTTGGAGGTGGCGGAAGTGACGGCGGATGATGCGCTGTACATGGAGATTGGTGGGGTGGTAGGTGAGAACCAGTGGGGTTCTGTCCTGGTGGCGGTTGGAGGGGCGGGGCTCAAGGGCAGAGGAGCGGGAAGTGGAGGAGATGCGGTGGAGGGCACCGTCGACCACGTCGGGGGGGAAATTGCGGTCCTTGAAGAAGGAGGCCATCTGTGTTGTACGTATTTTGAACTGGTCCTCCTGAGAGCAGATGCGGCGGAGACGAAGGAATTGGGAGAATGGGATGGCGTTTTTACAGGGGGCAGGATGGGAGGAGGTGTAGTCCAGGTAGCTGTGGGAGTCGGTTGGTTTGTAGTAGATGTCCGTGTTGATTCGGTCGCCTGAGATAGAAACAGAAAGGTCTAGGAAGGGGAGGGAGGAGTCCGAGACTGTCCAGGTGAATTTGAGGTCGGGGTGGAAGGTGTTAGTGTAGTGGATGAACTGTTCAACCTCCTCGTGGGAGCACGAGGTAGCGCCGATACAGTCATCAATGTAGCGAAGAAAAAGATGGGGGGTGGGGCCAGTGTAGTTGCGGAAGATGGATTGTTCCACATACCCTACGAAGAGGCAGGCATAGCTGGGGCCCATGCGGGTGCCCATGGCTACTCCTTTTGTTTGGAGAAAGTGGGAGGATTGGAAAGAAAAGTTGTTCAGGGTGAGGACCAGTTCGGTCAGTCGAAGGAGGGTGTCGGTGGAAGGGTACTGGGTGGTACGGCGGGAAAGGAAGAAGCGGAGTGCTTTGAGTCCTTCGTGATGGGGGATGGAGGTGTACAGGGATTGGATGTCCATGGTGAAGATGAGGTGTTGGGGACCGGGGAAGCGGAAATCCTGGAGGAGGTGGAGGGCGTGGGTGGTGTCACGAACGTAGGTGGGGAGTTCTTGGACTAATGGGGACAGGACCGTGTCGAGGTATGCCGAGATGAGTTCGGTGGGGCAGGAGCAGGCTGAGACGATGGGTCGTCCGGGGCAGTCAGGTTTGTGGATTTTGGGCAGGAGGTAGAAACGGGCGGTGCGGGATTGTGGGACTATGAGGTTGGAGGCGGTGGATGGGAGGTCCCCTGAGGTGATGAGGTTATGGACGGTCTGGGAGATGATGGTTTGGTGGTGGGGGGTGGGGTCATGGTCAAGGGGACGGTAGGAGGAGGTATCTGCGAGCTGGCGTTTGGCCTCAGCGGTGTAAAGGTCAGTGCGCCAAACTACTACTGCGCCTCGCTTGTCAGCTGGTTTGATGGTGAGGTTGGGGTTGGAACGGAGGGAGTGGAGGGCTGCGCGTTCCGAGGGTGAGAGGTTGGAGTGGGTGGGAGGGGTGGGGGAGTTCAGGTAGCGGTTAATATCGCGGCGGCAGTTTGCTATGAAGAGGTCGAGGGCAGGTAGGAGGCCAGCACGGGGTGTCCAGGTGGACGGGGTGTGTTGGAGGTGGGAGAAGGGGTCGTCAGAGGGTGGGCGAGAGTCTTGATTGAAGAAGAAGGCACGGAGGCGAAGGCGGCGGAAGAATTGTTCGATGTCACTCCGTGTATTGAATTCATTGACCCGAGAACGTGTGGGAACGAAGGTGAGACCTCTGCTGAGGACTGATCTCTCATCCTCAGAGAGGGGCAGGTCCGGAGGGATGATGAACACACGGCAGGGCGGGGAGCTAGGACCTGGTGTGGGACTGGAGCTGGATGCGGGGGCGGGGTTAGGCCTGGGGGCGGGGACAGAGGTCGGCGTGGGGGCGGAGTTGGACATGGTGATGGAGATCGGCGTGGGGGCGGGGTTAGGCGCGGTGACGGAACTCGGCCGGGGGGCGGAGTTAGGCGTGAGACTGGTACAATTACAACATTTAAAAAGCATCTGGATGGGTATATGAATAGGAAGGGTTTTGAGGGATATGGGCCGGGTGCTGGCAAATGAGACTAGATTAGGTTAAGATATCTGGTCGGCATGGACAAGTTGGATTGAAGGGTCTGTTTCCGTTCTGTACAGCTGTGTGACTCAATGACTCTAATGGTGCTTCCATCACAGACCACGCTGACTCCTACCCTCCAGTCCACACTGGGCCTTGACTCCACACCACCCTTGAAGTTCTTGAGGCTGGTAGTCTCTGGAATCACCTCAAAAGTCCACTCTTTAAGGATCCTGGGAAGAATCCACAAAAATGCCTCTTTGACAATGTGTTACTTTTCCATTTGCTTTATGAAGCTTGAGTCAAAAGTATGTGGTGGTTAGCACTGGAGTCAAAAGATTTGTTTCTCTTCAAGTTTTTCTGGCATAGCTGTACTGTGTCCAATTCTGGGCTTAAGATCAGTGTGGTGGAGAGATTTGCAAGAATGGATCCAGAGATGAGGAGCTTCAGTTGTGGGGATAAATTCAGGAAGATGGAACTGTTCTCCTAGGAGATGGTTCAGAAGGCGTTGTTCTGGACCAGACCAGATTCCCTCAAAACAGTTTAAGCAAGTAGCCTGGACCCTATCTTTTTCTTATCTTAAAATTAACTTTGAAGTGACTATTCCAGATGTGAAATAACTGGTCAAACATTAAGCAAAACACAATTTATTTAAACAAATTGTTAAATTGCAGACAAACGAAAGTGGAATTTGGAATAACATAACTATACTAAGACTTAACAGAATAATAGATGCAGTCCCAATTACTAACCAACTGTTCCAATATTCCCATCAATACACCTTTTGGCAAAAAGGCAAATTCAGACACAGATTCTTACACACTGTTCACTCATCCAGGAGGGAACAGCATCAAGAGAGGTTTCAGAGAGAACAGCAGCTATGAATCATTCATTGAAGCTTCCAAATGTTCTGAGACCCCAAACAGCTTCTGATGTTACTGAAAAAAACCCCCCAAAAGCAAGAAACCTGGATCTGTGGGAGCTGGCCACACCTATACAAACTTTCCTCAGCTGTTTAATTCACTTGCCTTCAGTCGCCAGTTCACTACCTCTGCCTTACAACCTCTCTTCAAAACAACCCAGGACAAAGTAACCTTTTTAAAATGACAGCATTGTCACAGGGTTTGTTAAGAGATATTCAAAGTCATGAGGTGTCTGCACCAAGTTGATAGAGAGATGCTGTTCCCCTCGGGAAAAGGGTTAAGGATCAGAGGATGCAGATCTAAGGTATTTGGCAAAAGGACTATTGGTGGACTACATGGGAAGGAACATTTTTACTCGGTGTGTGGTTAGGCTCTGGAATGCTCTCCTCACAGTGTTTTCAAGGCACATATAATTGTGGCTTTCAAAAGGGAATGGGATAAATAATTGAAGGGCAAAAAGAATTGAGCATTGAATCTTCTTGGCCCATATGCCTCAACTAAGGATTGCCTTTAACCCCTGAATTCTTGAATGATTTCCCAGGAGACCCATAACTTTCACAAGTCTACTTTCTTCAGCATTGATGGGATATTTTATTGGTCCAGAACTTGGCTTAAATGATTTTCAAAAGCACGCGTTTTGTCTCCAAAGAATCACCAGTCCCTGAGCTCACATCAAGCTGATGCATATGCAAACAACCAATCTAAACAATTATTTCCTTTGATCTGTAAATATCACGTGAAAAACACACTGAGAGCGGTAGATTTGTTTGTCTGATTTGTTGGCGATTGGGACTCCCGTACTGGAACTGGTTTAATCTTAACTGCTGGACAACGTGCTGATGGATTGTTCCCAGAAGATTCCATCAATGCTGTCAGTGCATTCACTCAACAGATTTTTCATGTGAGTTACAGTTGTATTTCCTCAAGAGCCAAGTCGCTGTTTCTTTTGAAAATTCAGATGAATGCATGTTTCTGTTTTGTTATTTTTATATGACCAATACAGATCGAGTTCCTTCTCATCTTCAGCCAGTCTTGTCCAGTCTCACGAGGGAATTAGATACTTTGGTTTTTGTGTCTCAAGCACCAACTAGATCTAATGAATATTCCGCGTGGTGATTCAGTATTCATGACCTCCTTTCCCCTCCTAGTGCTTCTCCCTCTCCCTTTAATTAGTCACAGGAGTCTGCCAAATCTATCAGAAAACAGCTTTGATTTAACACTGAGATAATCTCCTCCAGTTGATGGCATTATCAAAATTGAATATAAAGACTCTTAGAGAACGAGTATTCTCTCCAAGAGTCAAAAGCCACAATATTAAATAATTCACATGAGAATCTTTAAACATGCATATGAAGGTACAAAATATTGCTTCCAGATCAAAATAACCAAGGAAACAAAGTTGGCCAACCTCAAAATCAGGAGAAAGTGAGGATTGCAGATGCTGGAGACCAGAGTTGAAAAATGTGGTGCTGGAAAAGCGCAGCAGGCCAGGCAGCATCTGAGGAGCAGGAGAATCGACGTTTCGGGCATAAGTCTGAAGAAGGGCTCATGCCCGAAGCGCCGATTCTCCTGCTCCCCAGATGCTGCCTGGCCTGCTGCGCTTTTCCAATCTCAAAATCAAGCAGGTTGATTAATCGATTTTCAGGTTGAATCTCAATGAATATCTCAAAATCTATACAACAGGGAGTATTGGAAAACAAGAACTCATGTTTATGAACCCTATCAAAACGCAAGATAGTTTTGTACAGATCTCCCTACATTCGTCATTACCCTTCGTCTTTTGTTCATGTTGTAGAGCGCACTCATGGAGATAAAATCCAAAGACTAAGATAGACCTTCTCAACCACTCACCAGCACATGGGAGGCTCAGTAATATCCTGTACAGACGACACTGTCAATACCCTCTTGATTATGTTGATGAATTGTAGTTGATTTAAGTGAACTGGGAAAAAAGGAACTTTTCTCCTTTTTCCTGAAGCCAAAGATTGATTTGACACAATTATATTCTATTGTAAGCGGGTCTTGTGCACATCAGAAAATCACTGGTAAGTTTAAGAGATCCTCAGTAGATGCAACGGTATGGCAGGATCTCTGTTCTGACCACGTCACCCCATCTATTGCAGTGACCGGAAACCATTGATGAGACCATATCCAATAGGGAAGAGAGCTCTGATATATAAGTGCGTTTTAATGGCTATTAACACATCACAGCTTGTGGGATCTTGCTATGTGAGAATTGGGACTGTAGTTCATACATTATAAATGCAACAATGTGAGAAAAATGAACTGGAGAGGTTCAAATGTGTTTGGGATATCCTGGGATTATGATAGAGCTTATTTAAATTCAATTTTTCTGGTGGTGTCTTTGTGCTCCTGCTGATGTAAGGAATTCAAGCTCTTTTTGATCGTATTTAAGGGAAAAACCTCTGTATAAGCTGAAAGAAAGCCCCCTCCGACCCTCCACCCAACACACCAAACTTTTCTATCTTCTGCCCGATGAAGGAGAGTATAACTGGGGTGGGAAGGGTCTTTGATTATGTTCCCGAGGCAGTGGGAAGTGTAAACGGAGTCGGTGGAAGGAAGGCTGGTTTTCGTGATGGACTGGGCAACATTCACAATTCTCTGTAATTTCTTGCAATCTTAGGCAGAGCAGTTGCTGTACTAAGCTGATATCTCTAAAAATTAGTACGAGTCATTGTGGACATGCCGAACCTCGTCAGCCCTCCGAGGACATAGAGGCATTGGTGTGCTTCCTTGAATGTAGCATCAACTTGGATGGATCAGGACAGATTGTGAGTGATATCTATTCCTAGAAACTTGAAGCTCTCAACCATCTCCAATCGGGGGAGTGTCCCCCACTCTGCTTCTTCAAGTTGATGACTAGCTCCTTCGTTTTGCTGACAATGAGGGAGAGACTGTTGCCTTTACACCATGCCACTAAGCTGTCTATCTCTTTCCTGTACTCTGTCTCATCACGGTTTAAGATCCGACCCACTAGTGTGCTGTCACCAGCAAACTTGTAACTGGGGTTAGACTTGATTTTGGCCACAGGATCATGAGCGTATAAGGAGCATAGTAAGGGGTTGAGTTTGCAGGGTTATGGGGCACTGGTGTTGAGGATTATCATGGATTATCAGGTTGTCTATCCTTACTAATTACGGTCTATGGGTCAGAAAGTTGAGGCTCCAGTTACATAGGGGAGAGCAGAGTCCTCAGTCTTGGAGAATGGAGATGAGTTTTGTTGTAATTATGGTGTTGAAGGTGGAGAGAAAGCCAATCAACAGAAATCTGACGTGGGCACCCTTGTTATCCAAATGTTCCAGGGATGAGAGTGGGGCCAGGGAGATGGCAACCGCTATGGACCTATTCTGAGTGAATTGTAGTGGGAGTGGACCAAGGCAATCTGGGACTTAGTCTCAGTCAAGATAGCAACAGCAGATTTGGATGACCTCAGTTTGACAGAGGATAGAATATGAGAGACACACCTTAGAGGGTAGGAGGGATAGTCAAGTCTAGAGGTAAAAAAGGTATTAATGAAGGTTTTAGTAGAGGAGTTTACTCTGTATCAAACAATGTATTCTCCTTGAATTGGCTGCCAATTGATCCTGTGCTGGAGTTTTTCAGAATTACCTGGTTAGACATAGGCCATCCCTCCTTGATGTAAAATGCTGTGTGAAAAAAAGCCTCATCGTGAACATTTTCTTTGTGTTATTTCAAGAGTGACGCTGAGTAGGGATTGGAGCTGGTTGCACATGGAAGCTAGAAGCTTCCATGAGACACAAAAGCTCCTTGGTGTGGCTTTAGTTTGCTGGCTGGAATTTTTTTAGAGGTTACTATGAAAGAGGAACATCCAAAGTTGGGTGTTTGGTCTGTAAAATGGAAATGCGTGTGTGGTGATCAGTGGATTGGTGCAAGTCAAAACCACTTTGGCCTTTCGATTTCAATGTGACCACCTCTCAAGCCTGACAGATATATCAACGTTAAATTATGTGAAGGCTTAAAAATTAACTTGTCGGCAAAATGCGTTTTTTTTTTCTGCTCACATTAGCCATGCAGCTGTAGAGAAAGGTGAACAGTGAAGGCAACTAATTTACTCGACCTCATTCATTATTGGAGACAAGCACGGAAACAGATTGCTCAGGCATTATGCTCATGAGCAGCTGTCAGAAACTTATCACCACGGGTTGGAGATGAAGTAAAGAGAGCATCGCAAGGTGGGTAATGAATGTGTTCGCTAAAGAGTGACGCTGTTATGTTTGGCACATCCAGCACGCTTTACAGTTCCCATCTTTAGAGCTTTTTTCAAACACTGAAACACCTTTGGGTGCCTTGTTAGGATGAGCCCTCAGGTCTATGCTGTACTGGCAGCTACCTCTGCTCTCCCAGGGGCAGTGGGGGTGGGTGGTAGTTAGGGGTGAGGGGCTGCTCTTCTGCTCCTGAGGCCTTAGTGCCTGGGGAGACTCGTTGCTAACACTGCATTCAGCAGGTCTTCCTGAAGGAAAGTAATGCTGGGCTCTTACCCACTCCCAGCCATCATTCGCATTTCATTCCACCCATTATTCATCATTGTTTTCCAAATGTTATATCCACATATTAAAAATATTATTGTACTGATAGATTGAAAGGTTAGAGTGCTAGTATCACATTTACCTCATTTTACCTTTCTATTTTCCAACATTCCTTTTCCTCTTCTTTCTCTGTGTATGTGTGTGTCTCTGTGCATGTGTGCATCTGTCTGTGCATTTGTGTGTGTCTCTGTGCATGTGTGCATCTGTCTGTGCATTTGTGTGTGTCTCTGTGCATGTGTTGTGTCTGCATGTCTTGTGTTTATCAGTCTGTGTGTGTCTGTTTGTGTCTTTGTGTGTATCCGTATATATTTGTGTGTATGTGTGTGCCTGCTGGTGTGGAGAAAGTGAGGACTGAGGATGTTGGAGATTAGAGTCGAGAGTGTGATGCTGGAAAATCATAGCAGATCAGGCAGCATCCGAGGAGCAGGAGAGTCGACATTTCAGGCATAAGCCCTTCATTTCGGCAGCACGGTGGCTGAGTAGTTAGCACTGCTGCCTCACAGCGCCAGGGACCCGGGTTTGATTCCCGCCTCAGGCAACTGTCTGTGTGGAGTTTGCACATTCTCCCCGTGTCTGCGTGGGTTTCCTTTGGGTGCTCCAGTTTCCTCCCACAATCTAAAGATGTGCAGATCAAGTGAATTGGCCACGCTAAATTACACATAGTGTTAGGTGCATTAGTCAGGGATAAATATGTGTGTGAATGGGTCTGGGTGGGTTACTCTTTGGAGGGTCAGTGTGGACTTGTTGGGATGAAGGGCCTGTTTCCGCACTGTAGGGAATCTAATCTAACCTGACGGTGTATCTGTCTGTATGTGTGTGTTTGTTTGTTTGTGTGTGTCTGTCGGTGTGTCTGTATGTATTTGTGTATGTGTGTGTCTGTCAGTACATGCCTGTGAATGTGTGCGTGTCTGTATGTGCTTGTGAATGAGTGTGTCTGTCTGTATGCCTGACTGTACATGTCTGTGTATGTGTGTGTCTGTCTGTATGTGCCTGTGTGTGTTTGTCTGTATGTGTACATGTGTCTGTCTGTATGTGCCTGTATGTGTGTGTTTGTCTATATGCGTACATACGTCTGTCTGTACGTGCCTGTGTATGTGTGTGTTTGTCTGTGTGTATGTGTGTGTCTGTCTATATGTGCCTGTGTATGTGTGTGTTTGTCTGTATGTGTATGTGTGTCGTTGTGTTTGTCTGTGTGAATGTGTGTGCCTGTCCGTGCGTCTATCTGTACGTGCCTGTGTATGTGTGTGATTGTCTGTGTGTCCATGTGTTCTCTGTATGTTTGTCTGTTTAGATGTGTGCGTGTCTATGTGTGAATAGTGGTAGGCTGGGGTAGTGCAGTGGCCCCATGTATCTCAAATTTATAATCATGGAATGTATGTGCTGAGTTCTTGGTATTTTAGGAAGTGCAATTAGCTCCAGACTCTGACTTGTTCATTCCACATGTATTTCATCATGCCCGTTGTTCTGTTTCCTTCAGCATGTTGTAATTTGAGCTGCGGGTACTCGGTGGCATTCATTCATACTGCGTGAGGAAGGACAGAGTTCACATTGTTTCAGTTACGCTGTTTCTTTGAGAAAGGAAATCAGGAAGCAGGAGAGATGGTTTAGAAGAATCCACAGCAAACTGCTCTGGTTTCATGAGTGTGTATTTCGACAATTTATCAGTTTGTAAGGAGAACTGAATCATGGAAGACCAGCGCAGGTGAACAGAAGGTGAATGCTGAGCTGCTGATCAGAAGGCACCTAGTGATGAGTGCAGCTAGTAAACACTCTTGGTGGATTTTCTCAACGTAGTTTCTATTTACGCAGTGGAATGTGGTGTAATATAATGGGGACAGTCAGAGATTTGAGGGGAGGTGTAGTGTAAGCAGTAAGCCTGGCTATGGGACACGCTACTGGGATGGTATATATCACAGGAAGTGCTGAAATCTCACATCATCTTGCTTTGCCCTCCAGACTATGTAGCAGGGTGAAGCTATCCTGAGATAGTTCTGTGGGAACAGTGAATGTTTCCCTCACCTCAGCAGACTGTGTAAGTATTCTTAGCAGTAAGACAAGACCAGGAATATAAGATTTAGAACCTAGGCTTGATTCCTGCTCTTACCTGATCAAGGAAGACATTTTTAATAAATACACATATGTTCAGACATGTTATGACACACCTCCGGAGCAGGTGAGTGTTGAACCCTGGCCTTCAGATTCTGAGATAGGGACAATGTCCCAGTGCCAAAAAAACTTCTTTGGCAAATATTGATTATGGTAACTAAGTGCGGCACCTATCAATCTTTATTGGAACCAAGTAGCATATCGTTGCTGATATACATTAAGGTAGTAACTCTTTTCATTTCAATTCTCTGGTGTTGAGGTAAACACTTACTATAATGTGTGCATACAGAGGGACTTTCCTTCACATTGAAACCTCTTCTGGAAATGCCTGAAATTCCCACTGTAGGCAGTTAAGAGTCAACCACATTGCTGTGGGTCTGGAGTCACATGTAAGCCAAACCAGATAGCAGTTTCCTTCCTTAAAGGACATTAGTGAACCAGATGGGATTTTCCCGACAATGGTTTCATGGTCATCATTAGGCTCTTATTTCCCGAATCTTATTGAATTCAAATTCCGTGAGGATGGGTCTATGGATTTAGCCTGGATCAGTCCAGCGATAATATTACTCGGCTGTCACCTCTCCATTCCTCAGAGCTGTTACCATCCCAAGCTGATGGTGTCACTGGACAAATCACATCCCAGAATGAAACGTTGCTTGATAGGTACTTATTTAATTAATGTGGTGGCTGGTCACTGAAACATATTAGCATGGCACTGTTCTTTAACAATAGAATGTAGTTTTATTTTGCGAAAGAGAATATAAATGAGAAAAGGTGTGTGCACATTTGTGCTGATATTTTCAGTCAGCAAGACCTTAACCATTACAAAAACGTTTCAGGTTGTTTCCCAACATGATCTGTTACAGAGACTCAAATCCAGAGAAATTATGCTCCCATCTGAACCCTTTACATTTCTAACTAGTTGACTTCTTTCATTTATCTTTCTTGAACTGTAAACACAATTGTACACTTCTCCTCTGAGATTGCTGGATTTCACAGTTCTGATGGTGTAGGCTTTCCAATTCTAACAATGCGGAGCTAATGGCCTACTGGTGTTATTGCTAGACTGTCAAACCAGAGACCCAGGTAATGTTCTGAGGATCTGGCTTCGAATCTTGCCATAGTAGATGGTGAAATCTGAATTAAAAGTCCAGTGATGACCATGAAGCCAATGTCGATTGTTGGGAAAAACCCGTCTGGTTCACCAATATCCTTGAAGGAAGGAAATCTTACCTGGTCTGGACTAAATGTGATTCCAGATCCATAGCAATGTGGTTAACTCTTAACTGCCATCTGGGCAGTTAGGGATAGGGGGTAAATGCTGTCCTAGCCAGTGATGCCTGCAGCCTGTGAATGAAGAAGAAAATAACGAAGAAAAACTGGGGTTTTCTGTCCCAAAAGTTCCTAGTGTTGGAAACTTCACAAACTGGAGAAAACACTGATGATCCAGTGTCTGGTTTAATCTGTACTGAACAGAACAAACTCCTGCTAGAAGGGAAACTAAACGTGCTGTTGAATTCAACTGAATTCTTCTCAGGTAAAAACAATGACTGCAGGTGCTGGAAACCAGATTTTGGATTAGTGGTGCTGGAAGTGCACAGCAGTTCAGGCAGCAACTGAACTCTGAGTCCTCTGTCCTGAGCCCAAAACAAAACTAAAGACTAAATGCATTTACGTTGCCTATCATAAATCCGAAAATGTAAAACATCATATTCTATTAATTTCCAGGTGTTCTGTCTAAACCTCCTTTGCAGTCACATGTCTCCTTGGAACTGATGCATTTATGTCGCTGTTCCAAAATGACTTTCTGAACTATTATTTGAAATAAAATTCAATGGATCAACCAATGTCAAATGCTTTACTTGTTAAAATAATCCAAATGCCAAAAATGATATATGTTATTGTCATGTATATTTTACACACCTATCCCCACTGAATTTGCAGAGTGTAGTTTTGCTGCTATGTTTCCTACATCATAGTAACCACTGTGTTTCAAAGTACTTCATTGGCTGTTGTTATGATCCCAGCTGATGGTAATGCTGGACAAATCAGATCTCAGAGCGAAAGCTGTCTTGAAAATCCCTACGTTTTATTTTTGTGGTTTGATTACCATGGCTGTTAGTTAATAAGCATGCTTACTTTGATGAATCCCATAGAAAATCCCAGATGGCCTCCTTCTTCAAAGACAGCAATTTCCCCTCCCACGTGGACAACAATGCCCTCCAGCTCATCTCCTCCATTTCCCTCACCTCTGCCCTTGAACCTCACCCCACCCAGTGCGACAAGGACAGAACCCCTCCGGTCCTCACCTTCCACCCCACCAACATCCATATACATCGTATCATCCTCTGCCACTTCCGCCACTTACAAACAGATCCCACCACGAGGGATATATTTCTCTCCCCAGCCTAACAACATTTTGGAGAGACCCTCCGCGACTCCCTTGTCAGATCCATGCTCCCATTTCCCTTGCCACCACAGAAAGTGCAAAACCTACGCCCACACCACTCCCTTCACCACCATCCAAGGCCTCAAAGGGTCCTTCCACACCTGACAGAAATTTACCTGTACCTCCATAAATGTCACCAATTGTATCCATTGCACTCGATGTGGTCTCCTCTACATCGGGGAGACAGAACACCAACTTGTGGATTGTTACAGAGAACATCTCTGGGACACCCGCACTCACTTACCCCACCGCCCCGTGGCTGAACACTTCAACTCCCCCTCCACTCTGCCAAGGGCATACCGGTCCTGGGCCTCCCTCATCGCCATACCCTAACCACCAGATGCCTGGAGGAAGAACGCCTCATCTTCCACCTTGAGACCCTGCAACCACACAGGATAAGTGTGTATTTCACCAGTTTCCTCATTTCCCCTCCTCCACCTTATCTCAGTCCCAAGGCTCCAACCCGGCACCACCCTCTTGACCTGGCCATTGTCTTTCCTATCTATCTGCTCTGGCCACCTCTCCGACCCTATCGCCTTCTCTCTCACCTTCATCTACCTATCACATTCCCAGCTACCTTCCCCCCAGTTTATCTGTCAGCACTCCTGATCCACAAGCCTCATTCCTGATGAAGAGCTTATGCCCAAAACATCGATACCCCTGTTCCATGGATGCTGCCTGACCTGCTGTGCTTTTCCAGCAGACCTTTCGTCTTGCATCCTGTACTCAAAATCTCGCTCATATCACAACTTATATCGATGCTGTAAATATCAGTTTCAAAACTGGCATTCGATGCTCACATTGCTCCTTTATCTTTGTGACTGAAAGGCGGAGTATACAAAAGCTGCCAGATTCATTCAGATTTTAAGTTAGTTAAAGTGTACACTGACAAGAATCAGAAGCAGACATCTCAGCCTCGATTTTCACCCTAATGGCCAAGCAGAAACTGTGACTTGTTCCCTCCAGTCTCAGTTCCCCACCCGGTGTTAAAGTTGATGCTTTTGGTTTAGTTTAGAACTGAATTGATATGTCTTTCAATGACCATAAATATTTGATTAACATCACTGTCTTGCTATAGGAAGGATATTATTAAATTGGAGGGGGTTCTGAAGAGATTTACCAGGATGTTACTAGGAATGGAGAGTCTGGGTGACCTTATAAGTGACTCCAGTAGGAGAACTGGGCTTGGGATGGAGCCAGAATCTGGCTGTAGCTGTATCCAAAATATTTTGCTTGGTAAAGTTTACCAAGATTTGTTCCTTTGTTGATTATTTGATGGTGTATGAAATTTGAACCAAAGAATGTACAGTATGAACATTTTCGTATTTACAATTCTCTAAATATTTTTGCATCAAAAGTTTACTCTTTTGTTTCTGCATGATATTAAATTGGCAATTTTATTTTGTAGGCAAAAATGAGGACTGCAGATGCTGGAAACCAGAGTTTAGATTAGAATGGTGCTGGAAAAACACAGCAGGTCAGGCAGCATCCGAGGAGCAGGAAAATCGACGTTTTGGGGAAAAGATTAGATTCCCTACAGTGTGGAAACAGGCCCTTTGGCCCAACAAGTCCACACCGACCCTCCGAAGAGCAACCCACCCAGACCCATTCCCATACATTTACCCCTTCACCTAACACTACGGGCAATTTAGCATGGCCAATTCACCTAACCTGCACATGTTTGGACTGTGGGAGGAAACCCACACAGACACAGGAAGAACATGCAAACTCCACACAGACAGTTGCCTGAGGCGGGAATTGAACCTGGGTCGCTGGCGCTGTGAGGCAGCAGTGCTAACCACTGTGCCACCCAAAAGCCCTTGATCAAGAATGGAATCAGGAATTTTGTTTTGTACGCAGGCAATCCAGTGGAACACAAGAAGTCATTATATTCTGTCCTTTGTTTTCAGACTTTTTTTTAACCCTTTTTAAAAATCCATATCACTGCAGAGATTGTTTTCTTTAGTGTTGTGTATTTGTGTGTTATGTTTTAAGAAGAGCTGATTCTGGAATGCAGCAGAGATGTTAACCAGTGTGGTCACTTATTTTAAGAGTAAGATTTATGTTATAATAAATGGATTATTTTGAGTCCATTAAAGAAGCCTGATGAAATGACTTTTTTTTATCCTGGGTTGTGGTACTAAATAAAAAGGATCTGACCACTTTAGTGATTGAATCAACATTTACACCAATAGGGCACCTGGTAATGAGGTTGGATTACCAGTGCATTCCTCTGGCCACAGACATAAAACCAGAGATCATTGTGACATGTGCATTTTATCATGAATAGTGCAATTAGTGATCTGAAGACAGTATGGTTCCCTTCAGAGCGTGTAGAAAGGTATCAGATTTAATTCACAGATGATTCTGCCACAGAAGGAAATCACACGGTTCTGTGAAAATAAAGTATTCGTAGCATCTGTACTCGAGCAAATGTTGCATTGTTGCAAAAGTAAAGGATAGAAACAAAGACAGATTTATAGATTTTTATGGTCCCACAGGACACTGAATTAAGTCTATGATTCTTGCATATGCGTCAACTTCCTCATTTTGTAATTGCACTGATCTTCATGTACTGAATATTTTAATATTGTAGCAATGTAGCTATTTTCTCTCTATTAATACTGAATTACCATTTTAAAGTAAAGTGCATTCACTTTGTTTGGGGTTGCGGGTTTACTCCTGTTTGTTATTAATCTCAGCCGTTAGTCAATATATTTAAGTGATGCACATTATGGTTTCTCAAAGACTTGGAATACGGAACAAAGATTATAGTAGGAATGGGACAGACCTTTGTACTCTCGATGCTGGGATACTCTCACCATTGTACCCTTGGTTTTGTGTATAAAGGTTCATAAGTGTGGGATGGACAGTGTTGTGCAGAGGTAATTCACTGGTGTAATATCTGAGTGAACGGTTTAAATTGGATGTATTTTCATCTTGTATTATTTTGTGTATAGAGGCTAAGGGGTGATCTAATTGAGGGGGTTAAGATAATTGAATGACTTCATAGGGTAGAGTAAAAATGTTTCTCCTGATTGGAGAGTGCAGCAAAGAGGCAGGGGACAAAGAAATAAAAAACACCCAGGAAATTATAATTGCCTCAGTTCAGGGATTGACTCTGAGTTGGAGTGCAAAAGAAATGAAAAAATGAGGTGGGGAGGGTTAAGATGAGGAGCAGAAACTTAAAATTAGAAGTGGGCTTTTCTGCAAATAGAAAGTGCTGGAAATATTCAGTAAGTTTGGCAAGTTTGATGATAAATCATGCAGTGAACTATGAACACTGTTTTTCTCTCTTTGCAGATGCAGTCTGATCCATTGAGCATTGCCAACAAGCTTAGCAGAAAAGCAAAGTTCTGCAGTTTTTCAAAATTTTCCAAATTCCAAAATATGCAGAATTTTGCTTTTATTATAAAGAATAAGATTCACACAAAAGGCAGTGCAAGGTCAGAATAACGTCCCTCAATAATACTGTAGGGATTGGGATGTGGGGGAGGGTGGGTGTGGGGATGGGAGTGGTGGGGGGTGAGGACGATGTGGAAGATAGGTGTGTGGAGGGAGGAATGCTGTGAGGATGGGTGTACGGAGGGAGGGAGGCTGTGGGGATGGGTGTGTGGAGGGAGGGAGGCTGTGGGGATGGGTGTGTGGAGGGAGGAGGGAGGGTGTGGTGATGGAGGTGTGGGGGGAGGGAGGCTGTGGTGATGGGGGTGTGAGGGGAGGGAGGCTGTGGGGATGGGTGTGTGGAGGGAGGGAGGCTGTGGGGATGGGTGTGTGGAGGGAGGAGGGAGGGTGTGGTGATGGGGGTGTGGGGGGAGGGAGGCTGTGGTGATGGGGGTGTGAGGGGAGGGAGTCTGTGGGGATGGGTGTGTGGAGGGAGGAAGGAGGGTGTGGTGATGGGGGTGTGGGGGGAGGGAGTCTGTGGGGATCGGTGTGTGGAGGAAGGGAGGCTGTGGGGATGGGTGTGTGGAGGAAGGGAGGCTGTGGGGATGGGTGTGCGGAGGGAGGGAGGCTGTGGGGATGGGTGTGCGGAGGGAGGGAGGCTGTGGGGATGGGTGTGTGGAGGGAGGAGGGAGGCTGTGGTGATGGGGGTGTGAGGGGAGGGAGGCTGTGGGGATGGGAGTGTGGGGGGAGGGAGGCTGTGGGGATGGGGGTGTTTGGGGAGGGAGGCTGTTGGGATGGGGATGTGGGAAGGGAGACTGTGGGGTTGGGGGTGTGGGAGAGGGAAGCTGTGGGGATGGGGGTGGGGGGTGAATATTGCTGTAAGGATTAGGGTGTGGGAGAGGGAAGCTGTGGGGATGGGGGTGGGGGTGAAGATTGCTGTAAGGATTGGGGTGTGAGGGGAGGGAGGCTGTGGGGATGGGGGTGTGAGGGGAGGGAGGCTGTGGGGATAGGGGTGTGAGGGGAGGGAGGCTGTGGGGATGGGAGTGTGGGGGGCGGGAGGCTGTGGGGATGGGGGTGTGAGGGGAGGGAGGCTGTGGGGATGGGGGTGTGGGGGGAGGGAGGCTGTGGGAATGGGAGTGTGGGGGGAGGGAGGCTGTGGGGTTGGGCGTGTGGGAGAGGGAAGCTGTGGGGATGGGGGTTGGGGGGTGAAGATTGCTGTAAGGATTGGGGTGTGAGGAGAGGGAAGCTGTGGGGATGGGGGTGGGGGGGGGGGTGAAGATTGCTGTCAGGATTGGGGTGTGAGGAGAGGAAAGTAGCAAAATAACTAACAAGTAGCAAAGACTAGGACCCAAAGGCACAGTCTCAGAGTGAAGGGACGACCCTTTAGAACTGAGATGAGGCGAAGTTTCTTCAGTCAGAGGGTGGTGTCTCTGTGGAACTCTTTGCCTCAGAGAACTGTGGAGGCCAAGTCATTGAGTTTATTTATGACAGAGAAAGACAGGTTTTTGATTATTAAGGGAATCAAGATGTACAGGGAGAAAGCAGGCAAATGGAGTTGAGAAAATTATCAGCCATGATGAAATGGTAGAGCAGACCTGATGGACTAAATGGCCTAAATTTGCTCCTATACCTTCTGAAGTTATGATCTTATGTTCTCAGTGTCAGGGTTAGAATCCCTTGAGGCGGCAGTGACTTGCATATTAAGGGGCTTACTGTTTGTTGATGACCTTATTGACATGCAGCTTCCTATCCCAGCATGCACTGTGAGCTAACCAGACATGGCAAATTCACGACATGAGAACCAGAGCCAACACCTGGTGACCCCTCAGGCTCAATGGTCACTCCAAAGGACGTTCATGTTGGACATGAGGCACCAGCGTCTCAGGACACACTCCACTGGTGCCAACCCCATGCACATGGTAATGATGCACGTTGGCATCTGACGTGTGCCAGTCTCTCAGAACCCTAATGGCACATCTCCAATCCACTCACAGGACACTTCTGCTCTTCAATGCTGCACTTTGGCTCTACCAGTTCTTCTCATTGTAACGCTGTAGCAAGGACACTGTGCACTCAGGGACACACACCCAGCTCCTGGACTGGACCAGGCTGTATCTCCAGTCTGTGTATTTGTTCACTCACTCTGAGCCTACCTGTAAGCTCACTACCATTCCTACCTTACCTGGCCCTGCCTTTCAGTGTCTGTCCCTCAGACAGAGATAGCAGGCTGACAGTCCCACTGCATTATTGTGCAGTAAGTCAAGGGTAACCTCCAATACCAGTCCAGGGGCTCAGGCATGGTCTGTTAGCCAGTGTGGGTGGTCAGAGTCAGAGTCGCCTCCACAGGATGGGTGAGGAGCTGAATGTCAGACAACCCAAGACCCATCATGACTCCTTCTGCCCTGTTGTGGGCTGTTTTCCTCTTAGGGTGAGAGAGGAGCAGATATTACAGGGGATGAAAGTGGGTAGTACAGCCCTTTGTGGCTGACTGACCGTGTTCGCGATCCTGGACTGGAATCAGTGGCTGGCATTGGCTTACTGTGCCAGGATCCCCTGATGAAAGGCCATCTCCCTTTACCTAACTGAAGACCGCTGACAGTCATGATAGACTTCCTGGTTTTGTGGCTGTGCTATAGCAGTACTGTCAGCCTGGTACTGAAGGGGGAAGGTGCAGAAAGGTTAAGACAAGGTAGGAATGTTGTGAGAATGCACATTGGCTCAGAGTGTGTAAGTGTTAAGGGAGCAAACAAAGGGGCTGGAGATACAGCTTGGTCCAGTCTGGAAGCTAGGTGTGTGTCCCTGAGTGCACAGTCTCCTTGCTGCAGTGTTACAATGAGAGTTGCTGGTCCAGCACGCAGTGTGGTGAATCAGAAATACACCATTAAGGGATCTTACAGACCAGCAAATGTTGAATGCCAATGGCTATGGTTGAGGGGAGCATGAGGATGGTATCTTGAGATGTAGGTGTACCCCAGTCTACACGGAGGACCTTCACAGACCTCCTAACAGCAAGCTGAAGTCACTAGGTGACTTCTGGATCAGAAAATCCTCGCTGTCTAGTTTACTCACAGCAGAATGCTTTATGTTAATAAGGTGTGATCTGCAGTTAATAACAAAAACAAATACAGAAATTGCTGGAGAAATTCAGTTCTGAAGAAGGGTCAGAAACAGAAACTCCAGCTCTGAGGAAGGGTTGTTGAACTCGAAATGTTAACTCTGTTTCTCTTTCCACACAGGCTTCCAGCCCAGCTCCAGCAATTTCTGGTTTTGTTTTTGATTCAGATTTCCACCATCTGCAGTCCTTTCATTATTTTTAATGCAGTTAATAGAGCCAATTATAAGTAGAAATCCCCCTTAACAGGCTACTCACTACTACTTAGTGAGAAACTTGCGTTGATGCCTAGAACTTAGTTAAAAGATGCAGCAAGTTACTGAGAGCCTTCTCCTGTATTCCATTACTTTGCCAATATCGTTCAGGCCCCTATAAGATTTCACTTAATTACTTTCCAATAGTAGCAATCTTCCCATGATTTATTACTCCATCTCTCCACAAAATAGGCAGCATTGTGAAACATCGCAAACATTTTTCCAACCAGCAAAATTAATTGTGCTCAAATAATGAAATGAATGCATTGATTTGGTTTACAGAAAATTATTCAATCCATCTGGGAAACTGTGACATATATCGTCCTTATTAATAGTTGCAAACAAACCAATGGAATGACAAATTAACATGTTGATGATATTGTAAGTACCAATTCAATATTAATAATATATAATTTGGTTCAATATTAATAACAGCTTTAATTAGAGAAGTGAGAATATGCTTACAAAGTAGGGCTGTTACAAGCAAAAGTGAAAGCTTACGGAATTGGAGGTCTGAATAAGATCTGGACTGGACATTAGTTGGGAGGGTGGAATTTTATGCTTATTTTTGTGTTGTGTTTGGAGGCAGGAAGGGAACTTTATTTTCAGAAGGCATTTGAATGATGCAACCTCAAAAGGTTTCATGGAAAATAGTATGGGGGCATAGCATATTGGCATTGTGACTGTGCTATCAATTTAAGAGTTTATTTTGTCCTGCTTCTTTTGAAAAAAGATTGCAAGGCAGAGGTATCGAGCTGGCTCCTGAAGACCCCTTGAGTAAACAACTTTGGGAGGCTTTGGGATTTTTTTTAATGCGGCCTGAATAGGTCTGGCCAGCTATCACACAGATCAGGATTTCTGAGCAGTATCGAAAGGTATTGGGGTCTCAACAGAGTTGGACGCTTCAGTGAATGTCTCCTGGCTGCTACACTCTCCAAATTCTCTCTTGTTGTTTTCTCACTCCTGAATTGGAGAACTGCATGTGAGAATCTGTGTCTGAATTTACCTTTTTGCCAAGGGGTGTATTAATGGGATGTTACTGTATTAGAACTGTTCATTAGTCATAGTCACTGTATCTATTGTTCTGTTAAGTTTTCCAAAAGTGTTAAGTAATTCTAAATTCCTCTTTCTTTGGTTGTATTTTAACTATACTGTTTGAATAAATTGTGTTTTGTTTAACATCGAATAGTTTGACCAATCGAATTGCATCTGGAACACAGCACTTTACAGTTGCTTTTAAAAAATAAGAAAAAGTTCGAGTGTAGGCTACCTTCTTAAAATATTTTGAGGGAGCATGGTCTGGTTCATAACAGCATGGTCAGAGGATTGGCTAGCTAACAGGAAACAAAGAATAGGCATAGAGGGGTCTTTTTCAGGTAGGCGAGATGCAGAGAGAAGTGTGTCATTCATGCTTGACTGTTAGAAAGTGTGCAGCAGGGAGTGGTGAAGTCGGGAATCACCTCTTTGTCCTGGTTGCCAACATCCCCAAATCCCTCTTCCCATAAAGCCTACCCTCTGAAACCCTCCTCGCCTTATGTAGCTGTCAACAGGGAACAGCTCAATCCTCAGGGCAGCAACCATGCCAGGATCAATACATTTTTCTGTAAGTGGAGCGGGGTCCATGAAAAGATCAGCCATGATCTGACATTGGCTGAGCAGGGTCGAAGTGGCAGATGGACTACTCCTATTTCTTAAGTTCTTATCACCCTGGGGGATGCTGATTGATTCACCCAGATTCAGAACACCCCCAGATCAATCCCTTGCCTGTGCTGAGTGGGACAAATGACAGCCAGGGTAGCGTTTGGGTTACAACACTTGGAGTGCCATCCCCTTGTAAGTGACTCTTCTTTCTTAATTCTTTCACGGAATGTAGGCCTCACTGCTATCCCCAATGGAGTGACTTGCACAGCACTCCGAGGGCAGATAAGAATCAATCACATTGCTGTGGGTATAGAACCACATGTCGGACAGACTGGGTAAGGATGGCGGAATTCCTTCCCTGAAGGACATCAGTGAACCAGATGGAATTTTGGAATAATCCTCACTAGTTTCATGGTCACCATTACCGAGATCAGCTGTTCACAACCAGATTTCTAAAAAATGCATTCTATCCAAATTCACCAGCTGCTCTTTGAACCCTTGTCCCTGGAGCATTATTTTGTGCCTCTGGATGGCTAATCCAGTGACCCTCTCCCCCAAGTGGAAACATCAAGAATAGAATGCCTACAGCATGGAAACAGGCCATTCGGCCCAACAACCGACCCTCTGAAGAATACCCTACCCCAGACCCATTCCTTTACATTTACCCCTGACTAATGCACCTAACCTACACATCCCTGAACACTATGGGCAATTTGGCATGCCCAATTCACCAAACCTGCACATCTTTGGACTGTGGGAGGAAACCCATGCAGGGAGAATGTGCAAACTCCACACAGACAGTTGCCAGAGGCAGGAATTGAACCTGGGACCCTGGTGCTGAGATGCAGCAGTGATAACCACTGAGCCACCAAATAGTCCTCTTTTGCATAGGACTCCATGACCAAAATGAACGGTGGAATAAGTTTGAGCGGCTGAATGGTCTGTCCCTGTTCCTATAACCGATGGGTATGGGGGCAGCAGAATTAAGATGGCACGTATGCTGTTGTGTTGACCACGCACTTCCAATGCCAGTCACGTAATCTGCCATTACTCTATACCAACCTCACGATAGCCACCTGTCTGGAAAGGACAGATAGAGGAAGCTCAGTGTTTTGAGGTAACGAAAAGTTTGCTGTGTATCAGCCATTGAGACATGCTCCTGCATGAGGTGGCAGCAGAGGAGAAATTAGCCTTAATCTTTGGCTGTGAGAAGTGTGCAAGTGATGATCCTTGAAAATTCAATGCATTAATGCATGTGGAGGTGAATGCTTAGAATCCTTGAACACATTATTAGTCATAATTTGTCACATTTATTCAAATTGTGTGACATGAGTTGTTCTTCTCATGCATCAAACAAATAGATTGGTCTAATTTCCTTCCATATTTGTTGCATAATTTATTCTAATAATACGTTTTATTCCACTTTGTTTACATGGATCAACGTGGGTTTTGCTTTTCTGACTTAAAATATTCATAAATACTATGTTTGATAATGGAATACTGTGCAATTGTAAAAGCATTGGTATGAGTTGATATTGCAATTACTGGGATATTAATATGTAATTACAATGTTGTTAATGACACTTAAAGTGATGAAATCACACCAAGAAACCTACTCTGGCTGCTTTGTCAAGTGACTAAATGTACTGATTCATTGTGCAATCTATGCATGTAAATATAGACTAATCATAGCAATAATCTTTAAACTAGTCTAGTGCAAGATCAGAATCCAAAAAGATACATGGAGATGCCCGTGCAGTTATGCACATTGAAATGAATAAAAATACAGAATTAAATACAACAAGTCTGATGTAGACCATGCTGATTGTTGCAAAAACTCATCTGGTTTGCTGAAGTCCTGGATGGAGAGAAACCTGCCATCCTTACCTGGCTGACCCATACGTGACTCCAGACCCACAGCAATGTGGTCAGCTCTTTACTGCCGTTAAGGGGGAGTAACAAATGCTGGCCTAGCCAGTGGTGCCCACATCCGATGAACAAATAAAACTAAAGGACAGCTGAAACACGTATATAATGAATGAACACCATCAGGGCAGGGAGAGAAGGAACAATGGGTCTGATGTGATGAATTATCTTAACAAGTTGTTTCAGTGCTGTGTAACTCATTGATGCTGGCAGATATTGAAACCCAAGTGCAATTTTGAGAACACAGTGGCAAAGAGTTATCAGAGACAGATTTGATGTTTCTTTACTACCTGTGGTCAGTGCTTTTTGTATGTGAGAGTCTGTATATGCTTACCCTTACCATAAAACATTTCCAGCAGCAAGTTTTTGTGAGCTTTTAAAAATAAAGATGATGATGATGATGATGATTATTACATACTAGCTATGGATGTTTAAAAGACCCAAACTTGTCAACATCCTGGGGGTTATCTTTGACCACAAATGGATTTGGAGAAAGTGAAGACTACAGATGCTGGAGATCAGAGTCGAGAGTGTGGCGATGGGAAACCACAGCAGGTCAGGCAGCATCCGAGGGGAAGGAGAATCGACGTTTCGGGCATAAGACCTTCATCAGGAATGATGCTTGGGGCCAGGGCTGAGAAATAACTGGGATGGGGTGGGGTGGATAGCTGGAAAAGCGATAGGTGGATGAAGTTGGGGGAGAAGGTGATAGGTCTGAGGGGGGGAGTGATGGACAGATCTGGAGGGTGGTGCCGAGGTGGAGGCCTGACACTGGGATAATATGGAGATGAGGAAATAATGAAGCTGTTGAAATCCATATTTACCTCATGTGATTGCAGGGTCCCAAGGTGGAATATGAGGCGCCGGGTGGTAACAGTTTGGTGGTGGAGGAGGCCCAGGACCTGCATGTCCTTGACGGAGTGGGAGGGAGAGTTGAAGTGTTCAGCCACTTGGCAGTGGAGATGGTGGGTGCGGGTGTCTCAGAGATGTTCTCTGAAATGGTCTGCACGAAGGCATTCTGTCTCCCCGATGTAGAGGAGACCACACCGGATGCAATGGATGCAGTAGATGACATTGGGAGAGGTGCAGGTGAATTTCTGATGGATGTGGAAGGATCCCTAGGGGCCTTGGACAGAGGCACAGGGTGTGGTGCGGGCACAGGTTTTGCACTTCCTGCAGTAGCAGGGAAAGGTGCCAGAAGTGGGGTGTGTGTTGGAGGGGGCCCTGGACCAGATGAGGGAGTCATGGAGGAAATGGTCTCTCCAAAATGCTGATAGAGGTAGGGAGGGAAATATATCTTTGGTGGTGGGGTCCATTTGGAGGTGGTGGAAGTGGTTTGAGGATAATGCGTTGTATGCAGAGTTCAGTAGGGTGGAAGGGGAGGACCGGGGGATTCTGTCCTTGTTGCATTGGGAGGGATGGGGTTCAAGGGCGGTGGTATGTGAAGTGGAGGAGATGCGCTGGAGGGCATTGTCATCCACGTAGGAAGAGAAGGTTGCGATCATGGAAGTAGGAGACCATTTGGGACCTTCTGAGGGGGAATTGGTCATCCTGGGAACAGATGCGGTAGAGACGGTGGAATTGGGAATAAGGGATGGCACTTCTACAGGTGTCACGAACGTACGTGGGGAGTTCATGGACAAAGGGGGACAGGACGATGTCAAGGTAAGAAGACATGAGTTCGGTGAGACAGGCACAGGCTGAGACAGTGCGTTTACCGGGACAGACTTTCCCTGTTATCCACTCCACCCCCCTCCCTCCCATTTATCATTCAGCCCCCCTGGCCCAAAAGCCTCATTCCTGATGAAGGGCTTATGCCCTTAATGTCGATTCTCCTGCTCCTCGGATGCTGCCTGACCTGCTGTGCTTTCCCAGCACCACACTCTCGACTCTGATCTCCAGCATCTGCAGTCCTCACTTTCTCCTTTTTGATTTCAACGCTGCTGTGAAGCCTCTTCCAACGATACCTACCTTGAAGAAGCTCTCCTCCTGTCTCTACAAGGATCTCAGTGAGTCCCTGTCTCACTGTACCACCCCCCCCCCCCCGTCTCCAGTCCTCTCCTCTGCCCTGAAGCTCTTCAGCCACGTCCTTAAACAGATTCGGTACCACAGCCATATCTCCTTCCTCAGCACCTGCCGATGGAACCGTCTGATTCCACATGGACTCTGGACCATATTTAGACCAACACAGTTTGGACCTGAACAGGATACATGGCACACACTTCAAATCTGAAATCTACAACAATTCTCTTTCTGGATCCTCCGCTCCACGCTATCAGCCATGCACCGCCATCTACTCTACTTGGAGTCAGTCCTGCCCCAGTTCAGAACCACACCTTCCCAGTCCTACAGCGGACTCCTGTATTTCTACATCCTCAGAAGGATACATGCTCTCAACAAAGGATATTTCTCTACTGCATCTGACATAAAAGAATGCAAGCTAAACAAACTTTCATGTACTTGCCTCCATACACGAGTTTCCTCGAACCTTCTAGAACCTTCTCCTAGCCTCTGGAACTGTCCAGACGCCATTAGCCACATGGCCGCTCCTTCCACAACTGCCGGGGCAATCGATGATGTCGCTTCCGCCCGCCGCTGCACGGCCCACAGCCACTGCCGACCACACCACCTCCGAGCTCGCCGTCCACCCATCCATCTCCGCGACTGCCAGGAAGACTACTGCTGTCCTGACCACTGCAGGATCCACCACCGTGGCCAGTTTCACCACCCCCAGCACAGCCGCGATACCTACCTTGTACATCACTTCTGCCCACGAAGCGTCCGCCACGGCAGCCACTTCTGCCCTGATGGACACCACTCACCGAAATACAGAAGCCTCGGTCGCCGATGTCACTTCCGCCACCAGTGATGTCACCCGCTGAGAACCAAACCGAAACGGCAGCTGCATTGCTCATGACTTCACTTCCGCCCCAGTGGACACTGCTATAAGACTCACTTCCGCCCCACTTGTGAGTGTCAATTTTGTTGGTGACGTCACTCCTGACCCTATTACCACGCCCACTCAAGCAACTGTCTCCGCCCTCATCTCCAGCTCAGACCCACTCCAGGTCCTAGCTCCCAACCCTGCAGTGTGTTCACCATTCCCCCAGACCTCTCCCTCATGGAGGACAAACGTTTAGTCCTCAGCAAAGGCCTCACCTTTATCCGTCTACAGTCCCAGATTAATGAGTTCAACACACGCTGCAACCTCGAATGTTTCTTCAGCCGCCTCCACCTCCGGGCCCACTTTATCAACCAGGATACCCGCCCACCCACCGAGAACCCCTTCTTCTGCCTCCAACGCATCCCATCCACCTGGACACCCCGTGCCGGCCTGCTACCCACCCTTGACCTCTTCATTTCAAACTGCCGCCGTTTCCACTGTTCGACTCTGATCTCCAGCATCTGCGGTCCTCCCTTTCTCCTCCTTCTTACTGTCAACGTGTTTCAGTCCTGTGTTTTTCCTCTCTACAATACTGTTTACTTACAGCTAGGCTTTGGAAGTTCTTTTTACCGCCCATCAGCGTTTTCTCAATCTATACCCTTAACCTGAAATCTTCGAAGCTCTTGGCCTGCCTTCAGAAACTTCCCACATTTTCTAAGCTCAACTGCACCTTCAGAGTCATCTAAGGTTGCACCTGGTTTTGTTTTCCCTTTACACCGTGTCCCTTCAATTCTGTTTCAACTCCAGATCCTGGCTCTGGTGTTGTCTCCCCAGTTGGCAACATGTTATATCTTGTGCTTTAAGCCAATAGTGCGACCTGGAGATTGAGAATCTGGTGTGGAGTATCTTCAGGGACTAGACATCTGCATTTACACCATCCCTGATGCTGCTTGCTTCTAATTTCTAATTACTGTTTACATTTGTACATTGTAAATTCTCAATACAGCTATCCAGTGCAATGTCTCCAATCTCTCTCTTCATACACTCATTCTAGACACTGTACTCTCTCATTTACTGATGGAAGATGTGCAGTGGATTGGCTGTATTAAATTGCCTACGGTGTCCAGGGATGTGCAAGTTAGGTGGGTTAGCCATGGGGAATGCAAGGTTACAGGGATAGGATAGGGCATTGGTCTGGGTGGGATGCTCTTCGGAGGAGCGTGTGCACTCAATGGGCCGAATGGCCTGGTTCCGCATTGTAGGGATTCTATGGTTCTATTGCTGTCAGGTTCAAGTGGTCCATTACATCATCATGACTGATATAAAACTCATTATATCACAGAGAGGTGAAAATGTGTTGCTGGAACAGCGCAGCAGGTCAGACAGCATCCAGGGAACAGGAGAATCGACGTTTCGGGCATAAGCCCTTCTTCAGGAATGTCGATTCTCCTGTTCCCTGGATGCTGTCTGACCTGCTGCGCTTTTCCAGCAACACATTTTCAGCTCTGATCTCCAGCATCTGCAGTCCTCACTTTCTCCTCATATCACAGAGAGGGCCAAGCTATTGAACCATGAAGGGAATCACAATCAAGTCTCATCATATTCCTACATTATAACAGGGATTACACTTCATCATTACTTTTTATTGGTTGCAAAGCACCCTGAAACAACAACAACAACCTTCAATTAGATAGCAACACCCCCGAGGTGCTTCTCAGGATCATTCTGTGATGGAAGTTGATGCTGAGGCAAAGGTGGACCAATCAGAAGATGTGACCAGTTAGCTTGTTGATGGGATGAGCTTCACGGCGTATCTTATAGGTAGGGGAGGAGAGGAATTTCAAAGCTTAGGACTTGGACAGCAGAAAGCTTGGCTGCCAGTGGTAGGACAACTTGACATTGTGAGTGGTGCTTGATCAATGCAAATAGATATGCATATACTCATAGAGCTGTACAGCACAGAAACAGACCCTTCCGTCCAACTCGTCCATGCCCACCAGATATCCCAAATTAATCTAGTCCCATTTGCCAGCACTTGGCCCATATCCCTCTAAACCTTTCCTATTCATATACCCATCCAGGTGCCTTTTAAATGTTGTAATTGTATCAGCCTCCACCACTTCCTCTGGCAGCTCATTTCATACTGAAACCCTTTGCATAAAAACGTTGCTCCTTAGGTCTCTTGTAAGTCTTTCTCCTCTCACCCTTAAACCTATGCCCTCTAGTTTTGGACTCCCCCACCCCGGGGAAAAGACCTTATCTATTTATCCTATCCAGGCCCCTCATAATGTTATAAACCTCTATAAGGTTTTCAGCCTGGGAAAACAGCCCCAGCTATTCAGCCTCTCCTTATAGCTCAAACCCTCCAACTCTGCCAACAACTATGCAAATCATTTCTGAACCCTGTCAAGTTTCACAACATCCTTCCTATAGCAAAATTGTACACAGTATTCTAAAAGTGGCCTAACCAATGTCCTGTACAGTCACAACATGACCTCCCAACTCCTAAACTCCATGCTCTAACCAATAAAGGAAAGCATACTAAATGCCTTCTTCACTGTCCTATCTACCTGTGACTCTACTTGCAAGAAACTATGAGCCCGCACTCCAAGGTCTCTTTGTTCAGCAACACTCTCTAGGACCTTACCATTAAGTCTATAAATCCGGCCTTGATTTGCCTTTTCAAAATGCAGCACCTCACATTTATCTAAATTAAACTCCATCTGCCATTCCTTGGCCCAATGGCCCATCTGATCAAGATCCTGTTGTAATATGAGGTACCTTTCTTCACTGTCCACAACACCTCCAGTTTTGGTGTCATCTGCAAACTATACATCCTATGTTCACCTCCAAATCATTTATATAAATAGCGAAAAGCAGTGGACCCAGCACTGATCCTTGTGGCACACCACTGGTCACAGGCCTCCAGTCTGAAAAACAACCCTCCACCACTACCCTCTATCTTCTCACTCCAAGCCAGTTCTGTATCCAAATAGCTAGTTCTCCCTCTTTTCCGTGTAATCTAACCTTGCTAACCAGTCTACCATGAGGAACCTTGTCAAACACCTTACTGAAGTCCATATAGATCACGTCTACCACTCTGCCCTCATCAATCCTCTTTGTTACTTCTTCAAAAAACTCAATCAAGTTCATGAGACATGATTTCCCACGCACAAAGCCATGGGGACTATCCCTAATCATTCCTTGCCTTTCTGAATACATGTACATCCTGTCCCTCAGGATTCCCTCCAACAACTTGCCCAACACCTACATCAGGCTCACCAGTCTATAGTTCCCTGGCTTTTCCTTACCATCTTCCTTAAATAATGGCACCACGTTAACCAACCTCCAGTCTTCTGGCACCGCACCTAACAATGATACAAATATCTCAGCAAGAGGCCCAGCAATCACTTCCCTAGCTTCCCACAGAGTTCTAGGGTAAACCCAATAAGATGCTGGGGATTTATCCAACTTTGTGTGTTTTAGGTTGTCCAGCACCACCTCCTCTGCAATATGGACATTTTTCAAGATGTCGCTACTCATTTCCCCATGTTCTCTATCTTTGATATCCTTCTCCACAGTAAACACTGATGCAAAATATTCATTTAGTATCTCCCCCATCTGCTGCGGTTCCACACATAGGTGACCTTGCTGATCTTCAAGGGGTGAAAAATGTGTTGCTGGAAAAGCGCAGCAGGTCAGGCAGCATCCAAGGAGCAGGAGAATCGATGTTTCGGGCATAAGCCCTTCTTCAGGAATGAGGAAGGTGTGCCAAGCAGGCTAAGATAAAAGGTAGGGAGGAGGGACTTGGGGGAGGGGCATTGGGAATGCGATAGGTTAAGGTGAGGGTGATAGGCTGGAGAGGGGGTGGGGGCGGAGAGGTCGGGAAGAAGATTGCAGGTCAAGAAGGCGGTGCTGAGTCCGAGGGTTGGGACTGAGATAAGGTGGGGAGAGGGGAAATGAGGAAGCTTTCTCCTAGTTGATCTTCAAGGGGCCCTATTCTCTCCCTAGTTACCCTTGTCCTTAATATATTTATACAATCTCTTTGGATTCTCCTTAACCCTATTTGTCCCTTTTCCCTCCTGATTTCCCTTTTCATTATCCTCCTACAGCTTTTATACTCTTTTAGGGCATCATTGAACTCTATACCTAATATATGTTTCCTTCTTTTACTTGACTAAAACATCAATTTTCCTGGTGATCCAGTATTCCCTACACCTACCAGCCTTGCCTTTTACCCTAACAATAATACACTGTCTTTGGACTCTCGTTATTTCATTTCTGAAGGCCTCCCATTTTCTGGTCATTCCTTTACCTGAGAACATCTACTCCCTAACAAGTTATGAAAGATCTTGCCTTCCTCCAATTTTGAACTTTAACTTTTAGATCCAGTCAATCTTTTTCTGTCACTAGTTAAAAACTATTAGAAGTATGGCCGCTAGCCCCAAAGTTCTCCCCCACTGACACCTCAGTTATCTGCCCTGCCTTATTTCCCAAGAGTAGGTCAAGCTTTGCATCTTATGTAGAAGGTACATCCACATCCTGAATCAGAAAATTTTCTTGTACACATGTTTGAAAACTTTTATTGTAAAAACAAATTAAAATTAACAATCACTAAACATTACTTTGTAGGCAGACCAAATTACTGAAAATATATTCCTCATTAAATATCTTAGCATGATCAAGTTCAAACTGCACTGTACAGTACTCTTCAAGGAATTGTAATCATTCTAAGGAACTAGTCCAATGTCACTCCCAGCTTCCAACAGGCCTGTCTCTCCCTATTTCACTGAGTTATAGTGTTCAGGGTCCATCAACAATCAGTATCTTCAGCTTTCTGAGAATTCCCAAATCAATTTCCAGTAGCAATGCCCACTCTGTCAGCTCCTCCTTCTATGCCAGGGTGAATCTTGCAGTGTCCTTTGCTCTTGAACAGTCTTGTCTCTATGATAGGAAAATTAGTTTTCACCAGCTCTCTGTCTGTAGCCAACAAAAAATGTACCTTTTTCCTCTTGTGTACAACAGATGCTGTTTCCCTCCCTCCCTCTCTCTCTCTCTCTCTCTCAGGCTCTCTCTATAGTTTGAGGGTTTCTGAACTTACAAAGTCTTCACACAGCAAACCCAGCAGCCTCCTTCTTTGTGTTCAGGTATCAAAGCTAGCACTTGGCTTTCAATACTTGACCTGGCCACTGGTCCCCCCCTTAGCGATCAACTCATAAAGGCTTTATGTTGGCCTATGTGTTAAAGATTAATGGTCCCTCCTCAGTGCTCTGTTTTACTTTGAATTAAAAGAGGCAGTTTAAAACATCACTATTTCATGAAACCACATCTATGCAACAATACATTTGCAGTCCAATGTCAAAATGTTGCTGAAATAAAAAGTAGATTTTAAACTTGCTACCCACATGTTAAACAGATTGCCAACATTGCATTGGAAATTAAATGATGCAATTTTCATAATTGTACAACCAATATACAAAACCAGTTCAATGACTAGGCAACAAGTTGGAACTCACTTAAATATTATGAGGATAAATTGAAATGAAGAGGTTTTCTAATGCTTGTTACAGCTGTGCACAGGCTATTTATTATGCTTTGAAGTTTTGGATGTGTCCCTGGCCACCAAAATATTGAAAGTTGCCCTTTTAATATAATCACGTGAATTTCAGAGCAATAATGTCATAAAGTCATCGGGTTGTAGAGATGTACAGTATGGAAACAAATCCTTTGGTCAAACTCGTCCATGCTGATCAGATATCCTAACCTAATCTAGTCCCATTTGCCAGCACTTGGCCCATATCCCTCCAAACCCTTCCTGTTCATGTACCATCCAGGTGTCTGTTAAATGTTGTAATTGTACCAGTCTCCACCACTTCCTCTGGCAGCTTATTCCATACACGCACCACCACGCATGAAAACGTTGCCCCTTAGGTCCCGTTTAAATTTTTCCCCTCTCAAAGTGTGTTGGAACATCCTGAGATCAGGAAAGGTTTTGGTTAAATGGTTTTTGTTTCATAGACAGAACATGATGGGGCACTTGGGAGCAGATTAGGAGGTGGTTGGACCATTAAGTGACAAGCAAAGACAGCTCCTCACTCAGATGTTATTTGAGGCAACTGATTGGCCAATTAAGGGTCACCTTAGGATCCTGCTGTCATTTTATCAGCAGTAGGTGGGCCATGTGCCATAAGGGACACTGTCTAGTCAACCCTGGGGATTGTTACAAGGACTCCAGAGAAGGGACCATTGCTACACGTGGTCCAGGAGGAGCCCTCCTGCAATATGGGGGACTCCCCACAGCCAGCATAACATGAGCCCGCTCGCCCCTCCTTCAGCCCCATCAGCCATTCTCCCCCTCCCTCTAGCTGAGGCTTGCCAAACTAAGACTGGTCAACTCTAACACCATCATCCCCACGTAAACCTCTTCCAAGGTGTTTATGAGTTTTCTCCATGTCAGGTGCAGTCCCAGCAATGACCATTGCTTCCTGGTGGTGCTGCTGAGACTGAAGATCTGCCAGTCCTCCTATTGGCCAGCAGGGTTTGGAATTCCGTGAAAGAGATGGGCCCAACAACAACTCATTTGATATCTGGTTCCCACAGAAACTTGTCAGGGCTTACTGAAACAGGTTTAGCCATTATCAGGGCAACCGTCACCTCAGAGCGACAAAAGCACCATTTAAACAAATCATTTTCCTTCTGATCATCTGTCAGGCAGAATTTTTACTTGCCTCATTAACATAACAAATAATATTTGAAACCATATTTTTAAAAGATGGTCTTAAATATAAAGATCATCTCGGTTTTAAAATTGGTGTTTGCAACCAGATTTCAATCAGTTAATCCTAAATTATTTTCATTTATTTATATTGCACACTTAAAGGGTGAAAAATATCTTGATATTTTATTGTAACACAGTCAGAAAACAAAACAAGGCGATGTCTGCTCAGCATAGTATACTTGCCTGAATGTGCAGTGTTCTATCAAAGCACAATCAGACAAAATGATAAACTGTGCAACTCATCTGCTAAATAGGGAAATATAAAATGGAAAAGGGCAGATCATTAACAGAAGGTACTTAGTTGTATATGGTAGCGAATGTTCAAAAACAGTGTTTCTTAAGACTGCGTTTTTAAAAGAAAAGCGGATTGATTAATATGCTGGCCTTGTGACAGCATGATCCCAGTAGTGACAAACCAACGATTCAATGAGATTCTCATTCTCGCTCAGCGACCTGCATGGAGCTTATAAGATGATGAAGTAGAATAGGTTATGTTCCAGTTGACTGCTCGTTCCAATTAAATAGGTTAGGGAGGACCAGGGGCAATAATTTCAAGTTGTACGAAGTCAGATGTAGGTTAGATGTCAGGAGGCATCTCTGTTCTGAGAGGATAGTCACCCTGTGGGAAAGGTGGGCATGGACTGATGGAATTTCTTTAGCTGAGAACTGGAGTGGTTGAGCTGGACAGGACGTGTTACAATGGGGAATGCTCTGGTCAGTATTCAGAGGTAGAGTGAACTCAATAGATGGGATTTGATTGCTTGGATACATCGGAGAGACAGATCTCCCAAATTCTCTTTCCTCAAATTGAAGTTAGCTACATTTTTTATTCCTTGTGTTCTGGACCTGACCAAAATATATTAAGAAGGCAGCCTGGACCCTAGCTTTTTCTTATTTTAAAGGTAGACGTGAAGTGCTATGTTCCAGATGCAATATAATTGGTCAAACTACTCTGGTTAAGCAAAACACAGTTTATTTAAACACTACAGTTAAAATACAACAGAAGAAGAGCTTGAAATAACTTAACTCCATTAGAAAATTTAACAGAACAATAGGTAGAGTAACTATTACTAATTAACCGCTCCAATATAGTAACATCCCATAAACACAACCTTTGGCAAAAAAGGCAAATTCAGAAATCAGATTTTCTCACATGCAATACCTGTAGTAGGAAGAGAAACCTTAGCTTCTAGCTGTAACCGAGAGAGGGGGGAGAAAATAGCTCCTACTCCTTCAAAACACCAGCAGCTTCGACTGAACCTAAAAGCTAAAACAAAACTAGTGATTCTGGTTTGTGATTGCTGACTACACCCATTCAGGCTGCTTTTATTGTTCCAACTGAAATAAAAAGCACAAGGCCTTTGTTTACATTACCACAGACTGCTCAGTACATCTCGTTCAACCTCTTTCTTAAAAGAAACCAGATCAAATTACAACTCTTAAAGCCACAACATTGTCACAGTCTCTCAAGTGATCATAGTTTTTGCAGGGCGGGGTGGGTAATGGGGAGTAAGATTGTATTTATTGGGATATGCAAGGTGTCATAATTATGTGGGATAGACTGCATGGGTCATCGTATCTTTATATATGTATTTGCACACTTCTGTCATGTTCTACAATATTAACAAATTTCAGTCACTTCTTAAAAATGTTGGATATAAACAGCTTGTTAAAATAGTCATTGCAAATCATATGATCTTTGGAGCTAAACACAGTCCTGAGTTTCACACCTAAATAACATGGGCATCCACAACCAATGAGAATTCACACATCCCCTTTGTTTAAAGATGGCTCATCAACAAAAAACCAAAAGTATCTTCCAGCTGATCTTTCTATTTCACTGTGGAGGAAAGATATATCGAAGCTCAATATAACCAGATGGCAGAAAGACCTTCCATTGTAAGATGATGGCCCCTCACCCAAACTTGACCGTGTGAATCGACAACACTGGATATGTAGTCAACACATCATCCTTTTTTTTGAAAAAAGGACATTGCCAAGTCATATAATGAGAATGACTTTGAAAGTAGAGTTGCAGGTAGGTAGGATAGTGAAGTAGGTATGCTTTCCTTTATTGGTCAGAATATTGAGTACAGGAGTTGGGAGGTCATGTTGTGGCTGTACAGGACATTGGTTAGGCCACTTTTTGAATACTACATGCAATTCTGGTCTCCTTCCTATCAGAAGGATGTTGTGAAACTTGAAAGGGTTCAGAAAAGGATCTATAAGGATGTTGCCAGAGTCGACGTTTCGAGCATGGGTTTCACCAGTTTCATCATCTCCCCTCCCCCCACCTTATCCCAGATCCAACCTTCCAACTCGGCACCACCCTGTTGACTTCTCCTGCCTTTCCATCTTCCTTCCACCCATCCATTCTACCCTCCTCTCTGACCTATCACCTTCACCCCCAACTTCATCCACCTATCGTATCCCCAGCTACCTTCCCACCAGCCCCATCCCCCTCCTATTTAGCTCTCAGCCCCCTTGGCCCCCTCCCTGCACATTCCTGATGAAGAGCTTATGTTTGAAACGCCAACTCTCCTGTTCCTCGGATGCTGCCTGACCGGCTGTGCTTTTCCAGCACTTACATTCTTCAACTCCAAGTAAGACGGAAAAGCCCAAGTCTTCCCCCAGGCCAGTCAGGTGGAATAGTCTATTGGGATGGCAGCTCTAGTATAGACTGTTAGCATGGAGGTACACAATGGCATATGGAGTGGAATGTTATAGAATAACTCACAAAGGAGCAGCAACATCATATCAGCATGCTTTTATATGCTGTCAGTCCAATCAATGATTATGTTCTGTAAGCCAAAACTTGGAAGCAAGTGTGATGGAGTATGATGCATTGATTAAATAATTTGATGTGTTCCTTAGTCCCAAAAGAAATTTAGGGTTGAAATTGCCCCATATTTTGGCAAAGTCTCATTTTTCTTTGAGTTTCATGGAGGATTTCTCTCTATGAGGCAGGTTTTCCCACATGATCACACCAAACACACCTCACTAACTACCCTGTGGTGCCCTCTCAATCAATGCTAGCCTGATTCCTCCTCTCACTATCGCCAGAGGAACTTACCACTGTCAGGATGTCTCAATGTTATGAAGTGCAGAGCAAGACCTTGGCAGTCAGTGTGGTGGGAATCATTTCGAAGATCACACAGGATTGCATTTGTCATGCCAAACGTGTGCCGTACGCAGCCTTCAGAACCAATGACTGCGTGAGGATTTCCAAAAAGGCCATGGAAAGGCAAGGTTTAGAGAGAAGATGTATTTCATCCAAGTCAATTATTATTCAAGATGGATTGAAGGAGTGTGGCTTTATTCAACTGCAGCTGACTCTGTGGTCAGGGCATTGGAACTGGAACTTTGCAATACGTAGTTTCCTGGAAGAATTAGAATTAGTATTGGACAATACACCCTATTTCGTGAACAACAATTTCAGAAAGTTCACTTTGGCGTCAGGCATCTTCCTGACAACTTTCCTACTCCATCCTCCATTGAATAGAGAGCTGTAAAGAATGTGAAATCAGTGACACTCGAGAATCATGAGGCCCAACAACTCTCATTTTGTAAATTATTCCTCATAGTTCAAGCATACGACATCAAAGCTGCTCAACTCTGTTTACTCTTAATATGAATCCTTTGTCACCAAGGGTACTTTGGCTAAGTTGTCCTTCCTCATCTGTACACTTAGAATGTCAGCAAGTTATTTAATGTGGAAGGCATCTCACCAAAGTCCGTTTCCGTCCTTGATCAACTTTAGCACATGTGCCCTCAACTGGGGCCAAGCTTCAGCAATCAGGTGTTGCAAACACTGGTGTTTTGAATTCCTTCCAGGAACAAGGTGGACAGAGGTCCAGGATTGGGGTCTCCCAGCTATTACAGCTATGGACACTGACCGATGAAAGAAATTTGACCTTTCCAGGTCTCCTTGGCTCTGTACCATTCCAAATGATGTAATTACCTCTTGTAGCATCAAGGGGACTTCCCCTCAAGCTTCAACCGTTACATCGATTTTGCCTTTTCTCTTTCAAACTGCAGACTGAACTCTACCATATTATGATCGCTGCCTCCTAAGTGTTCCCTTACTTTAAGATCTTTTATAAAATCTGGCTCATTACATAGCACTAAGTCCAGAATAGCCTGCTCCCTTGTGGGCTCCATGACAAGCTGTTCCAAAAAGCCATCCTGTAAGCATTCCAAGAATTCCCTTTTTTTGGATCCACCAGCGACATTATTTACCCAGTCCACCTGCATATTGAAGTCCCCCATGATCACCGTGACCTTGCCTTTCTGACATGCCCTGTCTATTTCCTGGTACATCTTGTGTCCCTGGTCCTGACCACTGCTGGGAGGTCTGTACATAACTCCCATTATGGGTTTTTTGCCTTTGTGGTTCCTCAACTCCACCCACACAGACTCCACATCATCTGACCCTTTGTCATTCAGTGCCATAGATTTAATTTTATTCTTAACTAACAAGGCCACCCCGCCCCCGCTGCCCACCTCCCTGTCTTTTCGATAAGTTGTAAATCCTTGGATGTTTAACTGCCAGTCCTGAACCCCCCCACAACCATGTCTCCGTGATGCCTACCACATCATAATCATTTACGATGATCTGTGCTGTGAGTTCATCTACTTTGTTACGAATACTACGAGCATTCAGGTAAAGTGCCTTAATGCTAACTTTCTTATTATTATTAGAGATATTGGAAATCATAAGATGTCTAAAGTTCCTTGTTGCTGCATTCCTAGTCTGCCTCGAGCTTAAACCCACCTGCACACATGCTCTCCTGCTGCTTAGCTTTCCGTTTAACTCCAGACCCCCTGTTGCTTTCGCTTTCCCTTCCCCTGACTCAGAACTTTAAAGCCCCAGTGACCATCCTAATTATTCTTTTCGCTCGATCAATGGTTCCAGATTGGTTCAGGTGGAGACCGTCCCAATGGTACAGATCCTCCCGGTTCCAAAATTGATGCCACTGCCCCATGAAATGGAATCCCTCTTTCCCACACCAATCCCTTAGCCACGTGTTTACTTCCCTAACTTCCTTATCCCTACGCCAATCGGCACCTGGCTCCAGCAGTAACCTGGAGATTATGATCCTTGTGGACCTGTCCTTCAATTTTCTTCCTAGTGCTCGATAATCCCCAAACAGGTCCTTCACCCGAGCCTTGCCTATGTTGTTAGTGCCAACGTGGACCACAACAACTGGATCCTCCCCCTCCCGCTCCAATATCCTTTCAAGCCAGTCGGAGATGGTCCTGCACCCTGGCACTGGGCAGGTAACACACCGGGCATGCGAGACTCCCAATCGGCTTGCATAGGATACTATCTGTCCCACTAATTATAGAATCCCCTATAACAACTACTGGTCTTTTTTCTCCTCCTTCTTGAATGACCTTCTGCACCATGGTGCCATGGTCAGCTGGCTCATCCTGTCCACTGCCCTTTCCCTCATCCGTACAGTGAGTGAGAATCCCATACCTGTTGGACAAGGTTAAGGGCTGAGGTTCCTCCACTCCTGAACTCAGACTCCCTCTACCTGCCTCACTTACAGTCACACCCTGTTGTCCCTGAACACTCACTGAGTGTGACTGCCTCCTGAAACAAAGTGTCCAGGTAACTCTCCCCCTCCCGGATGTGCAGCAGAGTTTGAAGAGTTTGAAGGTAGACCCACAATGGCCTTAGGGAAGGACTTCCAGGATTTTGACCGAGTTATACTGAAGGAACAGTGATGTATTTCCAAGTTAGGATGGTGAGTGGCTTACAGGTGGTACCATGTATCAGTTGCCCTTGTTCTTTTAGTTGGAAGTGTTTGGGTAAGGATCTTCAGTGAATTTCTGCAGATAATATAGTCTGCTATTAGTGAGCATGGGTGATGGTGGGGAGTGAATGTCATAGAGTCATAGAGGTGTACAGCATGGAAACAGACCCTTCAGTCCAACCCGTCCATGCCGACCAGATATCCCAACCCAATCTAGTCCCATCTGCCAGCACCCGGCCCATATCCCTCCAAACCCTTCCTATTCATATACCCATCCAAATGCCTCTTAAATGTTGCAATTGTACCAACCTCCATCACATCCTCCGGCAGCTCATTCCTTACACGTACCACTCTGTGTGAAAAAATTGCCCCTTAGGTCTCTTTTATATCTTTCCCCTCTTACCCTAAACCAATGCCCTCTAGTTCTGGACTCCCTGACCCCAGGGAAAAGACTTTGTCTATTTATCCTATCCATGCCCCTCGTAAACCTCTATAAGGTCACCCCTCAGCCTCCAACGCTCCAGGGAAAACAGCCCCAGCCTGTTCAGTGTTTCCCTGTAGCTCACATCCTCCAACCCTGGCAACATCCTTGTAAATCTTTTCTGAACCCTTTCAAGTTTCACAACATCTTTCCGATAGGAAGGAGACCAGAATTGCGCACAATGGCCTAACCAAGGTCCTGTACAGTCGCAACATGACCACCCAACTCCTGTACCAATAAAGTAAAGTAGACCAAATGCCTTCTTCGGTATCCCATCTAATGTTTATGGATGTAGTGCCAATTGAGCAGGCTGCTTTGTCCTGGATGGCGTTGAGCTTCTTGAGTGTTGTTGGGTCTGCACTTCATCCATCTATCACACTTCTGACTTGTGCTTTGTAGATGGTGGACAGTCTTTGGAAAATCAGAAGGTGAGTAACTCAGTTGCAGTATTCCTTGCATCTTTGACCTGCTCTTGTAGCCCTTGTGTGGTCGAACTGAGTGCAAACTGTTGCCTGCAAAAATGTAGCTAATGATGGGTTTTTTTAAAAGAAAACCATAGTCCTTCTCTAAATTTCGTCTCATCAGCGCTGGGCAGAAACCACAACCCTTGGTGTAAATCCCTATATCTGTTGGTGACTTTAGATACTGGAAGGCTTAAAGAGAGCCCCTTTTCATTAAGCATTGCACTAATCAGTGTCCCTCCCCTGCTGGTCTTGGCACTCGTACTGAGTCCTGAGGGTCACTGCCTGAGATGTGCGTGTAATGACACTGTCAGATGCTTTCACATCAGTCTGTCCAGCAATCTGAAAGAAAGGCAATTAGAGACAGCCCATCAATAGTACACGGAGACAGAACACAATCGGTCAGCCTGTGCAAGGGTCACAGCATGCTCAGGAGTACAGTCCAATTTGCTCCTTAAAATGGATTTATGTTAACTTGACGACTGAACATAATTTGCATGCGATAAATTTTGGTGATTTTTTTCCCCTTCAATTTAGCGGCAATCTGCTCCTGACTGATTTTAAATTCTGAACGTGATGCTCATGCAGTGTGGGAAGAGAAAAGCTCAGCACATCAGATAATTTCTCCGCTGCTTCTGAAAAATATTATTCGACGGCGTGACATTTTGAACAGAGTATTATGTAATGAAGCTACAATGCAGTCAAAATACGTTGCAGGAATGGCAGGGGGCATTAAAACCAGGCGAATAGCAAATAACTTTATGGCTCATCTTTCATAACCTTTCTGAAGAGCAAAAGCATAAAACTAAGTGCTCTTCTGTCGCTAATGAAATGCAAATTAATACAGACCACACATTTACACAGAGTGGAATATCCACTTAATCAGTTTCTCCCTACAGGGTGCAGCTATGAAAATGACAGGAAAATTGCATACCTAAATGTAGCCTTGTTGTAACCCAGATACTTATCGTGCAAACAGAATGATACAATAACACCTGCTTCTGGTGGAAAGGGTCTGTGCTAATGCACACTCACCAACCATACCCTCTGGTACAAAGGTGCCCTCAGCCTCTTTCCCTCCCTTCAGTCACTGATTCGCCACAGCCCAGACCTAGCCCGGTGCAGAAAACAAGGACAAGAGAGAATTACAAGGCTTCCGCTTCCATCAAAGTGCCCTGTCTTGTTCGAAGATGTAAAGCTAACAGCAGCCTGTGTGAAGCTCTGTTTGGACAGACCATGGTTGGGATAATTGCTGGTTACATTTCACTTGTGAAGTGAACACCTGATGAGGGGAAAGGAACTTTACGGAAAAATAGATCTCCATACAGCCCTTAATTTATATATATATATATTGGCTGCTAATGTTAAATATAGCAAGCTTGATGAATTACAGCTGTCTGCAGCAATATGCCATTAATGATAGTATAAATTCTTCTTTCTGGATGGGTGTAAAAACACGAGGTTGGACTAAATTATGTGAAATCACACGGCTTAAAAGTGACTTGAAGAGCCAGCATTGCGAAAGGCATATTTCTCTCATCTCTAGTACAGTGTTCGATGCTGTTAGTTACCAAGAGACATTAATCTGGTCACTCAGAATTAAAGGATCACACAATATGATTTCACATTTAGAGTCAGAGTCATAGAGATATGCCACCCCCTGCATGAAAAAGTTGCCCTTTAGGTCCCACCTCTCTCGCCCTTTTTGGTTGCAAGGGAAACGAGGAAGAAACATGCAAATTAAATATCTTGAGAAGTCTTTAGCTGTGGAAGTGATTTAATTCCTAGCCGCCACTCTGTGTAAAGGGATTACTGCCATGCTCATTAATGCAAGTACTGTGGAAGCTACATATGTTACACACTGATGTGGGACGGCTGGGTACAGTGCTTGGTTTGAAGCATCCTTTGAACTGTAAACAGCAAATTCATTTGCACATAGCAGGAAGAGTGCTCTGCAGTGTCCCAAATATTGCAAACACTGGGTCTAACTGTTACCAACAAGAACTGACAGTTCAACATTTTGCTTATTAAATTCACTCCACGACATGATTGCGCCATACAGAATATTGATTGAAGCAAATTATACTCCAATTTTTTTTTCCCTTTGCTCTCTCCAGCCCACAGAGATCTGAGACGGAATGCGTGGAAGGCTCCTTTCCAAAAAAACGCCTGCACATTCTGCCGCTCATTATAATCCCTGCTTTAAAGAGATCGTGTCCCCCTCCCCCATCTCCACCCTCCTTCTGAATTGCTCTCTGTGTTTTACATAAAAGCTACAAATGGATTACTGTTCCAAGCATCTTCTCATCCTTGCTGACAGATTGCCGAGAGACAGAATAAGTCGGTCTTCCAGAGCAGGAGGTGTAAAAAAGATAGCTATGTTACCAGTATTTAATGGTGCTTATCTGTCATCATCCATAGCTGCTTCCACACAAGCAGGTCCAACAGTGCATTCACTGTAACAGAGGCTAACCAGCACTAGATTTGTGGATGGTGGAGTAATTAGGGTGCTATTCAGAGCCATGTAATTTCTTTTACATAGAAGTTACTTGGATATTTTCAGGTAATGACAGTATTTCTGAGCTTTTTCCTCCCATTTAAGTCTTTTTGTTTCTAATTGTGTTTCCTTGTCTTCAAAAAATTCAACACTGATGAGGTTGAGAATTAGGACTCCCAACTCTGTCTGGACACGTCCAAGAGGATTTGGTCATTTGACCTCCTGCCTCCAGCCATCACCCCAGACCTCCCAGAGAAACCATGTTACAATTATGACTTAACGTTTTCAAAGAAAACAGGGAAAGCACATATTTTCTGTCAAGTCCCTAAGGTCCCTGGGTTTTGACACTTCCACAAGTGGAACATTTCTGTTATGTCTAGCCTATCAAACACACACATAGAACATAGAACATAGAACAATCCAGCGCAGAACAGGCCCTTCAGCCCTCGATGTTGCGCCGACCTGTGAACTATTCTCAGCTCGTCCCCTTACACTATCCCAAAATCATCCATGTGCTTATCTAAGGATTGTTTAAATCTCGCTAATGTGGCTGAGTTGATTACATTAGCAGGTAGGGCATTCCACGCCCTTACCACTCTCTGTGTAAAGAACCTGCCTCTGAGATCTGTCTTAAATCTGTTACCCCTCAATTTATAGTTATGCCCCCTCGTACACGCTGACATCCTTGGAAAAAAGACTTTCACTGTCTACCCTATCTAATCCTCTGATCATCCTGTATGTCTCTATCAAATTCCCTCTTTGCCTTCTTCTTGTCAATGAGAACAGGTTCAAGTCTCCCAGCCTTTCCTCATAAGACCTTCCCTCCAGACCAGGCAACATCCTGGTAAATCTCCTCTGCACCTTTTCCAATGCTTCCACATCCTTCCCGAAATATGGGGAGCAAAACTGTACACAATATTCCAAGTGTGGCCGCACCAGCATTTTAACTTTAAAGACTTCCATTAACTCACCTCCCAAACTGTTCTAGGAGGCAAAGGAGAAGTCCCAACCTTTTCAAACCATCACAATCCAATAGGAGATGCCACATTCTTGCCATTTGCAGCTAACCTGTTGCGAGAAGAATTTTAGTCGGATTATGTTCATTCTATTGTTCCATTCAGAGAGAGATGTAATGTTGGACGTTGAGTATTAATCTGGCAAATGAGTGAAATGAAAACCTGTTCCATTGAAATAATGAACTTTTTATCTAATTGTATCTTAGCAGTATATCTCACATCCACTTTAAAACATGTTGCATACCAATCGGATATGGACTGAATATGGCACGGTTACTCAGTGGTTAGCACTGCTGCTTCTAGTGCCACGGACCACCCTCGGGCAACTGTCTGAGTGGGATTTATGCATTCACCCATATCTGCGTGGATTTTCTCTGGGTGCTCCAGTTTCCTCCCACAGTCCAAAGATGTGCAATATAGATGAATTGGCTGTGGGAAATTACCCCGCACTGTCCAGGGATGTGCAGGCGAGGTGAGTTAGCCATGGGAAATGCAGGGATAGGGTAAGGGTGTGTGTTTGGATGGGATGGTTCTGTGTGGACCTGATAGGCCAACTAGCCTGCTTCCACACTGCGTATTAAGAAGTCTTTGTTTAAAAGCTTATTTAATGTCAGCAAGCTGTAACTCACATTTTACTACCTTACAGTCTTTTTCAGGAGGAAAGGGCTTAGTAAAGATCCTCTTGGACAACAATGGATTACATCTGAGTTACACAGCTGAGCATTAGTCAGATTGGCCAAAAACATAATGTTATCACGACTCACAGGGATGTGGAATTGATGTTTGGAATGTAGTTTGACATAACCAGTCAGTGTGAAACAGAAATCAACATAATGAGTAAAATAATGTCCTTAAAATCATTTCAGTATTAGATTTGGCATGTCTTGGTTAAACTATTGTGATACAAAATATGAGATTCGTATGCATAGTTTTTAATGTTATTCAGTGTAAAGTTGGGATTGGAACACTTTCAAAGCTCTGCAGGCAATATCTCAAGTGCAATAGCTGGTGTGGGCACTGACACACAAAGGAAACAAAGTTAAGACAAGACCCATGAGATTGGTCTCATGCATCAAAGCAACAAGTTCTCCCAAAGTTTAGTGAGACCTACCCTCTGCAGGCCAGAGGTGAGACAACTCTGGGGACACAACCTTCTAGAAGGGAGGAAGAGAATAATATGGAGCGCAGCCTGAAGGTAAATCTTAAAATTAGGACAAAGGGAGATTTGCTCAAAAACAAATAATGAACAGATGCTACACAGTCCTTCGAGCAAAGGATGATCATCACTTGCACTGGCCCTGGGCAGATTAACTGAATCAATAGCTAAGAGCCTGTTAAGAGGCAGTTGGCTGCCTAGATGGAAGAACTTTCCTAAATAAATAAAATAACCTGTTTCAAAGTGCCTTCCTTATCTAAACTTACCAATGATTGTATGAAAGACAGTTTTATGCTGATATTTGCAAGGGTGAATCTGGTTTAAGAAAAACCTCATAAAACACTTGCATATCTGATCCTGTAGTCGAGGTAACAGATTGAGTGTATAGGCTGTTTGGATGGTGCACATCCAATTGTTGGTCAGCTCTACCCCATTACACAGAAGAAATAAAAAGTAACTGTGGATCCAAGGAAACCTATTCCCAATAATATAAATTCTCATTAAAAATTAACTTTAGTACACTTATATTCAAGTCTCCTACTACTCTTGGGAGTATAAAAATGGTAAGTTTTGTTTCAGGAATGCAGTGGCATATTTACTTTCAGGTAATGCTGTAAACTAATCTTTTCAATAATGTAGGCTGTCTTTTATACCTTAATAACATCTCCTCTTCCCATTTGCACCCTTCTCGATCTAAAGAGACAAATTTCTCTAAAGTTTCTTCATCAATCATTCCATTGTCATTAGAAACTGGCTTTGTAAATCCTTCCTGGACTGTCTCCAGATCTCAAATATTTCCCAGTTGTCTCAATGACCAAACTGGAAATAGTACACAACAGGGGAGTTCATACCTGTACAGGATGAGAAACTTCAAATTAACTGCTCTCCTTACCATGAGATACCAATTTATATTCCCACATTCGATATTGGCACCTAAAGTTATAACATCTCCTGGGAGTTCATCTTCTCATAGGAATGAATTTATGATTCCTGATGGACATCTCAAGTTCAATTAATTGTTCATTCCAAAGGCAGCATCAACGTGTCAGAAGAGAATTTCTGATGTTTGTGGTTCCCATGTCCTTTCCCTACTGAGCGACTGGCAAAGTTTTCCTTGTATAAGACAATTGGCCTGAAAGGGTTAACTCTGAACTCTTTGTATACTTTGCCCGCCAACATATGTGATAGTCACTGCTCAAGTTGACAACTCTGTTAGTCTGAACATCACCTTCCTAACCTGCAATCTTCTTCCTGACCTCTCCGCGCCCACCCCCACTCCGGCCTATCACCCTCACCTTGACTTCCTTCCACCTATCGCATTTCCAACGCCCCTCCCCCAAGTCCCTCCTCCCTACCTTTTATCTTAGCCTGCTTGGCACACTCTCCTCATTCCTGAAGAAGGCCTCATGCCCGAAATGTCGATTCTCCTGTTCCCTGGATGCTGCCTGACCTGCTGCGCTTTTCCAGCAACACATTTTCAGCTCTGATCTCCAGCATCTGCAGTCCTCACTTTCTCCTGTTAACAGCCATGTAAGTTAGATTACCAGGAGATGCCAATGTGTCTTACCATGTATCATATAGACAACCAGTCTTGAGCTAATGTAACCTGCTTTTTAGTATTTATTAAGCTCCTTCTGGTTCCTCAAACATGCGCCTCTTCTGCTGAAGATTTATTAGTGATTAATCCTTCACCATTTAATACTGGCAAGCCTCATGGTCTAATGCTATAAGAAGGTTGTTGACAGTGGGGAATCCTGCCAGAATCAGGTGCCGACTCATAGGGCAACCGCAGAGCTCAGTACGGCAGGAGTTTTCCTTCTGATGAAAGTTGGCCTTACTGGGGGGGTACAGAGGGAATGCTGGTGGCCAGAAACGAGATATAGGCCCACAACGATAAGGGGAAGCACCCTGCTTATAATGGAAGTGTAGTGTTTGCTTCTGACAGTCTGATTTCCCTCTTAACTGGACATGTTGTATGGTCTCTCCTAACAGAGATTGAATCCCAGGGCAGCAGAGACCTGTGGCCCTGACTTTTTGACTTTTGGTTTGAATTTTCAGCCACAGAGGGTCATCTGATTGCTGTCCTTCACCATTTGGGACACTTTGATAAGGTCACCTATCAGTCTGCTCCCTGATAAGCACATCCAGCTCCTCCAGACTCTTGCTGTTGTGCAGAGGCCTATTCTCAGCCATTCAGCTATTGATGCGAATAGAAGGTGACTGAACTCAGACCGCATTCCATTCTCTAACATTATTATCCTTCACCTGGGTAAACTCAAACATTCACCAACCTCCCTGCGGCTCGAACTGATCACTGTATTTAAATAAAGATGCCATTCAGTATTATATCTAGAGCCTCAGCAGTCCTGCAGTGCAGAAAGTGGCCATTCAGCCCATCTTTCCTGCACTAGCCCTTCAAATGAGCATCACCACCTTGTGCAAATCTCCTGCGTTCTCCCCATTCCCTTGCTCATTATTTTTATCCAATTCATCTTCCAATGGCTTCTTGAGCATCAGAATTATGGTCTGCATATCCCTGATAAACCTGAGGACTAACATTTTTTTAAAATTTGCTCAGGGGATGTGGGCATCTCTGGCTAGGTTCGCAGTTATTGCCCAGCCTGAATGACCTCAGGGCGGTTTGGGGTGAAGCACATTACTGTGAGTCTGGACTCACATGGAAGCACTTCAGGTAAGGATGACTAGCTTCCTTTTCTGAAGGGTGTTAGTGAGCTAAACTGGTCCTGAAGAAAGGTTGCACCCAAAATGTCAGCTTCTCCACCTCCTGATACTGCCTGGCTTACTCTGTTTCTCCAGCCTCCTGCTTGTCTAAATTAGGTTTTACAACAAACATCAACAGTTACCATCAAGATCAGAGTGGTGCTGGAAAAGCGCAGCAGGTCAGGCAGCATCCGAGGAGCAGGGAAATGAGTATTTCGGGCAAAGGCCCTTCAAAGGAATGAGGCTGGGAGCCTCAGGGGTGGAGAGATAAATGGGCAGATTTATCCCTCATTTATCTCTCTACCTACGAGGCTCCCAACCTCGTTCCTGATGAAGAGCGTTTGCCCGAAACGTCAATTTTCCTGCTCCTCAGATGCTGCCTGACCTGCTGTGCTTTTCCAGCACTACTATAATCTTGACTCTAATGGATGTAGGTTTGCATGCTGAGCTGGAAGGTTCATTTCCAGACATTTCGTCACCCTACTAAGTAACATCTTCAGTGGGCCACTGGGCAAAGCCCTGCTGATGATTCCTGCTTTCTATTTATATGTTTAGATTTCTTTGGGTTGGTGATGCCATTTCCTGTGGTGATGTCATTTCCTGTAGTGATGTAATTTCCGGTTCTTTTTCTCAGGGGGTGGTAGATGGGGTCTAACTCGATGTGCTTGTTGATAGAGTTCCTGTTGGAATGCCACGCTTCCAGGATTTCTCATGCGTGTCTCTAATCTCCAGCATCTGCAGTACCCACTTTCGCCTAATGGTTACAGTCAGACCAGCTTTTTAGTTAATTTTTAACCATCTGATTCAAACCAATGTCCTCAGAACATTAGCAAGAGCAACCTGTTGAACTATGGTGCACCTTTGAACTAGGTGTGGTGCAGAGTGTGTTTGGATTGAATGTTCCAGCAAGGCTAGTGATCTCTGCAATCCCCCTGGATTGCTAGTCTGGTGACATTACCACTATCTCCACTCCTATGAACTACGTCGAAGTGAATGATTTGCTTGGAGTTTTTGACGTAGCCTTAACAACCCTTGTTTAAGTCAGGAGAAACAGAGAAAAAGACTCTGCAAGGCTTTCCGCTTGAAATATATAGTGTTAGTTAGATGCTGAATGTTTAGCCTGAGGTTTGGCTACTTATCCCTGTGTTTTCAGCACGAATTAGTGCTGTCAGGCAAGGAGAGATGAAATCAGGAGCAAAAAAATGAGGGCTCAGCTGTTCTGTTCAACTGGAGGTGAATTCTGTCTCTCTTTTCATTATACTGTCTTCACAGATATCAATTAAAATACAGATCAAAACCGAGCCACCAGCAAATGATTCTCACTTAGCCATCAATGTCAGGTATCTACAGAGATGGCTGCTGAAATTGGAGTCAGAGTATGTCCCACCGCAGAGCTGAATTCTCCCGACTGAAAACCGACAGAGCTGGGTGATTTTATGAACTGGGTTACGCAAGTTGCTTGTGTCAACAGATCTAATAAGGACAAGGGCAGGACTGGAATTAGGAAGCCAGCCAGAGAGGAATGTGAGAGCTGCCTTCACCCTGTGCGCAAACTCCTGAGGCTTCAGAGCTGTTTCTCTGCAAAACTCACACTGACGCTCCTTACCATTTGCATGCCGCAGACTCACTGCAGAGATCACTAGCCTTGCTGGAACATTCAATCCAGACGCACTCTGCGCCACACTTAGTTCAAAGATGCACCATAGTTCAACAGTGGGGAACTGAATTTCTTTGTTCTGCAAATATCTTTTGCTCCCAGCTTGGATGTTAGTTAGCTCTGTTGGCTGGTAATATTGAATAATGCCAATACCATAGGTCCATTTCCCACAGTCATAGAAATGTACAGAAACAGACCCTTCATTTCAACTCGTCCATGCTGACCAGATATCCTAACCTAATCTAGTCCCATTTGCCAGCACCTGGCCCATATCCCTCTAAACCCTTCCTATTCATATACACATCCAGATTCCTTTTAAATTCATGAAAAGCTTGTCCCTCAGTTTCCTTTTAAATATTTCCCCTCTCACCATAAACCCCTCTAGTTTTGGTCTCCCCTACCCTGAGGAAAAGACCTTGACTATTTACCCTATCCATGCCTCTCATGATTTTATAAACTTCTGTGAAGTCACCCCTCAGCATCCGATGCTCCAGGGAAAACAGCCCCAGCCTGTTCAGCCTCTCCCTATATTTCGAATCATCCAGCCCTGGCAACATTCTTGCAAATATTTTCTGACCCCTTTCAAGTTTCACAACATGTTTGCTGTAGCAGGGAGACCAGAACTGAATGCAATCTTCCAAAAGTGGCCTAACCAATGTCCTATACAGCTGCAACATGACCTCCCAACTCCTATACTCAATGCACTGACCAATGCAAGCTTAGCAAACGTCTTCTTCATTATCCTATCTCCCTGCGACCCTACTTACAAGGAACTATGAACCTACACTCCAAGGTCTCTTTATTTAGCAACACTCCCCAGGTCCTTATCATTAAGTGTATAAAGTCCTGCCCTGATTTGTCTTACTAAAATGTGGCACCTCACCTTTATCTAGATTAAACTCCATCTGCCTCTCCTCAGCCCATTGGCCCATCTGACCAAGGTCCCATTGTACTCTGAGGGAACCTTCTTCGCTGTCCACTACACCTTCAATATTGGCTGCTGAGGTTATCGTGAAGGACTCTCTTTTGCAACATCTCCCCTCCTCTGAGGTGGGTGACCTTCAGGTTAAACCAGTCATCGCTCTATAATTAAAGAGCTGGATTGTCCAGTTTGGGCTATGGCAGTTTTTAACATTTTAAACACAGATACTGGCTCCATTTGCCCTCTGTTTTGTTCCAGCAGATGGCAACTGGTCTCACTCATGAAGAAAAGTAGAACCGAAAGTAAAATTTATAAATGTGTTGGCATCCCCCAACCCGAGCAGGGTCCTCTCCTGGTAGACCTTGCAATGGAGGCTGGTGATGGGCCAGCACAGATGGCCATGGTGAGACATAACCTGTCACAGAGTGTCCCATTGGCAAGGGCTGATGGGTGGCGCAGAAATGAAGCAGAGGCAGGAAACAAATCAAAAATATCCCTCAGATAAGTTACTGAAACCATATCACGATTCAAGATGGAACTGCAAATCAAAGTGTTTAGCATTAATTTTACTCAGTGCTTACCCATGTCAAGAAATCCTGCCAACAAAGCTGATCCTATCATCATTACCGTCAGCTTCCTGTCAATTTGAAGATGATGTCTGCTCAGGGTCATGTGATTCTGCCAAGGGTCTATGTGTGACTGATCAGCTGATTCTCAATCTGCAGATCTTTGGGCACTGGGTGGGGAGGAGGATGTCCCATGAGGCAGTGGGACCAGGAGAGAAGAAATTGGTCTCTTTGCTTTCCTTCCTTGCCATTGGTCTGTCTCATCATTAAGTCAATGGGATTCAAGCATAATACAATTTGATGGATAGGTTGGCACCATTTGGAGCATTGGTAAGAAGCTCTTTCCATATATTAATGTTAATGCTGTAGCACATCAAGATGAGCATCACTGTGGCTTAATAACATTGCCTTTGTCCTCCCCTGAAATGCTGACCATTTGAGGGTGGATAGAACAGAATCTGGCAGGGGGAATGGCTTCCAGCTACCTGGGTAACATGTTCAGTCATTGAATCTAATGTTTTCAGCGGTTTGATCTGAGTGCTATGGCACTGGCTTCAAGAAAGACACAAACCTTTATTTGGTGAACCTCCCTTTGCATCTAGAGAATGTGCAATGGAGACATGGCTGGTGGGATTTCTCTGGTGCTCTATTGAGTCACTGATACACACTGTCCATAACTGGCTACCTTCAGGAGTCAGTTGCTGTTGACTGCTCAGCGCAATGGGACTTCTGTGAACTTGATGAGGTCTCTGTTCTCAAATGCTCACTGCATAGTTTGTAGAAGACCGATTTTCAATCTCCTCGGATTTTGAAAGCTGTGGCTGTCAAGATTTGGGAAGTCCTCAGTACCTTCCAGAGTCTTTCCATTTTTGTAGATGGGAAGTAGGGTGGCACGGTGGCTCAGTGTTCAGCACTGCTGCCTCACAGGGCAAGGTTTGATTCCAGCCACAGGGGACTGTCTGTGTGGCGCTCACACATTCTCCCTGTGTCTACATGGATTTCCTCTGGGTGCTCCGGTTTGCTCCCACAATCCAAAGATGTGCAGGTTAGGTGAATTGGCCATGCTAAATTGTCCGTAGCATTCGGAGATGTGCTAGTCAGGGGTACATTTAGAGTAATAGGGTAGGGGAATGGGTCTGGGTGGGTTACCCTTTGTAGGGTCGGTGTGGGCTTGTTGGGCCGAAGGGTCTGTTTCCACTCTGTAGGGATTCTAGTATTTGTCTGGCCAGCTGTGGACAAATGTGTGTATTTTGTTTTAAATTACTTTCAAGGACTGGCTGAATTTCTTCTGTTCTCAACTGAAGAGGTTGAGAGTGACTTGCATTGCTGTGATCTGTAGATCATGCTTTTCCATAATGGTCAGTTTAGACTTGACACAGCAAGTGAGGTTAAAGAGCTTTCCATCAAGATTGTATTTAATATTGATACCAGAGTGTAGGTGATTTCGACGTCGTGAATGGCTCTCCCAGGTATACTATAAACAGTACAGGGGTTAACAAACAGCCTTGTTTGATTCCAGCCTGGATTTCGAATGCATCTATGTCAAATCTCCAACTGTTGTAGCTGTATCAGTGTGGAGCAACTGCAGAATTATGATGAAGTCTCTTAGACGTTCACTTTACACAATGAAATGCTTTGGTCTGGATGGTGAATGCAATGAAGGGTTCCTGGTGTTCTCAACGTCCTTGGATTTGTCTGGCCAGGAAGATCAAGTCTGAGATTCCTGTCGAAGGTTTAAAACCACAGACCTGTCATAGCACTTGTCATAGCCATATGGCTTAGCAGTGAAAGCTGCTCCTAACTTGGTTGTGGCTGACACAATACAGGGAGAAAAGCTTACTCTTTAAACCAGCACTGCATTGTGGAGAGGCCTTGGCCTAGTGGTATTACTGCTGGACTGTTAGTCAATGACCTGTGTGCCTCAGTTCAAATCCTACTCATGGCAGATAGTGAGACTTGAATTCAATAAAAAGCTGGAATTTATAATCTCATAATGACCATGAATCTACTGATGGATGTCAGGAAAAACACATTTGATTCACGAATGTCCTTTAAGGAAGGGTCCTTACTTGGACTGATTTACATGTGACTCCAGACCCACAGCGATGTAGTTGACATCTGGGCAACAGATTTTGGCCGAGCCAGCAACACCCACATCTTGTGAATGAATAAGATGAATAATTATCTCGAACATCTCCTCAATCATCAAGTGGATCTATAATCATAAAACTTTACCAAGGAAGGCCATTCTGCCATCACGTTCTGTCTCTCTGAAATCTTGCAGTCTCAATTCCCTTTGCTTTCCCCCTAAATTTGTAGATCTTTTTTCTATCAGACACTTATCTGTTTCCAGTGGTGATGAAGGATTGTCCACTGGTCTCAGTCAGGCTTTCAATATCCATGCAGCTTGTTATTTGTTTTTAAGAAGCCTTAAACAGCTTAAACAAACTTTCAGCAGAGGTTACTCGAGAGCAGAAACAGCTTGCAGGTAAAATCCAGCCCTGTAATATCCGCTGACTAGACAGGACAATAATAACTTTGTGCGAACAACTAAACAAATCTCTCGAGAAGATGATGAAGAAAAATCCTGTGTTGTTTGGTAATATGGATGCATGTTTGATAATGGAACACTTTAACCTTTCACAAAAAAATACATTTTGTTTTGCGGATGAAAGTGGCTGCGTATCTTTAGAATTTCTGCTTCACAAATTAATCTTCAAACACAAACAGCAAGTTTCCTGTCAATGCTTCAGTTTACATTTGTGGCCCCTGTCAACTTGTGGCCGCCTTCTGGATTTTCACCCCCCACAAAATTATCATTTCAGTTTAACCATAAGTCTCTCACCTGTCAACCTGTTTCCTGGCAAAGCCAGCTTCCTTGCAATCATCACTATGTGGTTGGGCTTGCGGTTAAAATACTCAACACACTGTAACTGGCGATGTTACTGGTTTACACAATAAGGTGTACCATTTTAAGGACAAGGTTGCCACTAAATCATAATTTTGAAATTCACCTAGCACATATGATATAAATTCATATTTAGAAATAATTGTTTCAGATAACACAGAAGTTGCTCTATGTTTGTGTAAACCTGAGGTTTAATTCAAATTTATTCATGGGATATGGCTATCATTGGCTAGACAAGCATTCGTTGCCAATCCTTAATTGCCCAGAGGGCAGTTAGTTAATTCAGTTAGCACCGCCCCCTCCTCTCCTTTTCACCCTCGAGTTCTCCATTGAATGCTCTGTGCTTTGCAAAGTGCAAATTCCCCAGCATAATCATAATAACACTTCGATATCATTGATTCACTGTGGTAACCTATTCTATTGTCATTTGGATGCGATGTTAAACTGAGGCACCGTCTGATCTTCCAGTTGGTCCCACGGCACTAATTTTAGGGAAGCATTCTCTGTTGACCTCACTGATGTTTATCTTTTGACCAATATTAAATTGCTGTTGTAGCTCTTGCTGAGCACAAACTGAGTTCCACATTTCCTACACCAGTGGTTAGTGTAGTGATTGGAATGATGTCAGTCAGGTGCACCTCATAGAATATGAGTTCCCTGATTGCAGCTGTTAACCTGGTCCAATCAGGGAGTCCTGGCTGACAGATATAAGCAGGTATGCCCCTCCAACTCTATTTTGATTTAGTCCCTACCCTCCCCTTCACTGTTTTGATCACACAGCACTGCCCTTTGATGTGAAGGGCAGTGCTTGTCACTGGCCATTTGGGTGTTTTCCTATCTTCCTGGTAAAGCAAAAAAAAATAAAAAATAAGCAGGTATGTCAGGGGTTCTGCTTGCTGTAGGAGCTGGCTTTGAGCTACCTGGGTCAGCGTCATGTACTATGCACGTGTAAAGGTAGGGTCACTTGCATTTCAGAATATCGGCATCTGTGGAGTTACTTCAGCTAGACTACAAAAACACTTCATTGGCTGCAGTACCTTTGTGGCCCTATTATAATCCCAACTGATGACACTTACAGTCATAGAATCATGGAGATGTACAGCATCTCGGTCCAACTCGCCCATGCTGACCAGGTATCCTAACCTAATCTAGTCCTATTTGCCAGCACTTGGGCCCATATCCCTCTAAACCCTTCCAATTCATATACCCATCCACATGCATTTTAAATGTTGTAATTGTACCAGCCTCCACCTCTTCCTCTGGCAGCTCATTCCATCCACGCACCAGCCTCTGCATGAAAAAGTTGCCTCATTGGTCCATTTTAACTTTTTCCCCTCTCACCCTAAACCTACGCCCTTTGGTTCTTGACTCCCCAACCCCAGGGAAAATACCTTGTCTATTTACCTTTTTGGTGCCCCTCATGATTTTATAAACCTCTATAAGATCACCCCTCAGCCTCCGATGCTCCAGGAAAAACAGCCTCAACCTGTTCAGCCTCTCCCTATAGCTCAAATCCTCCAACCCTGGCAACATCCTTGTAAATCTTTTCTGAACCCTGTCAGGTTTCACAGCATCCTTCTGATAGGAAGGAGACCAGAATTTCACACAATATTCCAAAAGTGGCCTAATCGATGTCCTATATAGCTACAACATGACCTTCCCAACTCCTATACTCAATGTCCTAGCCAATAAAGGAAAGTATACCAAACCCCTTCTTCACTATCCTGTCTACTTTTGACTCCACCTTCAAGGAGCTATGAACCTGAACTCCAAGGTCTCTTTGTTCAGCAACACTCTCCAGGACCTTACCATTAAGTGTATAAGTTCTGCCCTGATTTGCCTTTACAAAATACAGCACCTCACATTTATCTAAATTAAACTCCATCAACCACTCCTCGGTCCATTGGCCCATCTGAGCAAGATCCTGTTGTACTTTGAGGTCACCTTCTTCGTTGTCCTTTACACCTCCAATTTTGGTGTCATCTGCAAACTTACTAACTATACCTATGTTCACATCTAAAACATTTATATAAATGACAAAAGAAATCCAGAAAAAACATCCATTTCTCTGGGTTTGAATTTGTTCTGTGTAAATTCTTCCCTATCACTCTCTACCAGGAAAGGCTGCGTATGCGTCCGCCTGTAACTTGCCCCCAACAAAGTTGGCGGCTGTGCATGTGGCTCACAGATCATTGCCCCCAGTAAAGATGGTGGCAGTCACTCGGGCCTATTGCCATCTGCTGCAAACATGGGATGGGGAGTTTCAAATTTGTGTTTTCCGATGTGCACCAAGTGTGCCTTGGTCACAGTGACACTGCGCCACGTGCATCTGAACAAATTAGATTCTAGAAGAGAACCTGATTTGATAGATCATTGTTTTTGTTTAGTTAATGAGGTGGTTATTCACTGAAAAATATTCACATGAGTCTGCAGATATTCTTTAACAATGGAACATAAGTTTGTTACACAAAAGGAAAAAAAAATCAAGTGATATAGGAATAGATGACAGTTTAGAAAGATCTTAACACAAAGAACAAATTAACACTGTTTCCCAACACTATCCATTGTAAAGATTCAAGTCCAGAAAAAGTTATACTCCTACCTTGAGTTTCTATTTAACTGACTCCTTCTATTTCTTTTCCATGGACCAGAGAGATAATTTTATGGTTCTTTTCCAAGTCTGCAGGTATTAATTGTTTACAACTCTGATGGCCTAAACTTTCCCAGTTCTAACAATTTGAATATTTCTCTGCATACTCTCCCAACTGAGGTAATAACTCTGTAAAGGTGCCTGATTTCCCTGAACTGAACTATTTTCTTGTTTCTTCTGAAGTGATGTGAAAGCATTGATTCTTCTGCTCTGAAATTGAAATGAACTAGAGGCTTAGTTTTGTTTATGCTGCCTGTCATAAGCCCAACAGTATAAGCATCTTATCCATCAACCCTACAGGGGTTCTCCCATGTAACTTGATTGCAATCATGAACTCATACAGCATGGAAACAGACCTTTTGGTCCAAACTGTCCATGCTGACCAAGTTTCACAAACAAAACATTTCCACTTGCCTGCATACCCCTCTAAACCTGTTCTATTCATGTAACATCTTTTAAATGTTGTAACTGTACCTGCATCTATCACTTCCTCTGGCAATTCATTCCACATATGATGTGTAAAAAAAAAGAGTCCCTCAGGTCCCTTTTAAATGTTTCTCCTTTCACCTTAAAAATATGCACTTAGATTTGAATTCCCCTACCTTAGAGAAAAAGCCCTTTGCTATTCATGTTTTCTATGCCCCTCATGATTTTATAAACCTCTATAAGGTAACCCCTCACCCTCCTAGCTCCAGTGAAAAGGTCCCAGCCTATCCAGCCTCTCCTTTTAACTCAAACCCCCCATTTCCAGCTTGGTAAATCTTTTCTGATCACTCAATGTAACTTCTCAATTCCTATACTCAATGGTCTGAGCAATGAGGCAAGTATGCTAAACGCATTCTTAACTACCCTGCCTACCTGAGACACAACTTCTAAAGAACTATGAACCTGAACTCTTATGTACCTGAACTTTCTGTTCGACAACACTACCCAGGGCCCAAGTGCATAATTATATAAACATTTTATCCATCAACACTGCATGGGTTTGCATGGGTGAAATGTTTATACAATTCTCCCATGCAACTTGATCGCTTGTTTCTTTTCCCAAATGCAACATCTCGCTATTATCCAAATTGAACTCCAATTGCCACTCCTCAGCCCACTGGCCCAGTTGATCAAATTCCTTTGTAATCTGAGGTAACCCTCTTCACTGTCCACTACACCTCCAATTTTGGTGTCATCTGCAAACTTACTAACCATGCCTCCTAAATTCTGATCCAAATCATTCATATAAATTACAAACAACAGTGGATGAGCTTTCTATGGAAAGGATATACTTATGGTGTTCCAAACTTCAAAACTGACCAAAATCCCCTAGCTTCCCATTGTAAAATGTATTTTTGGTTAATTTAACTTTCATCACAAAGGGTTGTGAAATGCATGTCTGTCTTCATTTTGGATGTAGGCATTTAGTCAACAATAGTGATTTCAATTCACCTTGATATAGCAGTGTTAGTGTGAAAAAAGCATTCCTGTGCTTTTCAAGAGCTTTATAAAATGAATGAATAAGCAACATGATAGGTCTGAAGAGCAAAAGCTTAGTCAAAGAGTTAGGATTTTAAGCAAACATAAGTGATCCTGAATGAGAGAAACAGACAAGTCAGAACTGAAATAAAGAGGATAAACAATTGATTGTCTATATCTTCCCTGATAAATAAAATTTAGTTGGATATGTATTGGACATGCTGTGGGGCTTATGGACTAAAAGTTGGAAAGTGGGATTGGTCTGGATAATGCTTTTTCCTTGGTGCAGACAATGAATGGCCACTTTCTGTGCTGTAAAGTTTGAATGTAAAAGAGCTGCTTGATATTGATTGGAAGAAGAGCAGAAAGTCATCCCCAATACCCTGCTGAATACATATCCCCGAACAACACCACCAAAACACATCATTAGCATTTGTAATTGGTGAGAGCTTGCCATGTGTGAGTTGTCTGCCACATTTGGTACATGACATCAGTATCCACACTCCAAGTTGTACTTCATTGGTCATAAAAAGCTTTGGGACATCTGATGGTTCTGATAGGCACTATATAAATGTAGCTGGAAATGTGTTGCTGGAAAAGCGCAGCAGGTCAGACAGCATCCAGGGAACAGGAGAATCGACGTTTCGGGCATAAGCCCTTCTTCAGGAATTCCTGAAGAAGGGCTTATGCCCGAAACGTCGATTCTCCTGTTCCCTGGATGCTGTCTGACCTGCTGCGCTTTTCCAGCAACACATTTCCAGCTCTGATCTCCAGCATCTGCAGACCTCACTTTCTCCTCAAAGATTTCAACTATATAAATGTAAGTCTATTACAGTACTCCCTGGATGAACAAGAGTGATTCACAGCTGGAAATGTGTTGCTGGAAAAGCGCAGCAGGTCAGGCAGCATCCAGGGAACAGGAGAATCGACGTTTCGGGCATAAGCCCTTCTTCAGGAATTATGCCCGAAACGTCGATTCTCCTGTTCCCTGGATGCTGCCTGACCTGCTGAGCTTTTCCAGCAACACATTTCCAGCTCTGATCTCCAGCATCTGCAGACCTCACTTTCTCCTCAAAGAGTGATCCACATCCTTTCATCTGTCGAATTTTCTTACCGTTTAATCAGACCCCAGACAAGTTATCATGGTTCCAGATAGATTACTCCAAGTTATCAAACTTCCAGGTGAGGAAGAAAGAGCCAGCTTCCTTTCTGTATTCAACCTCAATAGTTCACAACAAGGTTAATTAACAAAGGAGCCCTTCACCTTTAGATACATTTCTCCTGGACACAAATGAATTTGTTTTAAAAGGAATGAATTTAACCAGATTTTCTTAAGTTAACAAAAGAATGAGGCAATAAGTTATTAAATGCGAGAAAAGATAAACTGCGACACATATCCACACAGATTAGAAATAAGGTAGTCTAAAAAATTATACAAATTAAGCGATATATGGTTGATAGCTGAGTGGTCAATTTCAAGGTTTTTGGGTTTATATATTCGTGGGAACTTTTTTTGTTCTGTTTCATCTTAACTGGATTTCTTAACTGGGCCAGTTTCTAGAACTCAGAGTGAAAGAACCCTTTACTTATGATGCAGGGGTGACTAGTGGGTGGTTAGACCAGGAGACCAGAAGTATTAGGAATAGAAGTAGTCAGCCATCACATCTGCTTCACTGTTTAGTTAGGTCGGGGGTGGTTTGAAAATCCTCAACTCCATTTCTTGCACTACCCCATAACACTTGATCCACTTGATTAAAAATCTGTCTATCTCATCCATGAATATATTTTATGATCCAGCCTCTACAGCCCTCTGTGGTAAAGAATTCCACAGACTCTCCACGCTGTGAATGAAGAAATTCCTCTTCATCTCCGTGTACGGTGGCTCAGTTAGCACTGCTGCCTCACAATAGCGGGCACCCAGCTTTGATTCCACCCTTGGGCGACTGACTGTGTGGAGTTTTCTCCGGGTGCTCTGATTGCTTCCCACAGTCCAAATTTATGCAGGTTAGGTGGATTGGACATGCTAAAATGCTCATGGTGTCCATGGATGTACAGGCTAGGTGGGTTAGCCATAAGAAATGCAGGGATGGGGTGGAAAGCTCTTTGGAGGGTTGGTGTGGACTCAATGGGCTGAATGGATTGCTTCCACACTGTGGGGATTAAATGACTGACCACTTACTCTAAATTTATACACTCTGGGCTTAGGTCTCCCACAGGCTAAAAAAAAATTAGCATCTATTCTGTTATGCCCTTAAGAATCCTACATGTTTCAACCTCTTGTCAATGAATATGAGCCAATCTATTCAAACTCTCCTCACAAGAAAATCCTTTCATACTTGTGATTAACATAGTGAACCTTCTCAGGACTGCCTCCAATATATCTTTTCTGAGGTAAGGGGACCCAAACTGTTCACAGTATTCCAGTAGTGACATCTGAGCAGTGCATCATGTAGTTTTAGTAAGTGTTTTCTATTACCCACTGAATGAGAGACTCCATTCCCCTTGAAATAGAGGCCAACAGTCCATTTGCATTTCCTATTATCCACTAAATGTTTTTGTTAGCTTTTAGTAATTTCATTGTGAGAACCCCCAAAACTCTCTTTCCTGCAGCTTTCTCCATTTAAATAACATTTAGCTCCTCTATTCTTCCTGCTAAAGTGCACAATGTCACTATTCCCCACATTAAATGCCATCTGCCAAGTTTTTGTCCACCTCATAGAATCCCTAAAGTGTGGGAAAGAGCCCCTTCGGCCCAACAAGTCGACACTGGCCCTCTGAGCAATAACTCACCCAGACCCATTCCCCTACACTTAACCCTTGACTAATGCACCCAAACTAACATCCCTGAACACTGTGGACAATTTAGCACAGTCAACTCATCTAACCTGCACATCTTTGGACCATGGGAGGAAACAGGAACATCCAGAGGAAGCCCACACAAACACAGGGAAAATGTACAAACTCTACACAGTCAGTCAGTCATCTGAGGCTGGAATAGAACCTGGGTCCATGGTGCTGTGAGGTAGCAGTGCTAACCACTGAGCCACCATGCCAATTGCCTTCCCTCCTGACTTTGTATTAACTACAAACTTGGCAACAGTACGTTCACTTCCCTCGTCTAAGTTGTTACATATATTGGAAATGACTGTGGCCCAGGTACTGAATCCTTTGACACTCTCCTATTCTGAAAATGACCCCTTTATCTCAACTCTCTGTCTGCTTTTCGTTAGCCAGAAGCCAGGCATTTATCTCTGCCAATATCGTGTCCCCAAAAAACATGGGCTCTTATCTTATTAATAACGTGATTGAATGCCCTTCTGGTTTGAGGGGCGAGACTCTCGGATGGTTTGTTGCCTCCCGGGTGCCAGGGTCCGAGACGTCTCGGACCGTGTCTTCAGAATCCTTAAGGGGGAGGGTGTGCAGCCAGAAGTTGTGGTGCACGTTGGTACCAACGACATAGGTAGGAAGAGGGGTGGGGAGGTCATTCAGGAGCTCAGGGAGTTAGGCTGGAAGCTAAAAGCTAGGACAGACAGAGTCGTCATCTCTGGGTTGTTGCCGGTGCCACGTGACAGTGAGGCAAGAAATAGGGAGAGAGTGCAGTTGAACAATTGGCTGCAAAGATGGTGTAGGAGGGAGGGCTTCAGGTATTTGGACAATTGGACTGCATTCTGGGGAAGGTGGGACCTGTACAAGCAGGACGGGTTGCACCTGAACCAGAAGGGCACCAATATCCTGGGGGGTAGGTTTGCTAGCACTCTTCGGGGGGGTTTAAACTAATTTGGCAGGGGGATGGGATCCGGACTTGTAGTCCAGCAAGTAGGCTAGCTGTTTGTCAGGATGTCCAAGAATGTAGGGAGGCTGTGAAGAAGGTAGCGCTGACAGGGAATACTTGCGGACACAGAGATGGGTTCAAGTGCGTATACTTCAACGCAAAGAGTATCAGAAATAAGGTGGGTGAACTTAAGGCGTGGATCGGTACCTGGGACTACAATGTTGTGGCCATCACAGAAACGTGGATAGAAGAGGGACAGGAATGGTTGTTGGGGGTTCCTGGTTACAAATGTTCCAGTAAGATTAGGGAGGGTGGTAAAAAAGGAGGGGGGGGGGGTGGCGTTGCTAATTAGAAATGGTATAACGGCTGCAGAAAGGCAGTTCGAGGGGGATCTGCCTTTGGAGGTAGTATGGGCTGAAGTCAGAAATAGGAAAGGTGCAGTCACCTTGTTGGGTGTTTACTATAGGCCCCCCAATAGCAGCAGAGATGTGGAGAAACAGATTGGGAAACAGATTTTGGAAAGGTGCAGAAGCCACAGGGTAGTAGTCATGGGCGATTTCAACTTCCCAGATATTGATTGGAAGCTCTTTAGATTAAGTAGATTGGATGGGGCGGTGTTTGCGCAGTGTGTCCAGGAAGCTTTTCTAACTCAGTATGTAGATTGTCCGACCAGAGGGGAGGCCATATTGGATTTGGTACTCAGTAATGAACCGGGACAAGTGATGGGCTTGTTAGTGGGTGAACATTTTGGTGATAGTGACCACAATTCTGTGACTTTCACCTTGGTTATGGAGAGAGATAGGTGCGTGCAACAGGGTAGGTTTTACAATTGGGGGAAGGGTAATTACGATGCTGTAAGACAGGATCTGAGGAGCATAAGTTGGGAGCATAGGCTGTCAGGGAAGGATGTCGTGGAAATGTGCAACTTTTTCAAGGAACAGATACGATGTGTCCTTGATATGTATGTACCTGTCAGGCAGGAAAGAAATGGTCGTGTGAGGGAACCTTGGTTGACGAGGGAGGTTGAATGTCTTGTAAAGAGGAAGAAGGAGGCTTACATAAGGTTGAGGAAACAGGGTTCAGACAGAGCAGTGGAGGGATACAGGATAGTCAGAAGGGACCTGAAGAAAGGGATTAGGAGAGCTAAGAGAGGGCATGAAAAATCTTTGGCGGATACGATCAAGGATAACCCAAAGGCATTTTATGCGTATGTGAGAAACATGAGAATGACGAGAACGAGGGTAGGTCCGATCAAGGACAGTAGTGGGAGACTGTGTATTGAGTCGGAAGAGATAGGAGAGGTCTTAAATGAGTACTTTTCTTCAGTATTTACGAACGAGAGCGACCGTATTGTTGAAGAGGAGAGTGTGAAACGGACTGGTAAGCTAGAGGAGACACTTGTTAGGAAGGAAGATGTGTTGGACATTTTGAACAACTTGAGGATAGACAAGTCCCCCGGGCCTGACGGGATATCTCCTAGGATTATGTGGGAAGCAAGAGAAGAAATTGCAGTACCGTTGGCAATGATCTTTTCGTCTTCACTGTCAACGGGGGTGGTACCAGGGGACTGGAGAGTGGCGAATATTGTGCCCCTGTTCAAAAAAGGGAATAGGGATAACCCCGGGAATTACAGGCCAGTTAGTCTTACTTCGGTGGTAGGCAAAGTAATGGAAAGGGTACTGAGGGATAGGATTTATGAGTATCTGGAAAGACACTGCTTGATTAGGGACAGCCAGCACGGATTTGTGAAGGGTAGGTCTTGCCTTACAAGTCTTATTGAATTCTTTGAGGAGGTGACCAAGCATGTGGATGAGGGTAGAGCATTGGATGTAGTATAAATGGATTTTAGTAAGGCATTTGATAAGGTTCCCCATGGTAGGCTTATGCGGAAAGTCAGGAGGCATGAGATAGAGGGAAATTTGGCCAATTGGATAGAAAACTGGCTAACCGGTCGAAGTCAGAGAGTGGTGGTAGCTGGCAAATATTCAGCCTGGAGCCCAGTTACAAGTGGAGTTCCGCAGGGATCAGTTCTGGGTCCTTTGCTGTTTGTAATTTTTATTAATGATTTGGATGAGGGAGTCGAAGGATGGATCAGTAAATTTGCAGATGATACGAAGATTAGTGGAGTTGTGGATAGTGAGGAGGGCTGTTGTCGGCTGCAAAGAGACTTAGATATGATGCAGAGCTGGGCTGAGGAGTGGCAGATGGAGTTCAACCCTGCCAAGTGTGAGGTTGTCCATTTTGGAAAGACAAATAAGAATGCGGAATACAGGGTTAACGGTAGAGTTCTTAGTGAGGTGGAGGAACAGAGGGATCTTGAGGTCTATGTTCATAGGTCTTTGAAAGTTGCCACTCAGGTGGATAGAGCTTGTAAGAAGGCCCATGGTGTATTAGCGTTCATTAGCAGAGAGATTGAATTCAAGAGTCGTGAAGTGATGTTGCAACTGTACAGGACTTTGGTTAGGCCACATTTGGAGTACTGTGTGCAGTTCTGGTGTCCTCACTTTAGGAAAGATGTGGAAGCTTTGGAGAGGGTGCAGAGAAGATTTACCAGGATGTTGCCTGGAATGGAGAATAGGTCGTACGAGGATAGGTTGAGAGTGCTAGGCCTTTTCTCGTTGGAACGGCGAAGGATGAGGGGTGACTTGATAGAGGTTTATAAGATGATCAGAGGAATAGATAGAGTAGACAGTCAGAAACCTTTTCCCCGGGTGCAACAGAGTGTTACAAGGGGACATAAATTTAAGGTGAAGGGTGGAAGGTATAGGGGAGATGTCAGGAGTGGGTACTTTACCCAGAGAGTGGTGGGGGCATGGAATGCGCTGCCTGTGGGAGTGGTAGAGTCAGAATCTTTGGTGACCTTTAAGCGGCAATTGGATAGGTACATGGATGGGTGCTTAAGCTAGGACAAATGTTCGGCACAACATCGTGGGCCGAAGGGCCTGTTCTGTGCTGTATTGTTCTATGTTCTATGTTCTAATGCCTCTTGAAAATCTAAATATATCATATCTTCTGCATCCTATTTATCTATCTTGTTTATTACCTCCTCAAAAACTGCGAATGAATTTGTTAAGCATTGTTTCCCTTTAATGAAGACATAATAACTTTGCTTGTTATCATATGTATTTCTGCGTGCTCTGCTATTGTATCCTTTATATCCTCTAAACTTTCTCGGTTCAGGTAAGTGGTCTATAATTATCTTTGTATTGTCCCCCTCACTTTTGAACGATTGATGTAATTTTGGTAGTTTTTCAATCCACTCGGACTTAATCCAGAATGTAATGATTCTTGGAAGATTACTACCAATGTGTCCACTAACTACTTCCTTTAAAATTCTGGGATGCAACCCATCAGGGCTAGGGGACCTATCAGCCTTTAGCCCAATTTGTTTCCCTTGTACACTGTTCTCTATTGATAGTGTCATGCCTCACTGAGGTAGTGCACTGGAAATTAAACCCCACTATTCCCAAAGTCGTCACAAGAGTTAAAGATTTTATCCATTACACAAAGTCCCTGATTTCTCCAGATTAGCAGAAAGCATGGATTAGGTTTCTTGTTAATTAGAAAGAAATAGATGCTAACAACAGCGGCACGGTGGCACGGTGGTTAGCACTGCTGCCTCACAGCACCAGAGGCCTGGGTTCAATTCCCGCCTCAGGCGACTGACTGTGTGTAGTTTGCATATTCTCCCCGTGTCTGCGTGGGTTTCCTCCCACAGTCCAAAAATGTGCAGGTTAGGTGAATTGGCCGAGCTAAATTGTCCATAGTGTTAGGTGTAGGGATAAATATAGGAGAATGGGGTCTGGGTGGGTTGTGCTTCGGCAGGTCAGTGTGGACTTGTTGGGCTGAAGGGCCTGTTTCCACACTGTAAGTAATCTAATCTAACAGGTAAACAACTATAAACTTTTGGCATACAGTGCTACTGGTTAAAAATGTAACCCCTTTCTAGAGACAAATTCAGACACACGCAGACAGACAAAAGTATTGGTGTTATGGATGGTGGGAACAAAAACCGGGGAAACAGTTTCATACTTCCACAGATCAGGGTTGAATTGGCTGTTACACGATACTTTTCTACATTCTCGAAAGGCAATGACACAAAATACGTCTTTTGCACAGGTTACCTTTATTTCCCCATCTGATCCACCGTCTGAGATAACTTGTAGGGGATTATAGTACAGTTCGTCGTTTTAACTTTAAACTTACTCGGACAGGAGTGGAAGAGGTGACTCCTGCAACGGAGGCTATTGCAGGCAAGTCCTGGACCAGAGGCGGCACTGGAGGGAAATCCCATAGGGAGCTTCCAGACCGGAGGGTGGTGTGGGGAGGGGGATTCCCAGACTGGAGGGTGGTGTGGGGGAGGGGTGTCCCAGACCGGAGGGTGGGGTGGGGGAGGGGAGTCCCAGACCGGAGGGTTGTGTGGGGGTGGGGTGTCCCAGACCGGAGGGTTGTGTGGGGGTGGGGTGTCCCAGACCGGAGGGTGGGGTGGGGGAGGGGAGTCCCAGACCGGAGGGTGGGGTGGGGGAGGGGAGTCCCAGACCGGAGGGTGGGGTGGGGGAGGGGAGTCCCAGACCGGAGGGTTGTGTGGGGGTGTGGTGTCCCAGACCGGAGGGTGGGGTGGGGAAGGGGAGTCCCAGACCGGAGGGTTGTGTGGGGGTGTGGTGTCCCAGACCGGAGGGTGGGGTGGGGGAGGGGAGTCCCAGACCGGAGGGTGGGGTGGGGGAGGGGAGTCCCAGACCGGAGGGTGGGGTGGGGTGGGGTGTCCCAGACCGGAGGGTTGTGTGGGGGAGGGGAGTCCCAGACCGGAGGGTGGTGTGGGGAGGGGTGTCCCAGACCGGAGGGTTGGGTGGGGTGGGGTGTCCCAGACCGGAGGGTGGGGTGGGGGAGGGGAGTCCCAGACTGGAGGGTGGTGTGGGGGAGGGGAGTCCCAGACTGGAGGGTGGTGTGGGGGAGGGGATCCCAGACTGGAGGGTGGTGTGGGGGAGGGGAGTCCCAGACTGGAGGGTGGTGTGGGGGAGGGGAGTCCCAGACTGGAGGGTGGTGTGGGGGAGGGGAGTCTCTTGCAGGTTGGAGATGAGAGTTTGGGTGTTGAAGCCTGGTGTGGCCCAGGGGCTAGGTGCTGGCACAGACTGGGTGAAAAGGACTAAAATTGAAGTACTTTTCTTCTCCTTTTTATTCTTACACTGTAATTTTATTTATTACGCTTTCAATCCTGTACTTAAATGTCTGTACCTCGGTATCCTGTACCTAACAATGCACCATAAGCAGTGACATTGTGAACTTCTCACTGCACTCATTCAAGTGCACGTGACAATAAAGTTAATTCTAATTCAAATTCAACATGTCTCCCTTTTGTGTCCACCCCTTGTGAAGGTTCCTTGATACCTTATCAGGTATGACATTCCCGAGACTCTCTGTCCAGCCAGCCACCCAATTTACATCTGTAGTCCTTTTGTCTGTCCTCTTTTTTAAAAAAAATAAACATGTGGAAATTAAAGTTCCATACGTCTTCAAGCAATCTGTGTTTCTGTCCGTGGTTATGACACCCAAAGGCAATCATACATTCTGGAGCAAGGTTCCAATTGTTTCTACTTTGTTAAAATAAAGTACTTTTGGACAGCATCTGTCAAACAGCGAGCACACTTCCGAAAGTACTTCATCGGTTTCAAAGCACTTTGAGATGTCTGATCATTGTGAATGGTGCCCGAAAAACACAAGTTATTTTTACTGTTAATATAAATTACTTCAGATGAACTAAGCTGACGTTTCTTCAGCTCAATTTAAACACGCAGAAAGACAATATTAAAATTGCGCTAAAATTCAGTTTCTTTCCAGCAAGGATTCATTCTACCAATTTGGAGCAATCCTTTCATCCACGTTGCAAGGAGTCTCTGCCTAAACACCACAGGATCCCAATTTGAGAACTGCTGATTGTGTGCATGTATGTTCGTGGTTTGGAGGTGTCACTGTTCTTGCAGCTTTAGGTCAGATACCTTGGGATGGCCCCTGATTGTCCGTGAAACGAGCCGTCACATGCTCGGCATGCACAGGATGTTGTTTCCTTTCTGCTCTGTGTGCTGGCAGCACAAGGTGACATCTGGTGACCAGCGTGTTTTTGTATGAGAGTGCGGTTCCCACAGCTCTCAGAGGAGCAGCTGCTGGGACTCAGGCGTGGGCACGTGCTTGAAACAGGAATCAATGACTCTCTCTGTCTGCTGCCCGTGGGCTGGGCCACAACCTCAGCAGCTCTTGTCTGTACCAGGGTCTCCTGCAGAACAAAAGACCACACAACAGTACATGTTGCTTCCTCATTTCCCATCTTCAGTGACTTCCGAATCGTGGCCTCTCTGATTTCTTTGTTGGTATAACTATGCATGGATCTAAAATGAGCTCAAATTCACTGAAAACAGGTTGCATTTTAACCAGTAAAGGATCCACCCTATGATCTTTGTTTGGCTTGAATCATATCGATGTATTCCTGCAAGTATTTTATAAACCAAAGTGAATCTGTCCTCGTTATTGTCAGATCTCCATTGGCTAGGCTTGCAGATCCCTGTGTTTCGTGATTGGTGAGAGAAACCATGGGAACCAACATAATAAACCATTCTTGTGTTACAGCAACTCGGTGAAGGGTTGGGAAAAAGACATTCGTCTTTGTTTTGAACTCTGTGCCTCTGGGAATGAAATGTGTTCCTTCTCAGCAAGAGAACACAAAACCCATGAATAAGTAAAAGGGGCATTTTCCCCTTGAAGCCCCCATCCCAAACTGTTGTCGGTGTGCAATTGTCAGCCCTTTGAGCAACAGGAATTAGGGGGCAAAGCCTCAAAATGAGGGGGAGCAGATTTAGGACTGGGTTTAGGAGGAACTTCTTCACCCGAAAGGTTGTCCGTCTGTGGAATTCCTTGCCCGGAGAAGCAGTTGAAGCTACCTCGTTGAATGTTTTCAAAGCAAAGATGCATAGATTTTTGAACAGTAAAGGAATTAAGGTTTATGGTGAGAGGGTGGTAAGTGGAGCTGGACCAACAAAAAGATCAGCATGATCTTATTGAATGGCGGAGTAGGCTCATGGGGCCAGACGGCCTAGTCCTTCTCCTAGTCCTTATGTTCTTATGTTCTAACATCCTCCACCTGACCACCTCCCTGAGGTTAGTAGACCTTCTCAGTGGTAATCATGCAGCATTGTTCCTATGATCTCGTAATGTCTACAACTCCAACAGCACTCGATAAGCTTGACACCATTCAACCACTTTAACCATCAGCAAGGGCAAACAGATTGGACTCTGGTCATTGGAATTTCGAAGAAGGAGAGGTGATCTCAGTGAAAACATAAAGGATTCTTAAGGGGCATGAGAGGGTAAATACCGAGAATGTGTTTCGCCTCGTGGGAGAGTTCAGGGCCAGAGGCCATCATCTCAGAATAAAGGGTGCCAATTTAAGACTGAGGTGAGGAGGAATTTCTCCTGTGTTGCCACAGACAGCTGAGAGAGCAGAGTCCTTGTTCATGTTTCAGGCTGAGATGGATAATTTCTTGATCAGTCAGGGAATCAAGGATTATGGGGTAAGGGCAGGAAAGTGGACGCATAGGCTGTTGGATTGGCCATGATCTTATTGAATGGTGGAGCAGGCTCGAGGGGCCGAATGGCCTACTCTATGGTCTCATGGACTAGAACTCCAACCATCATAATAAACCTTCACTTCTGCCACAATCAACACACAGCGGTAGCAGACTGTGCCAACTGCAGGATGCACCCCCTTTAGCATCACCTTCCAAAACACCTGGAAAAACAAGAGCAGTCAGCACGTGGGAACAATTTCACTCAAAGCCTCTCACCATCCATGCGTGGAATTATATCGGTGGTCCCTCACTCTTGTTGGATCTTCCTAACACTGTGGGCATCTCTGCAATCCAGTGACTGCAGCAGTTCAAGAAGGCAGCTCACCAACATCATCTCCAGGGCAATTAGGGATGGGCAATAAATATTGGCCGAAACACACTCACAGAACACCCTTGTAAACCAGGAATTTGCTCACATGTTACAGCTTTCTGTTAAGTAGAAAAGCAATAGAAGTCTGAATAAAAATATCTTAAAATATCTATCATAATATATCACTTAGTCATAGAGTCATAGAGATGTACAGCATGGAAACAGACCCTTCGGTCCAACACGCCCATGCCGACCAGAAATCCCAAACCAATCTAGTCCCACCTGCCAGCACCTGGCCCACATCCCTCCAAACCCATCCTATTCATATACCCATCCAAATGCCTCTTAAATGTTGCAATTGTACCAGCCTCCACCACTTCCTCTGGCAGCTCATTCCATACACGTACCACCCTCTGTGTGAAAAGGTTGCCCCTTAGGTCTCTTTTATATCTTTCCCCTCTCACCCTAAACCTATGCCCTCTAGTTCTGGACTCCCCGACTCCAGGGAAAAGACTTTGCCTATTTACCCTATCCATGCCCCTTATAATTTTGTAAATCTCTATAAGGTCACCCCTCAGCCTCTGACGCTCCAGGGAAAACAGCCCCAGCCTGTTCAGCCTCTCCCTATAGCTCAAATCCTCCAACCCTGACAACATCATTGTAAATCTTTTCCGAACCCTTTCAAGTTTCACAACATCTTAATGCGACAAGTGTGTAATAAATTCATTCTTGTATTTTTAAGCATGTGACCCAGTACACATGTAGCACCTGTTAAATTATTTAATTTCACCCATCTTCCTGATTCCAATTCAGTTATCCATCTCAACAAGTGAAGGGGGCAGCCAGTAGAGTATACACATCTAACACAGTGGACCCTACATTTATTTAACTTCTGTATATTTGTATTATTTACAGACAACAGACTAACAGGGATGAAAACACAGCCTCTACCGGCCTTCATCAGCAGAGGTAGCAAGATGCTCCCAGAATATGGTAAGTTATTTGTATCAACTGAGGTTAGATATTTACATTTTGAATAGTTAGTTGAACTCATATAAAGAAACATTAATTAATGAATCATAATCCTGAGTTGTTTGCGAACATTGTGATCTTCTAAAAGTACACCAGCCAAAGAATTGTAATGTAAATTCAGTGGCTATCTGGAACATTCCTGTGTAGAGGACTCTGAGTCCTCAGAGGAACCAAGGGATGTCACACCTGAGGAATGTCAAACGAACCTCAGACAGCTACACCTCAAAAGAAGAGTTTCCATTCAAAAACTGAATTATAATCTGCTACGGCTATTAAGGAGAAAACTACCTGCTGTGAGTTGTGTCCCAGACTGTGAATGTGATATGAAATACACAAGAAATACATCAGACATCAACCTTAATCCCTTGTCTCAGTGTGCTACAGAGCTGGTGTGCTAGTCTGCTAGCCAGGGGTTCAAGTTCCAGTGTGCTAAAGAAAGACACAGCTGAGACCTTTCACTAGACACTTCTGACCATGCAGGTGAAAATAAATAAAGTTGTCTCTGATTAGTGAAAACAAGTCATCAGCAAGTCTAGTTCAGAAAAAACTGGACAAACTTGTTTTAGCTGGCTACAGAACCAAAAAACTTCAATTAACCACTGAAATGCCAAAGCCAGCAAAACTGAAATCATTCCCATTTCACAAACTATTCACCACAGAAATGCCATTTTGTTTTACTTTTACTTTTTGGACTCACCTCTCATTCCTGCTCTGTGTGCCTTTGTTGTGTTTTATTGTCTTGGTTACACTTACTCTCTCTTTAACTCAGCTAAGCCTTTGGTTGACATGGTGGTGCCTCACAGCACCAGGGACCTGGGTTTGATTCCAGCCTCAAGGGACTGTCTGTGTGGAGTTTGCACATTCTCCCTGTGTCTGTGTGGGTTTCCTCCCACAATCCAAAGATGTGCAGTCTAGGTGAATTGGCCATGCTAAATTGCCCCTTAGTGTCCAGGGATGAGCAATCCAGGTGGATTAGCCATGGGAAATGCAGGGATATGGTAAGGGGGTGGGTCTGGGTGGGATGCTCATTGGAGAGTTGTTGTGGACTTGATGGGCCGAATGGCCTACTTCCACACTGCAGGGATTCTTTGACTGGCCCTGGTTTCTTCCTTCACCAGTACCAGAAACATAACACAGTAAGGTGGTGATTGCTTAACCTTCTGTGGTGACCAAAGGATGTGGTGAACAGCCTATAGGATTTCTAGTTTGTGAGTTTCTATGATTCATGGTGACCAGATCTGTGACGTACTGTATTCTAACGGCAGGAACTGGCAGCACTAACCACACTGGCATGGAGCAGTGATATTTCACCTACATTAACACCTTAGCAGACAACTGCATCATGCTTCAGAACTGGCAGCTCATTGACAAAGAATCAGTTAGTTTTAATCTGACAAGAATTGGAAACTAATGAAGAAATATTAAGCATTTTTCTTAATGTCTTTTGGAACAATGGACATATTGCTTTTTATCAGTTGATGAACTGACTCAAAACTCACATGAAGGCATTCAGTAGAAAGAGCAGTCTCTCATCATTACCAGTTGAAGACACAGATACACGACTTTGCTTCTGCTATCTCCAAATACCTGAGTCAGTATATGATTGACACAGAATTGGCACCAAGTCAATTATTACAATGAGATCCATATGAGAATGCAAAGACTAAATCATATTAAAATCCATTGAAAATAATATACTTGTTTGAAATGTATTACTTCGCATTCCATCTTCCTTTTGTCTGCGTTCGTTCTTGGCTGTGACCAAGGACGACTATCATGTGTTTTCCAAGATTTACTGTAAGAGTCAGAATCAGTGGGAAGTCCAGAAAACAAGTTGGCTGGAACATTGTGTGCTGTATGAGAACACATTGTCTCCTTAACAACGATACATTGTCTATTCGACAACAACATGCTATACTGTACTACGACACATAACCTATTGGACTATGAAATGTTATCAACTGGGCTATGGCATGGTGACTACTGGACCAGGACTCATTATGTACTGGACAATATCACATTATCTACTGGCCTATTAAGTGATGTGTACTTGATTATGACTCATTGTTCTCTGGACTATGTTGGTTTTCACTGGACTAAGTCATGTCATCTACTGGACTGTGACACGTTGTTTGCTGGACTATGGCACATTGTCATAGAGTCATACAGTATGGAACCAGATCCTTTCGCCAACTCATCCATACCAACCAGGTTTCCCAAACTGAATTAGTCTCACTTGTCTGTGTTTGGCTCATCTCTCTCTAAACCTTTCCTATTCATGTCCCTGTCCAAATGTCTTTTAGACGTTGTAAGTATACCTGCTTCCACCACTTCCTCTGGCAGTTCATTTCACATATGAATAGTCCTCTGTGAGAAAAGGTTGCCCCTTAGGACCATTTTAAACTTCCCCTCTCACCTTAAATCTATGTCATCTAGTTTTAAACTGATCTACCTAAGGGAAAAGGCCTTTGCTATTGTCTAGGGTGGCACATTGTGTACTGTACCATGGCATGTAGCTCACTAGATGATGAGATGGTCTGGTACCAAGAATGAACCAAAGAAGTTGCAAAAGATGATTTACAAAAACAATACCAGTCCATACCAACCCTAGCCTCAACTCTAAATGTCATGACTGATTAAACAGACTGAGACTTTTCTCTTGATCAAAATTCCATAAGATGACCTAATAAGGATTCTGCAAATTATGGAGGGGTTTGATCTGTGGGAATTGCTTTCCACCTCTGAGATAGTGCAAGACTCAGATTCATAAATACAGTTAACAACGAGGGACACAAAGGAAACAGCTTTACCTTCTAGAATGCGAAGTATGCTACCACAAGAACTGGTTGAGGCAATTACTCTCGACATAATTAAGGGTAAGCTAGATCAGTTCTTGAAGGAGAAAGCAATAGACAGCCCTACTGATATAGTTAGTGAAAATATGGAATCAGGAAACCTTTGGGAAGCCTCCGATCTATAATAGGCTTGTTTCTGTGCAGTATATAGGCAATATAAAACTATATTTTGTGAAACTAGCCTTTTGCTGCCCTTGGTATTCAACTAATTTTTAATGCTCAAGGCAGTTCATGTTTACCGCACTGCTGGATGGCTAATTCTTGATTAATTCACTTTTTAAAATGCTTTACAAGTTAGTTTCATACTTCCAGTTTGAGCTACAAGCCTTCTTATTCTCCACAGGATTCATGCCCGGAGGGAGCTGGGAGGATAACTGCTCAAACTAATCTGCTTTCTTCTGCTACCGAGAGACCTAGCTGTCACAAATTGTGTGCTGCAGTGTTCTACTGTGTTGAAAATGAGGTATGTTACTTATCTGTATTTTTAAAGGATGTATATATTCATGCAAAGTTTGGGCTCTTGTGGTGAAGCAGTAGTGTCCCTACCTCGAGGCTAGAAACCCCAGCTTCATGTTTCATCTGCTCCAGAGGCATATCTGAAGAAGTTGATATTATAAAATAAAATATCAGTGCAAACTATGTGCAACTTATCCCCAAAGATGCTCATTATGTAGCAATTTTGCATCACTGATTAGAAAAACAGCCCACATTTACATAGTGCCTTTAACACTGTAAAATATTCCAAGGCAATTCACAGCAGTATTATCAGTCAACACTAAGAGCCAAGCTAAAAAAAGTTATGTTAGGGTAACAGACATGCTTCGAAATCACAGAGTCATAGAGATATACAGCATGGAAACAGACCCTTTGGTCCAACTTGTGCATGCTGACCAGATATTCTAACCCAATCTAGTCCCGCCTTTCTATTCATTTACCAATCCAGATGCCTTTTAAATGCTGTAATCGTACCAGCCTCCACCACCTCCTCATTCCATACATGTACCTCCCCCTGCGTGAAAAAGTTTCCCCTTAGGTCTCTTTTATATCTTTCCCCTCTCACTCTAAACCTATGTCCTCTAGTTCTGGACTCCCCCACCCCAGGGAAAAAGACTTTCTCTATTGATCCCATCCATACCCTCCACCACTTCCTCTGGCAGCTCATTCCATAACATACCACCCTCTGTGTGAAAAAGTTGCCCCTTAGGTCTCTTTTATATCTTTCCCCTCTCACCCTAAACCTATGCCCTCTAGTTCTGGACTCAGCCATGTCAGGGAAAGGACTTATCCTATCCATGCCCCTCATGATTTTATAAACCTCTATAAGGTCACCCCTCCGCCTCTGACACTTCAGGGAAAACAGTCCCAGCCTGTTCAGCCTCTCCCTATAGCTCAAATCCGCCAACCCTGGCAAAATCCTTGTACAACTTTTCTGAACCCTTTCAAGTTTCACAACATCTTTCTGATAGGAAGGAATCCAGAATTGCATGCAATATTCCAACAGTGGCCTAACTAATGTCCTGTACAGCCACAACATGACTCCCCAACGCCTGTACTCAATACTCTAACCAATAAAGGAAAGCATACCAAACGCCTTCTTCACTATCCTATCTACCTGCGACTCCACTTTCAAGGAGCTATGACCCTGTACTCCTAGGTCTCTTTGTTCAGTAACACTCCCTGGGTCCTTACCATTAAGTGTATAAGTAATAAGATTTGCTTTCCCAAAATGCAGAACCTCGCATTTATCTGAATTAAACTCCATCTGCCACTTCTCAGCCCATTGGCCCATTTGATCAAGATCCCATTATAATTTTGGTGTCATCTGCAAACTTACTAACTATACCTCTTATGCTCATATCCAAATCATTTATATAAATGATGAAAAGTAGTGGACCTAGCCCAGATCCTTATGGCACTCCACTGGTCACAGGCCTCCAGCCTGAAAAACAACCCTCCTCCACAACCTTCTGTCTTCTACCTTTGAGCCAGTTCTGTATCCAAATGCCTAGTTCTCCCTGTATTCCATGAGATCTAACCTTGCTAACCAGTCTCCCATGGGGAACCTTGTCCAATACCTTACTGAAGTCTATATAGATCACATCTACCACTCTGCCCTCATCAATCCTCGTTGTTACTTCTTCAAAAAACTCAATTAAGTTTGTGAGACATGATTTCCCACGCACAAAGCCATGTTGACTATCCCTAATCAGTCCTTGCCTTTCCAAATACATGTACATCCTGTCCCTCAGGATTCCCTCCAACAACTTGCCCAGCACCGACATCAGGCTCACTGGTCTATAGTTCCCCGGCTTGTCCTTACCACCCTTCTTAAACAGTGACACCACGTTTGTCAACTTCCAGTCTTCTGGCACCTCACCTGTGACTATTGATGATACAAATAGCTCAGCAAGAGGCCTAGCAATCACTTCCCAGCTTCCCACAGAGTTCTAGGGTACACCTGGTTAGGTCCTGGGGGGGTTTATCCACTTTTATGCATTTCAAGACATCCAACACTTCCTCTTCTGTAATATGGACATTTTTCAAAATGTCGCCATCTATTTCCCTACATTCTATGTCTTCCATGTCCTTTTCCACAGTAAATACTGATGCAAAATACTCATTTAGTATCTCCCCCATTTTCTGCGGCTCCACACAAAGGCCGCCTTGCTGATCTTTGAGGGGCTCTATTTTTTCCCTAGTTACCCTTTTGTCCTTAACGTATTTGTAAAAATCCTCTGGCCTTTCCTTAATTCTATTTGCCAAAGCTATCTCATGTCTCCTTTTTGCCTTCCTGATTTCCGTCTTAAGTATACTCCTACTGCCTTTATACTCTTCTAAGGATTCACTTGATCTATTCTGTCTATAAGAGAGAGTGAGGGCTGCAAATGCTGGAGATCAGAGCTGAAAATGTGTTGCTGGAAAAGCGCAGCAGGTCACGCAGCATCCAAGGAACAGGAGAATCGACGTTTCGGGCATAAGCCCATTCCTGAAGAAGGGCTTATGTCCGAAATGTCGATTCTCCTGTTCCTTGGATGCTGCCTGACCTGCTGCGCTTTTCCAGCAACACATTTTCAGCTATTCTGTCTATACCTGACATATGCTTCCTTCTTTTTCTTAACCAACCTCTCAATTTCTTTCATCATCCACCATTCCCTATACCTACCAGCCTTCCCTTTCACCCTGACAGGAATATACTTTCTCTGGATTCTTGTTATCTCATTTCTGAAGGCTTCTCATTTTCCAGCCATCCCTTTACCTGCGAACATCTACCCCCCCAATCAGCTTTTGAAAGTTCTTGCCTAATACTGTCAAAATTGGCCTTCCTCCAATTTATAAGTTCAACTTTTAGATCTGGTCTATCCTTTTCCATCATTATTTTAAAACTGATAGAATTATGGTCGCCGGCCCCAAAGTGCTCCCCCACTGACGCCTCAGTCACCTGCCCTGCCTTATTTCCCAAGAGTAGGTCACGTTTTGCACCTTCTCTAGTAGGTACATCCACAGACTGAATCAGAAAATTTTCTTGTACACCCTTAACAAATTCCTGTCCATCTAAACCCTTAACACTATGACAGTCCCAGTCTATGTTTGGAAAGTCAAAATCCCCTACCATAACCACCCTATTATTCTTACAGATAACTGAGAACTCCTTACAAGTTTGTTTCTCAATTTCCCTCTGACTGTTGGGGGGGGGGGGGGGTCTATAATACAATCCCAGTAAGGTGATCATCCCTTTCTTACTTCTCAGTTCCACCCAAATAACTGGGGGAGGGATAGTGAACCAGACTACAGCACATAGGATGTCAACTGTGATTTTGATAGTGCCATTCAGTGCAGAGACAGGAATAGAAACTCATTTATTTGGGGTTCAAAATGGAATTCTGATGTCCAATGCTAATTGCTTTTCTCGAAGTGGACACTGTAATACTGGATAATCCAAAACTACTTTTCATTATGTTAGTCTTTGGCTATCCTTGAGAATTTCAAATAATCTTCAAAGATTACAGGAACAGTTTTATAAGATGTACATTGAAACTCCACCAAGACAGATATGGTAGTTCAGTTCAGTAGAAATAAGACTGAAACAAAACGCTAACCACAGCAATGGTGACCTTGAAACGAACAAATCATCATAAAATCCCATCTGCTTCAGCAATATCCTTTAGGGAAGGAAATCTGCCATACTTTATTCAGTCTGTCCCACATGATTACAGACCCACAGAGACATGGTTCACTCTAAACAGCATTTTGAAAGGAACTGGAAAACCATTCAGTTCAGGGCAGTTAAGGCTGGGCATGTTGACCATGCCTGTGAAGCTCAAATCCTATGAATGAAGTAAAAAAAATCAAAAAAGAACTTGATAGTTATGAAATGGATATAAAGGTGAGAGGTCAAACTTGTACTAGACAGATACAGAGCAATGTTACTGCAAGGACAAGACGTTAAGTTTTAATTTGTTAGTTCACATATTTATCCACAGAGGTGTTGTGAATTCAACATGGGCCTTTGTGTTGTTGAGTAATCCTGAATTTTAATTCACCATGGAGATGTGATTCTGTGCACTCTGATGAGCTGCCACATTTAGTGTGGCACAGGTCAGAGGATTAACACTGCAGTGTTGCTCCTCTATGTTGGTCCTTACTCGATTCATGCATGTGGCTCATTAGTGGAACAGAGATTATGGAATTTCCATCAATACCATCCACTGAGGGGTGCATGTGTATGTTCGAATTGAGCAGCCTGTCTCAGCTGTATAAATACTTAGAATCTGCTTGGCCCCGCTCCTGTCCTGACATGGTGGAAGTTAAGGACCTCAGGTAACGGTAGTTGCAAAACCATGTTCCACCACAGAGTGGTGCAGCTTAATGGAGTTGCCACACTGTGCCATTGGATGTCAGTGGTATGACTTCATTCTTGGTATTTTCAGCCTAAGATGGTCTTCCTTTGATGTTGCTGCGGCCACGCTGCTGGACATAACGGACATTAAGTGAGAATTAGTGTCAAATGATGGTTTCACTGACTTCGAGAAAATAATTTTGTGACTGATCTTGTGAGTGTTTACAGCCAAACTGAAACAGACATCACTGGGTTACTTCAACTCAATGAAACCTTCCTTTCATACAGCAACAGAAAAGCATACTATGGTTGAAAACTAACACATTGAGATTATTCATCTGCTGCTTTGTACTGACATGCTTTGAATATGTGTGTGTGTACGTCTGTGTATGTGTGAATGTGGGTGTACGTGTGTGTGTATGTCTGTGTGTGTACGTGTGTGATGTGTGTCAGTGTGTCAATGTGTGTGTGTGTCAGTGTGTCAGTGTGTGTGTCTGTGTGTGTATCAGTGTGTCAGTGTGTCTGTGCATGTGTGTGTATGTGTGTGTGCATCAGTGTGTCTGTGTCTGTGTGTATATCAGTGTGTTAGTGTGTCTGTGTGTGTGCATCAGTGTGTCTTGTCTGTGTGAGTATGTGTGTATCAGTGTGTATCAGTGTGTCTGTGTCTGTGTGAGTATGTCTGTGTGTGTCAGTGTGTCTGTGTGTGTGTGTGCATCAGTGTTTCTGTGTGTGTGTTTCTGTGTGTGTGTGTGTGTTTGTGTCTGTGTGTGTGTTTCTCTGTGTGTATCAGTGTGTGTGCGTGCATCAGTGTTTCTGTGTGTGTGTCTATGTGTGTGTTTCTCTGTGTGTATCAGTGTGTGTGTGTGTGTTTGTTGGCTTTTCAACATTGAGTCTGGGCTTCGAAGCAGCTGACTAAATATTTCATGTCCGACAAGATGAAAAGATCCAAGTATTCTTTGAAGTGCAATTAAAAGTAAATCCTGTTTTGTACATCCTTATGTTTCTTATCTTAGAGGTCTTTGTGGTTTGTAACTGCTGGAGTGGATCTCTTCAGTAAAGACTTGCACTGTGTACATAATCTAAATTTCACAACTCATTCACCATGTGGAATTTAACTTTAATGTTAAGGAAAATTTGATTTGAATGGTTTCTACACAGGGAGTCTCATCGATCTAATGGAAGGTTGGTTAACTGATCTTACAGGTGGGTGATGGGTTCAAATCTCTTCACTCTCTGGGTTAAGAAATTCTCCTCATCTCAGTCCGAAATAGTCTGCTGTAAACTTAGGCTGTGACCTCTAGTTCTGGATTCCACAGTCACCAGGAATATCCTTCCTGCATTTACCCTGTCTAGTCCTGTTAGAATTTTATAGGTTTCTATGAGATGCCTCTTCATTCTTATCAACAACAGTGAATATAATCCTAACTGATCCAGTCATTTAATACGTGGGCTGCTGCTAAATTTCGTAAAAGCAGTGTGCTGCAAATCATGCAGTTGTGTGGTTATCATACAATCACACAGTACGGAAGAGGACCCATGAAATATCTTGAGATGGTCCAGTACATTAAAGCCATTATATAAATCAATGTTATTGTTGTTGCCTAGACATTATTTAAGGCACACCAACTGCATTGCACCAGACAACTGAAGATATAAGATCAATCATAGAATTTGGTCTTGAGTATCAGCTGGTTTACTGTGTTTATGCCTTAGTGCAATGTAAATGGAAGTTATTATTACTATTCAATCATTCTTTGAACACTCTGCTGTTTTTCTTCCTCCCCTGAATCTCTACAGCTTTCAAAATCACTGCTTGGCAACAGAAAAATTGTTTTTGCTACTGATGTGCTAAAGTTGTCACTTAGTTGCTGTCAATCAGATTGGAAGCCTTCAACCTCCTTGAATGCGGAATTTTCTTTTGATGATTGATCACTCCCTTTTTAAAAAGGAGTGAGGATGTTATGCTGCTGAAGCCTTAAACATTTGGCCACAGAAATGACATTCCCAAATCTGATACAGAGCAACCTACTTTCTGTCTCCCTCTTCTCTTGAATCCTGGTGTTGTTTGCAACTTTGAAAGAAGCTCAGATTCAGGAAACACCTCAGCACAGTGCCCCATCAGAAAGTGAGGACTGCAGATGCTGGAGATCAGAGCTGAAAAATGTGTTGCTGGAAAAATGCAGCAGGTCAGGCAGCATCCAAGGAGCAGGAGAATCGACGTTTCAGGCATAAGCCCTTCCTGCTCCTTGGATGCTGCCTGACCTGCTGCGCTTTTCCAGCAACACATTTTTCAGCTCCATTTTAGTTCCATCCTGACAATAGTAACTCCCTCTATCCCAGCATTGAATTCCCAAATTCACTCATTAGCTTTCTTTCTTATGGCCTCTTTGAGTGAGATTGCCAAGTTATGGTGCGGTTTAGTGTTCTAACTGAGCTGAGTTTGAGTTCATACCAAAGCGAAAGTCCATGTAATAAGATTGAAGGGGAGGCAGTGTTGTAAGCATTCTGTCACTGCACTAGTAAGCCATAACCTCTGGGGATGTGAGTTTGAATCAGAGCAAGGCAGATGGTGAAATCTGAATTCAATCAAAAAGAAATTGGAATTCAAAACCAGCCCAGAGATGACCACTGTAGGTTGTTACTGTAACAATTCCTGTGGAGATCTGCCATAATGCCATATGTCCACTGCCAAGACGGGCTCGGCAGCAGGACTACTGAATGAGCTGATCAGGTCCTAAAGAACATAGGGCTCCGGCAGGTGGTGAGGGATACAACAAGAGGGAAAAATGTACTTGACCTCATCCTTACCAATAATCTAGCTGCAGATGCATCTGTCCATGACAGTATCGGTAAAAGCGACCACCGCACAGTCCTTGTGGACGACAAACTCCTGCTTTCACATTGAAATAACCCCCATAGTGTTATGTGGCACTATAACTGCGCTAAATGGGACAGACTCTGAACAGATCTAGCAACTCAAGACTGGCGCTGATCTATAAACAAAGGCAACTATATCCCTCTGTGCTTCAACATCTTGTATTCTCTCCGTATTGAAAGAGTATTCTGATTTTCTAATGTGTCTGTCAAAGTGAATAATCTCACATTTTCCCAATCATTTTGCCAATTTTGTGCCCACTTAGTTATGCTCCTATATGGGTCCTTTGTATTCTCCTCAAAACATGCTTTCCACACTATTACTACCATTGGCAGACTTGGCTGCAATAGAGTCTGTCCCTTCACCCAGAGTTAAAAATATAAATTGCAAATTGCACAGCCTCAGCACTGATCCCTGTTACACGCCATTGTTTACAGTTTACCAATATCAAAACAACCCATTTATCCTGACGCTCAGTTTCCTGTTGGTTAATCAATCTTTGATGTGTGCCAATATTTTCCCAGCATATTAAGGTCTTATACTGTGTCACCTTATCAAATCCATAAACATTTAGGTCCACTGGTTATCCTTTATCCACACTGGTGCTACATCCTTAGAGAGCCTTAATAAATTTTCACATGATTTATCTTTCATAAAAGAATGATTTTCAAAATTACCTTCAACTGTTTTCTTAATAAAGCTTGCTAGCATTTTCACAATGACAGATCTTTATCTAACTGGTCTATAGTCTTCTGTCTCTCTCCATCATTCAATTGTAGATCTGTTTGCAGCTTTCTAAAGTGCTCGGATCTTTCCTGAATCCCAAGAAATGTTTGTCATTTATATAAATGATTTGGATGGGAATATACAAGGCATGGTTAGTAAGTTTGCAGGTGACACCAAGTCTGCTGATTATAGTGGACAGTGAAGAAGGTTATCTAAGATTACAAAGAGATCTTGATCAAATGGGTCAATGGGCTGAGGAGTGGCAGATGGTGTTTAATTTGAAGAAATGTGAGGTACAAACAAGGACAGGACTTATACAATTAATGGTAGACCAGCAGGAGACTGGAAGAACACAGCAAGCCAGGCAGCGTCAGGAGGGACAGGCAGGAGGCTGGGAGAACACAGCAAGGCAGGCAGCGTCAGGAGGGACAGGCAGGAGGCTGGGGGAACACAGCAAGGCAGGCAGCATCAGGAGGGACAGGCAGGAGGCTGGGGGAACACAGCAAGGCAGGCAGCATCAGGAGGGACAGGCAGGAGGCTGGGGGAACACAGCAAGGCAGGCAGCGTCAGGAGGGACAGGCAGGAAGCTGGGAGAACACAGCAAGGCAGGCAGCGTTAGGAGGGACAGGCAGGAGGCTGGGAGAACACAGCAAGGCAGGCAGCGTCAGGAGGGACAGGCAGGAGGATGGAGGAACACAGCAAGGCAGGCAGCGTCAGGAGGGACAGGCGGGAGACTGGAAGAACACAGCAAGCCAGGCAGCGTCAGGAGGGACAGGCAGGAGGCTGGAGGAACACAGCAAGCCAGGCAGCATCAGGAGGGACAGGCAGGAGGCTGGGGGAACACAGCAAGGCAGGCAGCATCAGGAGGGACAGGCAGGAGGCTGGGGGAACACAGCAAGGCAGGCAGCATCAGGAGGGACAGGCAGGAGGCTGGAGGAACACAGCAAGCCAGGCAGCATCAGGAGGGACAGGCAGGAGGCTGGAGGAACACAGCAAGGCAGGCAGCATCAGGAGGTAGAGAAGTCACTGTTTCGGGTGTAACCCTTCTGCAGCATCTGAAGTTTTTTTTATCTTATACAATTAAGGGCAAGGCTCTGGGTAGTGTTGTAGAACAGAGAGGCCTACGGGTTGAGTTATACAATTCTTTGAAATTTGTATCACAGGTAGATAGAATGGCTAAGAAGGCACTTAGAACACTTGCCTTCATTGCTCAGAACTTTGAGTATTGGAGTTGGATGTCATGTTGAAGTTGTACAAGACTTTGGTGAGGCCTCTTCTGGAACAGTGTGTGCAATTCTGGTCACCCTGTCATAGGAAGGATATTATTTAATTGGAGAGGGTTCCGAAGTTTTATCAAGATGTTGCCAGGAATGGAAGGTTTGATTTATAAGGAGAGGTTGGATAAGCTAGGACATTTCTCACTGGAGCTTTGGAGGTTGAGGGTGACCTTAATGAGGTTCATAAAATAATGAGGGGCATAGACAAGGCGAGTGACAAGGGTCTTTCCCATGTGGTGGGGATGTTCAAAACTAGGGGCATATTTTTTTAAGATGAGAGGAGAAAGATTTAAAAAGGACATGGGGGCAACTTTCTTCCACAAAGAGTTGTTCATGTGAGGAATGAACTGCCAGTGAAAGTGTTGGATGCAGGTACAGTTACAACATTCAAAAGACATTTGGATAAATGTATGAATAGGAAAGGTTTGGAGGGATATTGGCCAGGCAGGTGGGGCTGGTTTAGTTTGGGAACATGGTCGGAGTGGACCAGTAGGACTGTAGGTCCGTTTCCATGCTGTGTGACTCTCTGACAATGCATCCACCTTTTTTAAGACCCTAAGATGCAGGCAGTCAGGTGCAGTGAACCTGTAGTCCCATTAATTTCCTAGCAGTTTTTCCCCTTGATTGTTTGTCTTTGTCTTAAATTCTTTCCCTTCTTAAATGCCTCCTATTCTTCATTCTGTGTCTTCTCCTGCCCACTGTTAACTGATCAAGTTCAATTTCCTTTCAAATTGGGACTTTACAATATTGGTAAAGGTGCCATAGTCCCATCAGATCATAAGGCTGTTCTCTCAGAGAGAGAGAAAGAGAGACAGAGAGAGAATTGCTGGTGATGGTAGTGGTTTAGCCTGAGAGTCACCACACTTCAGGCCAGGGGAGAGTTCTTCATGGTAACCTCAGCAGGATTGAGCCTATACTGTTGGTGTCTCTCTGCATTGCAAATGAGTCAGCTAGTGCATTGAGCTAACCAACCCCCCTACCCTACCCTACAACAAACTGAAACATCATTTGGAAATCAGATCATTGGTGTTTTAGAAACAAATGTGCATGTCTTGGCTCTGATTCGCTTTTTTCTATAAGAGCTTACACGCAGCTGGGTTGGGTTTCGTTATCAGTGTTCAATTGCAGTCGGACTATGGGAGCGATGCTAATTTGATTTCTCCCTCTTTACAACCCGCTGAAATTCAGCTGCACTCTTCTGCCTCACCACACTAGTTGGGGTGAAGAGAGCTCGGTGTGTGGGTGCCATGTCACCGTATTGTAAAAACACACAAGAGTTGTTGACCTAAGGATGAGCTGTGGAAACAATAGCACCAACTATTTATTCTGATAGTTGTGAACTGGTGGAGAGTAAGGCACTTACTTCAGGAAGCAAGGTGGAGCTGAGGTAGAGACAGTAGAGAGTGTCCTGAGAGTGATGATCATCAGCAGTCTGTCCTGGTCCACCCACATCGACGCGATGGTCAAGAAAGCACAACTATGCCTCCACTTCCTCAGGAGACTAAGGAAATTTGGCATGTTGTAAGAACTCTTACCAATTTTTATAGTTGCCCCACAGAAAGCATTCTATCTGGATGCATCACGGCTTGGTATAGTAACTGATCTGCCTAGGAACATACAGTGAGATTTTTAAAGTTCATTTATGGGACTTGGGTGTTGCTGGCTGGCCAGCATTGATAGCCCATCCCTATTTGCCCTTGAGAAGGTGGTGGTGAGCTGACTTCTTGAATCGCTGCAATACACTTGCTGTGGGTTGACCCACAATGCTGGTAGGGAGGGAATTCCAGGACTTTGACCCAACAACAGTGAAGGAACGGCAATATATTTCCAAGTCAGGATAGCGAGTGGCTTTGGAGGGGAACTTGCAGGCGATGGTGTTCCCAAGTAACAGCTGTCCATGTCCTTCTAAATGGAAGGGTTCGTGGGGTTGGAAGGTGCTGTCTAAGGATCTTTGGTGAGTTATGAACACAGCCCAGTCCATCACATAAGCTAACTTTTCATCCATTGACTCCATCTAACTTCCCACTGCCTCGGAAAGACAGCCAATATCATCAAAGACCCCTCTCACCCTGATTGTAATCTCTTCCAACCTCTTCCGTAGGGCAGAAGATACAAAAGCTTAAACACATGGACAAACAGATTCAAGAACAGCTTTTTCCCCACTGTTATTTGACTTTTGAGTGGACCGCTCAAATTTTAAATTTAATGTTGATCTCGCTGTTTGTGCATCTTCGCCACAGCCGAGACATTGTATTGCTCGCTCTGTTCTCTTAGCCTTCTGCACTTGGTCTGGTATGATATGTATATACTGCATGCAGAAGACACCTAGATACATGTGACAATAACAAATCAAATCAGACTTGTCACCAGTGTCCACTGTAGAATTTTTGAGGTGAAGCTGGTCCAAAATTAACTTCATTCTCTTGTCAAAAAAAAAGCAGCAGAGATGCGATGAGCTAAATAGCCTCATTCTGTAGTTAACCTTTCTGGGTCTATTATATCTGCAACGGCTGCTTTTCAGGCAAGGTTAATGGGAAAAAAAAAGCAGACATTGGTAAAAATTACACAGCAAAATTGCCTTAATAAGAGCAACTGACAAGGGTGAGAAACCTTTTTTTTAATCCAATTATTCTTCTGAGCAGAACTTCATTGAAAAGTGTGGGCAGTGATCCCAATAGTTAATAACCTCTTCTGTAACTATTAAAGCAAATCCCAAGCTGACTTACAAATGAAAACCATCTAATATTACAAGTAATAGAAACGGAGACTTTCTTACAATTGGAATTTGCAAACTTTCAAAGCCCAAAGGGATTATTGAATTTATTTCCAAATTGGTATTTTCCTCATGCTCCGCATTCCCGCAGGAATCGCATTAACTGAACACAGAATCTTGTTCATATACTTCCTTGATGTGTCTGTGTGACTGCCTGGGAACTGTGGGTGTGCGTGGAGCAGGCAGGAATAGGAGCGGAGATAACAATAGATCAACCATGATCATATCGAATGGTGAAGCAGGCTTGAAGGACCGAATGGCCTACCCTTGCTCCTAATTCCTATGTTGATGTATACGTGCGTTAGTACATCTCAGGAGAGAGCTATCAAACAAAATAATCACATTGATGAAATGATTCCCGAATGAAGAATTTACCAACAAGATTTCACTTCTTATGACCTTGGCAAAATCAGAACCAATGCATAGTATGCACAGGTTAACATGCAAGTAATAATACAAATAAAAAGATGAATTTCACTTCAAATATTCAGTTCAACAAAGATATGATCTGCATAACCACAAGCACAAATATGGCACAAATTGCAATCTCACAGTCTTTTCAACTGCATTCATCTCATACACTGTCAGGAGTCTTTCTTCCTTGTACCTGAGACATGACTAACACCAACGTGGCCCTTTGTGCACCACTCAGACTATCTCACACTGAGGAATTTATTTGCAGCCAACTAGACATCATGGTGTTATCACTAGACGGTTAATGCAGAGACCCAGGCAATGGTCTGGGGTCACAGGTTCAAATTCTGCTGTGGCGGATGATGAAATTTGATGAAACTTTACTGCTTGGTCAGAAAACCCCGTTTAGCTCACTAATGCCCCTTTAGGGAGGAAACTGCTGTCTCTCACCTGGTCCGGCCTCTACATGACTCTAGACCTGCAGCAATGTGGTTGACTCTTAGTGGACCTTTGGGCATTTAGGAATAGGCTTTAAATACTGGCCTAGCCAGCAATATCCACATGCTGTGTGTGATTTAATTAAAAACCTCAAACAATACCCGGTTCACAACCTCGTCTTCTGACACAAACTCTCAGCTCTGTCACATACATGAGCTAGTGCAGAGAGTCATGCAGCACAGAAGAGGCCTTTTGGCCCATCATATTTGTGCCAACCTGTCTACACTAATCCCACTTTCCACACTGTGTCTATATCATTGAATGTCATGACATTTCAAGCGCTCATTCAAGAGCTTTTTATAAGTTGTGACATTGTTTACTACCCTCCCAGGCAGTGCATTCCAGAGTCTCAGCACCATTTAGGTGGAACCATTCTTCTGCAAGGCCACTCTAAACCTTCATTTCAATTGACGTCCTCTTGATATTAACATTTCAAATAAGAGGAATGGCTGTTTCCTACCCACTGGGTTCATACCCTCATTATCTTATCCACCTCTATCAGATTGCCCTTCAGTCATCTTTGCTCTGAAGAAAACAACCCAAGTTTATCCAGCCTCTCTTCATCTCTTCATCGCTAAAATTCTCCAACCCAGGCAACGTCCTTTGTGTCCCCTCCAATGTAATCACATCCTTCCAATACTGCAATAACCAGAACTGCACAAACTACTCCAGCCATGGCTTTACTAAAGTTCAGTGCAGTTTCGACATAACCTCCCTGCTCTTAGATCTGTACCATGACTGATAAAGACAAGTGTCCTTTATGCTTTCTTACTATCCTGTTAACCTGTCCTTCAGGGATCTGTAGACTCGCACTGAAGATCCCATTGTTCCTCTGAAATTCCCCGTGTCCTGGTATTCATTGAGTACTCCCTTGTCTTGTTACTTCTTTCAAAGTAAATCACCTATGATGTCCAAAGATGTGCAGGTTAGGTGAATTGACTGTGCTAAATTGCCCATAGTGTTCAGGGATGTGTAGGTTAGGTGCATTAGTCAGGGGCAAATATAGAGTAAGGGAATGGGTCTGGGTGGGTTACTCTTCGGAGGGTTGGTGTGGACTTGCTGGGTCAAAGGGCTTGTTTCCACACTGCAGGGATTCTATTCTATAATCTACCTGCAGCACTTCTGAGGACTCAGTCCATTTTACCCCACTTGGACACTGCTTCCCCAAAAGTGTCTGGGGTTCTGTTTTTTTGTTACTATCAGACAGGAAATGATCATTTTGTACAGCTTTGCCGGTTTTTCTGCATATGAAATTTATGTTTTTCTTTCTTTCTTTCTTTCTCGACATGTGTTGATCTCTTCTATCCTCCAATGTGACTGTAACCCTTCTTTGTGTTTGGCTACATATCTTCTGCCTTAACGTCTTTCCTGTTGGTGCTGCTGCTTCCAGGGGTGAAGGGATGCCTGGTCATGCAGACAGTATATTTCTCGTTATTCAGAACATTACAACTGATTTCTTTGCCATTGATATATAAACTCTTAAATTCCTTTTCAAATATTCTCCAAAGCAATTGCAACATCTCTTGACATCCTAAATAAATCACAGCGCCAGAGACCCTGGTTCAGTTCCCACCTCAGGCGACTGTCTGTGTGGAGTTTGCACGTTCTCCCCGTATCTGTGTCGGTTTTCTCCGGGTGCTCCGGTTTCCTCCCACAGTCCAAAGATGTGCAGGTCAGGTGAATTGGCCATGCTAAATTGCCTGTAGTGTTAGGTGAAGGGGTAAATGTAGGGGTATGGGTGGGTTGAGCTTCGGTGGGTCGGTGTGGACTTGTTGGGCCGAAGGGCCTGTTTCCACACTGTAAGTAATCTAAGTAATCTAAACTAATTTCACCCCTGCACTGCCTCTGGATCAAAGACTGTTAAAATACACAACATATATACTCTTGTAAAACTCAAATAATTAGACTGTTTCTTAAGGTTAAGTGCATGGGGTAGATTATTACATGGATATTACTTTTGAGGGGCTGAAATTCATGCTACAGTACAAAATATGGTATCATCAGCAGAAGTACAATTAATCTCTTAACAAATAAATAAAACACAACAAATTACGGTAACTTGATAGTGCACCATCCCACACTTGCCTTAAAATCCGAAATTCCATCCTTATCTCTGTATTCCATGAGTGCTAAAGGGAAACTGAGCTCAGCTGAGCTGCACACAAAGGGAGAATGGTTACCTGACTCTGACCTGGTGCATCTTAAACTTTCGTGCCAAATTGATGGCGAATTGTACATCAAAACACATAAAAGCACGAGAAAAGATTAATTTCCTCATTGTCACGTTTATGTACAGAATAATACCTTGACTCACAAATGTTAATCTGTTATCTGTGGAGAACTAGGGTCAACTTTTACACAAGATACATGGAAAATTCCAGATGCTTTGGTCAAAAATAGGGGGTTGATGTTCACATGAAATCGACTTTTACTCGAGTATATACAGTACTTCAAATAGCAGTAATGAAGAGGATCAGAATCCATGGACAGTTTTGTCTCTCTTGTGTCTAGGAACCATGAGGTTGGTTGCAATGCTGATAGGAGGTGAGTAAGCTGAACATGGAGTGATCTGACGTCTATCTGACCCCTGAGGATCTGTACCATATCAGACAATGCATTTACTGCATAGCTGATCAGGGACCTCTTGCTGATGTGAACACTATCTTATGCTAAACCCTTAAAGATAACTAGTTAAAACAGCTGTACCCTGCACTGCTAGTCAAAGAGGATGTTTGTGAGCTAAGAGCTTCATATTTCAAACAGTTAGTATACAATCTAATTTGGAAATATCTACAATGAATAAAGCCATTGATGTCTTATAATTAGCTTTACAACTTCTGCTGAGCTTCAGTTATAATCAAATCGGTTCAAAATCACAAGGATTTCTAATCAACCCAGAAGGGAGATAACTTGTTTAAAACAAAGGGCTCTATCGAGAGGCATAATAGAGTTAACTGATTAACTTTTCATAGAAGAGAGAAAAAAAGATTACTCCCTTGGGTTACACGGGAGGCTCATTGGTCAGAGACAGATGTCCACGTTTATATTAAAATGAATTCAATTGCAATCTGTTCCCATGAAAAATTGCCCTTGGAGTGTCAATACAGTTTCTAACGTACCACGGTGCCTTTGGTCTTTGGCAATCCCAGATACCAGATGGCAGTCTCTGAGCTGCCAAGGCAATCTTTGGACCTCAATACTTGTCAATACAGTTTGTGCCACTTAGTAGATGCTAAGTAGACACTGGAACATTTGTTTAAAAGGAAACATTTACTCAGGCCCCACTCGCTTCCCACATATTCAAATCAAAAAATCTGTCAATTCAGTGAAACCAACTGGGGTTTAACATTTCAGCACCAACATTGCTATTAGTCAACTAAGAGATTAGAGATGAAAGTGTAAATCACTGAGAATTCATTTGCATGCAGTTAACTAAATATCCTTGCTCTTTAAATTGAGCAGCAATATTGTTATTAACAAATGTAATGCATTGGCTTGTATTGCAGGATGACAGACCAAAGCCATGAGTATAGTTACACACATTTAGCTGATACGTACTGAGTTACAGATCCTTTAAAGGATAGATTCATAACAGGACAATATGATGAGGATTATTTAAATATAATTGATAAACATATCTGATCCAGGTAAAATAATTTCGATTCCAACATTTCATAATGTTACATGGCAAAAGGGTATTAAGACCCTTGCTTTTATAAATAGAATCATTAAAGAGAAAAAGTATAATATATGTGTTTGAAACATTCTTTGGGTCTCAGCTAGGATGTTGTGGTCAATTCTGCCATCAGGGCATCAAGGTTAGATTCTGATGTCCTATATGAATGTGTTGCTGTCTACACTGGTACATGATTTCTGGCACTGCATGTCAATGTAAGTGAAGAAAATTGGAAGGGGGGGCGCAAAACTGATCCATGTTCGTCATGTTTAATAAAATTTAATAAATTATTTGCGGAACTTTTCATGATACATCAATAATGTTAATTGCCTTAGTTTAGATGATTAAAGGCAAACAGTTTTTTTTGACTATTTAGTAATTACAGAACAAACATATGACAAGAATATAATATTTATAAGAAATAAAGCATTGAAAATGATTGGATGGGGCTGTCAGTGTAACTGAAAATACTATCTTTCTTATATCATGCTTTATTGTTCAACACATCCCTTGATTGATGAGGTGAAGGATGCCTCCCCTTCCTTCTTCCTAACAACTCTGACAAATTCCAATTGAGGGACATTTTTGGACACCTGTAATCCATTTCCCAGTGGGCTTGAGACCACAGTGCAAGTGACCATAATTCAGAAATAATTGGCAAGGCATAGTCAGAGGCCATAAACTAACTGGTGTGGAAAATGGAAATTGTGCCCTGGTGTAGCAAGCAGTCCAATTTAATCCTGACTGCAAATGCATCTTGGTGCCAAAAGACTGACTGCACATTGCTTTAATTTATTTGTTAGACCATCACAAACAATAATGATTTGTTTGTAGGGGGAAGGGTTAGAGCAAGAGGTTATGAAGTGGAGGTATTGGAGGGGATGTTCTCTAAATGGGTCATTATGTTTAGTTTGAACATTGTGTACAATTGATTTATCATATTGGAAGAGTAACAAAAACTAAAGAGCTTCCAAAGGAGATTAATTGCTTGTTTGTTTAGCAATACATGCTCATTCTTGCATTTGAGGAGAGTAAGTAAATTGGAGTCTAAACTCTGAAAATATAAGGAAAATACATTTTACGTATTGACTTTGTTCTGGAAATATGCATGAGAATTGGGAAGAGAACTCTAAATACATGACATTGTCAACATACTCAGTGTTGATTTGATTTGATTTATTGTAGTCACGTGTACCTGAGTGCAGTGAAAAGTTTTGTTTTGCGAGCAGTACAGCCAGAACGCAGCAAACAGGGACATACAGATGATAAGGTGCTGAGACAGAATAAGATATGCAAGGTTACAGCTGCATAGGAAGAGCACAAAGCAAGATCAACCTTAGCAAAGTCAATGTTGTTTGCAGTTAGAGAGATCCATTCAACAGTCTAATGATAGCAAGGAAGAAGCTGTTCTTGGACCTATTGGAGTATGTGTTCAAGCTTCTGTATCTTCTGCCTGATGGAAGGGGTTGGAAGAGAGCATTACCTGGGGTGGGAGGGGTCTTTGATGATGTTGGTAACCTTTCTTCAGCACAAGAAGTGTAGATGAAATCCATGGATGGGAGGTTGGCTTCTGTGATGGTCTGGGCTGTGAACAGTGTCCAGCATGAATAGAGACCATGGAGAGAAACAAATATTTTCTCCACAAGGCAGGTATGGTTATGCTACTGGTACAGCTGGTCCCTCGGTTGAAGGAGTCAATTTAGCCATGCTGTATTCAGTTTAAGAGAGAGTGAATATATTAGCTACTAACATGGGAGAAAGATAATTAAACATGACATGCATTCACACAGATTAGAAATGAGAGGTAAGTCCAAAAGGTAAAAGTTGAAAAGGAATATTTGAATCATCTGGAACTAAATTGATTCTGAAGCATTGCAGCTGTTACATTGGAGACTTTGACAGTTGAGCGGTTGTTTGAAAGTTCTTGGTTCTGCAGCTAGTTGGTACTCAATATTGAATCAGTCGCTGTCTTGAATAGATCCAAAAAACTGGGAGGCGACGGTTTATTGGAATTCCCGCCAGACTGTTTATTTGGAGCACTGCAGACACTGGAGAATCAAAGTCGAAAAGGGCGGTGCAGGAAAAGCACAGCAAGTCAAGGCAGCATCCGAGGAGCAGGAGAATCGATGTTTCATGCATAAGTTCTTCATTAGGTTTATCCAGAGACCCAGATAATGTTCTGCAGACCCAAATTTGAATCCTGTCACAGCAGAATTTGAATTTTAAAAAAGTCTCGAATTAAGTGTCTAAAGGTGACCACAAATCCATTGTTGGACAAACCCACCTGGTTCATTAATATCCTTTAGGAAAAGAAACTGACCTGGTCTGGTCTATATGTGACTCCAGAGTCACAGCAATGTGGTTGCCTCTTAATTGCCCTCTGGGCAATTAGGGATGGTCAATCACTGGTCTTATCCAGTGAATGGAATTAAAAAACAGAGTTTAGGGTATAGAGTAACCAATCAGATCCAGGCCAGTTGGTGAGAGAGAAACCAAACACCCTTCTTTTTGAGTAAAGTTTATGAACTACTCAGGCTTAAAGTTCCTTCCACTCACTAGTACCAATTAATCCCAGTCTGTTTATTAATCTATTAACCCCAATCACCTGCTTAACTACTTACCATACTAACAGACTCCCCTTTCTCTTTAACTAAAACTTTTGAAAGCAATCTTTGAACAAAACTAATAAAATTCAACAATGTTTTAAAGTATTTTATAACTTACCTTATAATGCAACTGAACAGTAAAAAGATGTTCTTTCTTAATATTCAATATTATACAATCAACCTTCCATATTCCCCTTTATTTCTTGAAACAACAAATATATTTAATCACAAACTAATCCAAACAGAAATTGATTTTTTAACAATGTTCTTATACTGTCTCATCCCCTCTGGAATTTATTGGAGTAAGCATCTCTTTTTGTGAAATAATATGGCAACTGGTTATTCGCACCAACCCATGTAATTTTGTAAATCTCTTTTCCTTCTAACTTTTCCTTTATTCTAACAAGAATAATCCTCAATCTTTTTTCAGTGACACCCTATGTTGAACTTACATGTACCAAAAAGGATAGTTAACCACACAATATGCCATGAGTGGACCTTTCTCAGTATAGTTGTTGTATAGGATTTCCTTTAGAATATTGGACAAATGCGTCCTTGTATTTATAGCGTCTACTAGCCCCAGTGTTTCACCAGTTAATATATTTTTAAATACTCTTCTACCTTCTTGGTATCCCAAGTCAATGGGATTCATTTTTTTCTCTGATCAAGAACATGACAGACCCTCCGATACACAAACAACTATCTGGAAGATTAATGTGTGAAACATTGCTTAAAAGGATTAAATTAATATCTTCTGGGTCACCTAAGGCTAGAAAGCTAAGTAAAAACCAAAAGAGCTGCAGATGCTGTAATTCAGAAACGAAAGCAGGCATTGCTGGAAAAGCTCAGCAGGTCTGGCAGCATCTGCGAAAGGAAATCAGAGTTGACATTTTGGGTCTGGTGACCTGAAATGGGCATTTCTTCCAAACTTAAAATTCAATTTCTTTAATGTCCTGTCTGTTTACAAGAATTTCTCAATGGTATCAAGTTTCATTAAAGTACTGAGTCTTAATGGGCATTGGATAGGCATATGGAGGATAGTGGGCTAGTGTAGGTTAGGTGGGCTTGGATCGGCGCAACATCGAGGGCCAAAGGGCCTGTACTGCGCTGTATTTTTCTATGTTCTATGTTCTATGTTAATAGACCACAACTGGTGTCAAATCTAATCAATGTCCGCGAGCAGTTAAATTAGATTTGATTACTTAGTGTGGAAACAGGCTCTTCGACCCAACAAGTCCACACCGACCCTCTGAAGAACAACCCATCCACCTACACCTAATAAGGGTAATTTATCATGGCCAATTCACCTAACCTGCACATCTTTGGACTATGGGAGGAAGCACCCTGAGGAAACCCACGCAAATGCGGGGAGAATGTGCAAACTCCACACAGACCGTTGCCCAAGGTGGGAATTGAACCCACGTCCCTGGCGTTGTGAGGCAGCAGTGCTAACCACTGTGCTACTGTACCACCCCAACTTAACAAATTGTTAGGTAAAACTTCCTAACAGGTCTGTCTCTTCTCTGCACACAAAAACCATCTTTCAATGAGGGTCTGGTCCAATTTATCAAATGCAATTCATACTTTCCGAGTAAGACTACTGATTCATTAACCCTCCTGACTTATTCTGATTAATATCTAGCTGTATTGCATTTAAAGGCTTCTAAACCTGACTTCCAGTCTTAAATTCCCTTTATATTTTACTTACCACACATTGCCAAATTCTGTAGAAACTCCACAGAAAATCATCCAAATGCATCATAAAGGTGCCAGCCAGTTTCCCTGTGATACTGAAGAAGATAGCTGGGCCTGCTTTCAGCTGAAAGCTACCTACATTTAGTGCAATGGATCAGACAGATAAATATCATATTCCTGTTACATCATTCAATCTATAGACCCTCTGTTCAATTTTCATAGCTTCCGTTCCGTGTCAACTTCTGAGGTGGATATATTTTTGCCAAACGGTGGACTTAGTTTCCCTGGAATACATTGTTAAAAGACCTAAGGAGATCTTCAAGATAAGAAACGCGTTCAATATTGGGCCCTAACGGGTAGAAAGAGCATGGGAAAATGTCAAGCAAAATGAGGTAGAGGATCACTCATCAGTATATTGAACAAGAGAGCAGGTGCTAGGAACACTGTCTCATGTTTGTTCCTAGTTCTTCTATTATGTTCTTAAAAGCTTTTATTTTTTTCTCTGCGGTAGGGGAATCCACAATAAAGTCTTAATTATCAAGTTTATTTTCATAACCCTGAGACACTTCTCCAAATTTAGCTTTATATGTCCCATCAGGGAGTATCATTTCTTTCTATTTGCACTCCTACCTCTACAATAAGGATCACTAGGCTCTATCTGGAACTGAGTGTATACATCAAATTCTTTCCAACTCTCCAAGAGCTTTTGTTTGGCATCCTTTATCAAAAGATGTTGTGAAACTTGAAAGGGTTCAGAAAAGATTTACAAGGATGTTGCCAGGGTTGGAGGATCTGAGCTACAGGGAGAAGCTGAACAGGCTGGGGCTGTTTTCCCTGGAGCGTCGGAGGCTGAGGGGTCACGTTATAGAGGTTTACAAAATTATGAGGGGCACGGATAGGGTAAATAGGCAAAGTCTTTTCCCTGGCATTGGGGAGTCCAGAACTAGAGGGCATAGGGTTAGGGTGAGAGGAGAAAGATATAAAAGAGACCTATGGGGAAACTTTTTCACACAGAGGGTGGTACGTGTATGGAATGAGCTGCCAGAGGAAGTGGTGGAGGCTGGTACAATTTCAACATTTAAGAGTCATTTGGATGGGTGTATGAAGAGGAAGGATTTGGAGGGATATGGGCCAGGTGCTGGCAGGTGGGACTAGATTGGGTTGGGATATCTGGTCGGCATGGATGAGTTGACCGAAGGGTCTGTTTCCATGCTGTACATCTCTATGGCTCTAACTTATTTTTGTGTTTGCTTATGGTCTCAAAAACCTCTCCATTATAAGGGTGTCTAATTCTTGGGGTATTCCCAGTCTGTTCCACAAACTTTGTTCTTATCAAACTATGACCTCTCCTCACCCTCTCGACTACGCCTATGATCAGAATTATTTTGTAAGTTTCCAAGGGTCACATTCACTTCTGGAGATCAGTTTAGCTCAGTTGGCCGGATGGTTAATTGGTAAAGCAGCATGTTACTAACAGTGCAGGTTCAATTCGTACCACCAGCTGAGGTTACCGTGAAGGACTCTCCTTCTCAGCCTCTCCCCTCACATGAGGAGGTGTGGTGCCCTTCAGGATGAATCACATCCATTTTTCCCTCTTTAATAAGAGAGTAGCCCTATGGTCTGATAAGACTATGGCGACACAGAAGTTCACTTCCAGGTCTAAGTTTGAAACATTTTCTGATATTCCACATCTCCATCCCATTTTGCCAATCCATGGATCTTACCTCCTGTCCCTCAACTTGCATATTAGAAACATAAAATAAAGGAGCAGGATTAGGTCATTCAGCCCTTCAACCCGCTCTGCCATTCAATATGATTGTGGCTGATCATCTAACTCTGTACCCTGTTCCCACTCTCCCCCTATTTCCTTTGATCCCTTTAGTCCAAAGAACATTCCCACATCTTTCCTGAATATTTTCAATGTTTCAGCCTCAACAGTCGCCTGTGACAGAGAATTCCACAGGCTCGCCATTCTCTGGGTGAAGGCGTTTCTCTGATTCTCTATTTGAAGAGACCCCTTGTTCTGGACTCCCCTGGCCATTGGAAATATCCTTTCTGCACCTACCCTGTCTAATCCGGTTAGAATTTTATAGATTCACCACTCCCACACTCCTTCTATTCTTCTAAACTTTGATGACTGTAGTCCTAACCAAGCCAATTTCTCTGCACATGTCAGTCCCACCATCCCTGGAGTCAGTCTGGTAAGCTTTCATTGCTCTCTCTCCATAGCCAGAACATCCTTCCTTGGATAAGGAGATCAGGACCACATACAACTTGTCCAGTGCTTTTCTCTCTGTTATGGTGGCATCCCTCCATTCACTGGGCCTTCTGATATAGACGTTTCCTTGGTGGCAACTATCCGTTGTTGTCCTGTGGGGACAAAAAGTCGTATGTCTCTATATCACTTTGTTCAGAAGCAGTCAGCTCTTCATCTGCCATAATCCAGTCCACATAATTGCTCCAAATCTATGCATTTAATGAAGGGTTTACGCCTGAAATGTCGAATCTCCTACCCCTCGGATGCTGCCTGACCTGCTGTGCTTTTCCAGCACCACACTCTCGACTCTGACATCTCCAGCATCTGCAGTCCTCACTTTTTCCTAAGGTATATGCATGCCATTCAGTCACAGATGTATTCAGTCACAGATGCATTCACTCACAGATGTATTCAGTCACAGATGTATTCAGTCACAGATGTATTCAGTCACAGATGTATTCACTCGCAGATGCATTCACTCACAGATGCATTCACTCACAGATACATTCAGTCACAGGACAGAGGTGTCACTGGCTGGGCCAGCTTTTACTGCCCATTCATTGTGTGAGTCTGTCGGTCAGGCCAGGTAAGGATGGAGTTTCCTTCCTGAAGGACATTCGTGAACCACATCAGTTTTTCCAACAATTGGCAGTGGATTCATGGTCATCATTATACTCTTAAATCCAGATCTTTAACAAAAATTGAATTAAAATTTCCCCATCGAACCTGGTTCTCCAGAACATTACCTGGCTCTCTGGATTAACAGCTCAGCAATAGTACCACTCGACCACTGCTGCCTCTTGCAGGATATCTTATCATGTTCTGTGGTTTACTCGGACTCGATAAGGGTGTAATTAATGGCAATTAACTGCAAGGGACACACTCTTAGAGTTTGGTTGTCCTCCTGCAAAATGATTGTTTCCCCATCATTATCTGTGACCTTTCCCAGAGCTTTCCACTCTTTCAGCTGTTCTCCTTCGTTATTCACTACTTTGCTGGGTTAAATTTATTTTTGGTGGCCTTATGTGGTGTTTTAAGGCTCAGCAAAATTTCTCTAAAGCCTTGTCCTTTGTGACTACCGTTCACAAAGGCAGAGCATTCAAGTGCCCAGAAAACGGGGAACGAGTCGTAGGTACTTTGGATGTGTGTATGCTGGCTGAGCTGGAAGGTTCATTTCCAGACATTTCATGACGTAAGGTGATGAAATGTCTGGAAATGAACCTTCCAGCTCAGCCAGCAAACCTACAACCAGAACGTCAACCTGAGCTACAAATCTCCTCAAAACTCGTAGGTGCTTTCCAAGCCAGGAGATGATCACTTATTACGAAAGAATTTAATATTTTTTTTACAAAACACAACTGAAATGTATTGAAGGCACACTCCACACCTCCAACCACATGGCCCACCGTAGCAGAGCAGATGTTAATTTATAATTTGGTTGGTCCATTAGAATTTTATGAAGCATCACGGCAACGTCTGCCTAATTTTGTTCAGACACTCCATTACAAAAGGGAATTACCACAGCCATGATATTTTCCCCAATATTTCAGATGTATCCCTAAATTCATCACTGGTAAATTCCATCCTCTTGTCAGTGAGGAACTCAATTTGTGTCCCCAACCCTTATCTATTTCTCCATTAGCTTGTTCACTGTCAACCTCATTGCTTCAGTATATATTTCTGTAAACTGACTAAATCATGGAATCCCTACTTTGTGGAAACAGGCCATTTGGCCCATCAAGTCCACACCAACCCTTCAAAAGAGCAACCCATCCAAACCCACCATTCCTACCCTCTCCCTGTAATCCTGTGTTTCCCACAGTTTGTCAACCTAACCTATGCATCCTCAGACTGGGGCAATTTTGCCTGGCCAATCCAGTCTAACCTGCATATCTTTGGACAGTGGGTGGAAAGCAGAATACCTGGAGGAAGCCCATGCAGACACGGTGAGAATGAATGTGCAAACCCCAGTCCCAAGGCATATGGGCAAGATGAAAATGCATTTCTTTCTTCTCCTATGCTTTCTACATTGCTACAATTTTGTTAAAGTATTCAGTGGGGGCTCAGTGGTAGAATTGTCACCCACCATGCAGGAAGCCTGGGTTTGATTCCCAGCCAATGTGTGGTCTTCCTTTCTGCCCCTTTTTGGGTGGCACAGTGGCTCAGTGGTTAGCACCGCTGCCTCACAGCGCTAAGGACCCGGGTTTGATTCCAGCCTCAAGCGACTGTCTGTGTGGAGTTTGCACATTCATCCCATGTCTGTGTGGATTTTCTCCCACAGTTGAAAGATGTGCATGTTAGGTGGATTGGCCATGGGGAATGTAAAGAGGTGAGTCTGTGTGGGATGTTCTTTGGAGAGTCAACATGGACTTTTTGGTCAAATGGCCTGTTTCCACACTGTCAAGATTCTATTGTGCTAATGCAAAACCCACGTGATGGTTTCCACCGACTGCTTCTATTTAGTGTAGACATTATCCCTTACTTCCAGCTCCTCTTGTCGGATTTTTAGCCTGTGAAAGAATGGGTGAGCAAACTGCAAAGTAGCTCTAAGATTATTTTTAAGTCACTTACAGGAGTAGGGCATCGCTGGTTGGGCCAGGGTTTATTGCCCATCAACCATATTGCTGCCAGTTTCAAGTCACTTCTAGGGCAGACCAGGTATGGATGGCAGCTTTTCTTCCCTCAAGGACACCAGTGAACCAGATGGGTTTTTACAGTGAATGAACAATGACTTTTGATTCAGGAATTTTATTGAATTCAAATTCCACCATCTGCCCTGGTGGGATTTGAACCAAGTCCTCAGAACATTATTCAGGTCTTTTGGGTTAACAGTCTAGCAACAGTACCAGTAGGCCATCACCTCCTGCCACCATTTAAGGAAGGGGAAAACAAAGCCTAACAACCATAAACTTTAAGGTCCAACCTCCTGATGCCAATAACACCTGGTTAACATTGTGATTAGAAAAATCAAGTCTTGTTAAGGAGATACAATAACATCTGGAATATGTAATTTAGAAATCTACTGACATCCTAAAACCAATTGTCTTGTTGTGTTCTATGTCCAATTGTATTTGAGCCTTTTTTATTGATGGCCTGTTCAGCAGTCAGTGGATTTCACTTGACACTATATCTGAGCTGACAAGAGGGCTTACCCATGCTACACTTCTTTGTGATTTTAGCATCTTTTCATCTCCTGAAACTGATAGAACTCTCCATTTCCTTAACCTTACTTCGCTCTTACTTATTTAAAAAATCTACATAACAATTTAACCAATCCACTGCACACACTATGGACAGACAGTAATTGATGCATTTGTGACTAAAACATTAATCACTAGGCAGAAGCTTGTTGCAACTGATACAATTCCTTCTGCCTGATTGCTTTCACTGTTTTAGCCTTCTGTGTCATGTGTAATTTTGAAAACCTTCTTATTCGATTTAGGACAATTCATTCCATAATAGCATTTCAAGTTGCATTGAAGACACCGATACCCTGGGCATTCTTCGCTTTTGTGTAAAACCTCCCCAGTAGTTGTTGTCTGCTACAATTGCCAGAGGGATCTCTACCCTCACACCTTTCAGCTATGATTCTGTTTTGGTGTTGATACTTTATACCTGTATCTGGGCCGTCTCACATTTCCAGTTCCGTCGAATCCTCCCTTCTTTGAGTGACAGCTGAATGTCCGATTTCAGCCAGGAAGACCACTGGGAATGAATGTTTTCCCAGGAATTGTTTTCAGGCTTTGGATATCTGTTCCAAAAGGATACTTCCGAAGCTCTGACTCCAGTTAACACAAGAAGCCTGTGCATATTTGACACCCTAATATTAACTCAACAATTTAAAGGGAAACATTGAACTCAGAATCTCCAAGTAGAATTTTTGCAATCATGCACATAGTCTGTTAATGTCCGTTACATGTTCTTCTCTCGACCATCCATCCTACTTTCTAAATTCATTCAAGTCTGACCGTGCCTCATAGGCATTTTATTGGTCTTTCTTTTGTCTTTAAATTTTCATAGATCCCAAAAATGTTTTCATTGTCCAACGGTTGAGCCTTCAGCTCTGACAATGTTTTCAACTTGATTTTACCTTTAGCAGAGAGTAACAGTGCCAAGTGCCTTGCTTTGTGCTTTGGCAAAGATGTAATCCGATGTATACTTCACCTTTCCACTGACAGTTAAGATCAACTTCACAAAACGTCAGGCTGAAGTCGACCCCACACTTTGCACTTTCAGCGATACTTCCCCAAGGTAACTCCAGTTACAAATTCCTGTCTGAATAGCTCTCTCAGCTTCCACTCTCCACAATTATTTAACCAACTTAGTTACCAATGTCAGTTTGGATCCAAGCCAGTCATGGAGACAGAAACCAGCACACCTTTCTCTTTTAAACAATCTGTTCTTCAACAAAAGATGGATAATATATGATCATCATTCTGAAATTGCAAGTTTAAAATGGAAGCAACGTGTGGTCTCAGTTCCATGGAGGTAATTTTATTTTTTAAAATGTTCAGAAGTTCAAAGGCTAAGAATCCTGCAGCAGGTAACTCATCCTGACTCCCCAGTGACTGTCCACCATCTATAAATCACAAGTCAGGACTATGATGGAAAACTGCCTACTTACCTGAATGAATACAGCTCCCACAACACAAAGGAAACTTGACACCATCAAGGACACAGCAACTCACTTGATTGGCACACCATCCGCAAGCATTCACTCCCTCCGTCACCGATGCTCAGTCACAGCAGTGTGTACCATTTACAAGATGCACTATACAAATTCACCAAGGCTCCTTAGACAGCACCTTCAGACCTATTATCACTACCATCTAGAAGGACAAGGGCAGAAGATACATTGGAACACCAATATTTGCGAGTACCCTCAAAATCACTCATAATCCTGATTGAGAAATATATTGCCGTTCCTTCAGTGTCACTATGTCACAATCCAGGAACTCCCTCCCTAACAGCATTGTGGTGGTGTCTGTGGCAAATAGACAGCAATGGTTCAAAAAGGGAGCTCCCCACCACCTTCTCAGGAGCAGTTAGGGATGGACGATAAATGCTGGTCCAGTCAGTAATGCCCACATCCCTTGAATGAATGACCAAAACGAAAATTGGAAAGGTGAACGAAAGGCACAAATTGCAAATATACTTGTGGTCCAGTCAGGTGTGTGGTAGGACATCTGTTGGTGTTAATGGATGGAATGTTTGTACTGCTGAGTTTACAATGGACGGGGGAAAAGCCAGCCTGTGATCATTAGGTTAGTATTGATGCCAGTTCAGAAAAGCCATGCTTTCAGTTCAGATCCAAGTTCCACCTTAGTCAAAGGATATTCATTTGTAAAGCCTCCAAGCTGTGATGGCTTGTGCATATGTTTTCAATGTGTCAGGATTACAAATGGTTCATGCCAGCTGACATGGGAAGAAGCGTAAAAGAGTCAGCTGAGAAAGAAATGAAAGAGTTAAGGCAGGAGAGCTAATTCTCTGGAATTGGTTAGCTGTAAAGAATATTACTGGGGAATGGATTGAAATGGCCATTTGCTGGTTATGTTAAGATCTTCCTAAACTATATGTATAGTTTTGTTTTGTTTGATTTCTTCTTTTAATAATAAACTTGTTCTCCTTTGTTAAAGAATATTGCAGCCCCCATGTACATGTTCAGTGACTAATCACTGTGCTTGCCTACTGCAAAAGAAAATAAAGTTATGATCGATGAAGCCAGGTTTCATTCTGAGATCTGACTTGTCCAGTATTACCATCAGGTGGGATTGTGTCAATTTAAACACACCTTCATGACGGGTGAAGCTTGAAGACAAACCCTTTGGCAACAAGACCATTCTACCATTTTTCTTTGTGGAGAGAGTTTATTAACTACTCAGTCTTACAGCTCCTTCTCCACCCCAGTCCCAGATGGGCGCCCTTTAGATCTACCCAGTCAATTCATTCACCAATTCACCCCAACCATCAGCTTAAATGCTGGCTCTATTAACAAAGAATTTGGAAGGTTCAAGACCCTATACATGAAGTGAGTTTTCCTCATTTCACCCTCAAATAGTTCATCCCTCATCCTGAGAGAATGAGCCCTGGCTTTGCTTGCTTCAGTCCGGAAAAGCAATTGCCTCCTATGTACCTTGTCAAGTCTGCTGTGAATTCTGTATTAAATCAATACACCATCTGCTGGATGGAGACAATTCCATGGAACTGTGGGTGGGGATGGCATTTTCTTCTTTTGGACAAGATTCCTCTCTTATCAGTACTGTTTAAAAAAACAAATTGGTTCAATGTGTCCAAATCATTGTTTATAAGATCCTTCTGCATGCAAATTGTCAATATCTCAAAAGTTGACTAGTTAATAGACTGCTTCAGGACAACAAGGTAAAACGTACTTTAATTTCCCTCTGTTTTTGATGTTTTTCTTTTCTTGGCAACTTACAATGACTTAAAGATGATTTCACCATGTGGAGATTGAAAGCCAGCCATAGATGTACTGCTTTTCTTCCAAAACTCATTTTATTTCTATTTTCCCCCAACCTTATGCTATGATGGCTCATGCCTGTAATCCCTTTAACACTGCACATCCCAAGTAAATTAGAAATATTTTCACTCCATGGATAATATGTGAGGGCTAAACAGTTCTGCTGGGGCTTTGGAATAAATCCACTGAAGTTAACACAGTAATGTAAATGACTTTTCAAACATTGCTACTGTCAGTCTAATAGAATTCATAACATGGAGGGATTGCATCAGCTTTAAAAATGCATGTATCCTTCACAAGAAATGGATGAATTGGTAACTGTTAAACCATGAACATCTGTGCGTTGTCAGAAAACCAATACAATGTAGTATCAAAGGATAGAAATTATTTTCTATTGCAATGTATGTGCTCTTGCTAACACTCATCATAGCCCAGCATTAATACAAATGGTGCCTGTTGTTGGTTTTACTGTTGGCTGACAGCAATCCAGAGGTCATTTCCAGTGTCTCAGACTCCTGATTCAGCTGAAGGAGGATTGAGGTGTTGTAAACAGTGTGGCTATCTGCAAATGTTTTCCTGAGAAATTCTTAGGTGGGTCTGATTTGCTGTCAAAAGCCCTTTCCTTACAAAGTGCCATCAATTATGACTTGAATTTTAAAATGATTTTGCACTTTGGCGTGGGGTGGTGGGGGGGATCATCGCCTCCTTCCACTCTGTTATCTGAATAGCGCAGCACATTCTCCACATTCCTTTGTTCAGTCAGCCTGCTTTACCATCTTGACTAACACACCAGTCAGCTTGCCAGCAGCAGAAACAATGTCCTTCGAGGCTGTCTCTTTCACACTACGTTTAATTCAATAAAGAAGCCATTTCTTAAACCGCTGTTCAAACGAGATAAATCCCGTGTCATTTTGTTTGTGTTTTGCTGCCTGTAATTATTTCAAACTATAACGTGTCACAAAACAATGTCGGGTTTCTTTTCCGTTTAAGTGACCCCATGCAATCCACAGAAACTGTGCTGTTAAACTGGTCATTATCATTCATAAAATAATTATGATTTTATTCCAGCTCACGGGTGCAGAGATGTTTATTTTATTTCCCTCAGATTAGTAAGTGACATCATGGAAGCTGTTTGCGAAAAGCGTTTGACAAAATATTTGTTTCTTTTTGCCCCTGCCTCCACTGGAAATTGGCTTAAAAGTTGCAGCAGATACATTAGGGGCCTCTCAAAGGGAAACTGTAGGCCGAAGCCTACCTTGGAGTAAATCCTCGGCTCTCCCTGTATGGCCATTCATTTTTTGGAAAGGTGAAAATGTATAATATGAAATTGGACTGGCTGCATTTCCCCAGAGACCTGTGTATCACTTCATCCTCTGTCGAGGGTAAAAAGCAATGCATACGTTTACAATATAAATGTGCTTTAATCGACCTCTCTGTCAGAGAGAAATGGCAAGCTTATCAAACAAACTGAAGATTTCATAGCTGAGAAAAGAATTCTTCCAGTTGGTGTTTTATTTTCTCCTGAATCTATGGCTTTGGGAAAGTGGGTGGTAGGGTGGGGGAGGGGATGGGGTTGTGGGAAGCAGAAGTTTCCAGAAAATGGTAATTAACCCTTGATGTATTCTTCTGTGTTAATTTCTGGTGCTCAATCTGCCTCATTGCTGGTTATACCACACACTTCGAAAATACAGTGAATGTCAGTCATATAATCATAGAGATGTACAGTATGGAAACAGACCCTTCGGTCCAACCCGTCCATGCCAACCAGAGATCCCAACCCAATCTAGTCCCACCTGCCAGCACCCGGCCCATATCCCTCCAAACCCTTCCTATTCATATACCCATCCAAATGCCTCTTAAATGTTGCAATTGTACCAGCCTCCACCACTTCGTACCACCCTCTGTGTAAAAAGGTTGTCTCTTAAGTCTCTTTTACATCTTTCCCCTCTCACCCTAAACCTATGCCCTCTAGTTCTGGACTCCACCAACCCAGGGAAAAGACCTTGTCTAGTTATCCTATCCATGCCCATCATGATTTTACAAACCTCTATAAGGTCACCCCTCAGCCTCCGATGCTCCAGGGAAAACAGCCCTAGCCTGTTCAGCTTCTCCCTATAACTCAAACCCTCCAACCCTGGCAACATCCTTGTAAATCTTTTCTGAACCCTTTCAAGTTTCACAACATCTTTCCGAGGAAGGAGACAAGCCCGTTAGCGACCAGTGGCATTTAGAAAGTGATGTTTGCTCAGGTTTTGTTTTGGCTTTGAAACGTACATGCGCCAAGTGATTTTTTTTCTTTTCATTTATTTGCTCAATTATTATTGCTGGAGTGAATGGCAAGATTGGCATTTCTTATCCGTTTCTAAGTGTCCTTAAGGAGGTGATGCTGTGACTTTTTTTTTCCACCGCAGTCCCAGTGATCAAGTTATATCACCAATGCCTTTAGGGATGAGGTCTCACAATTTTGACTCAACACCACTGAAGGAACGGGGATATATTTCCAAGACAAGATGGTGAGTGGCTTGGAGGGGAACTTGGAGACAGCTGTATCTGCTGCATTTGTCCTTTTAGCAAGTAGTTTTGGGAGGCAGTCCTTCTGAATTTGATTCCTTATGGTTGTATTTTGAGGAGGGAGTGGTAGGAAAGAATATTAATCTGAATTTTTTTTAGCTAAGTTGAAATTGCGTTTGGGATTCTTGCTGCGAAGCTTATCATGTTTTTGTGCTACATCTTACCAAATGCCCCTCATTAACCACCCGCCCTGCCCCTATGGCTTCTGATTCTGGTCCCATCTTACCATAACCTGTTCCCAGAACAACTGGCCTTTCACCAGGTATTCATCAAAAAGACCAGCACGCCTTGCACCCGTGGCATCTTTAAAAGGCTGTCCAAAGCTGTCCTGCAGAGTTCCTGACATTTGTTCCGGATATGACAGACAGGGAGAGATTGGGCTGCACACTCCTCAGACAGGATCCTGGAGGTCTTGCTGATGGGGTGATGCAGAGTGGGACATCATCTCCCCCGCGGACCAGCATTAGAGGCTCCAACGCCAGACCACACCAGCCTGCACCGACATTGCTGTTAATTCTGTCTCAGCCATCTGGATGAATGCCCTCCTCCACTAACTTCTCTCCAATACTTCACGCTCAGTCTATCTCAACTACTCCCACCCAAGGCTCAGGCTTGAACACGCTCACTATACCTGCAAAACCGCCCCTCACTCACTGTCACCCACCCCAACCACCAAAACCACCGACCCTGAATGCCCTCTGCTCTGCCCACTCAATCGCTTGGAACAATCACCAACCAGGCCACCTACTTCCATCTCTCAGAATACTTGCTTCTCTATAATTTATGGTGGCACAGTGGCTCAGTGGTTAGCAGTGCTGCCTCACAGCGGTAGGGACCCGGGTTCGATTCCAGCCTCGGGTGACTGTGCGGAGTTTGCACATTCTCCCAGTGTCTGCGTGGGTTTCCTCCCACAATCCAAAGATGTGCAGGTTCGGTGACTTGGCCATGCTAAATTGCCCATAGTGTTCAGGAATGTGTAGGTTAGGTGCATTAGTCAGGGGTAAATGAAGATTAGTGGGGAGGGGCTTGGGTGGGATACTCAGGTGGAGAAGGCGCAGTAGGCAAAGCAGGGATGCTGTAACAGTGAATGAAGTGCTCGCAGATCCAGCCTGGTCCATGTGTGTGTGACCCTGAATGCAGCTTGACCATGAGCAGTGCATCAATGGTGCAGGATTGAAATGGGAGAATGGGAGATGTGACTTGAGGGTTTTTAGGCACCGATACATCTCAGATGCCAATGTGGAGTGTGTTTGACTGGTGCCCATGGATCGTGCTCTGAGAGGTTGGTGTCCAGCATGGAGGTTGGTCGCAGTTAGAGGAAAGTTGGAGTCCCTCTGAGTTAAGTGTTGAAATTCTCAATGCCCAGCTTATGCAGTGTGTTTGGTAAAATGGAAAGCTAAGTATTAATGAAGAGAGTTGCAATGTTAATAAATCCCTCTTCATTGGTAACTCACCAGTGCTTAGTGAGAAATTTAGTACTCTGTCCAACAATTACATAAATGATGCAGCAAGATGGTCCCAGTACCAAGGTACCCAGATAGCCCACGTCACTCAGCTCCTCATAAGATTCCGCTCATTGTGTTAAATTATGAAGCTCAGTCTCCATTTTATATACATTAAACATCTCACATGTTTAGTTCGGCTACAAGCCCAACCTGGAGAAGGTGAGGACTGCAGATGCTGGAGATCAGAGTCGAGAGTGTGTTGCTGGAAAAGCACAGCCAGTCAGGCAGCATCCGAGGAGCAGGGGAGTCGATGTTTCGGGCATAAGCCCTTCATCAGGAATCATTAAGGGCAATACAAGCCCAACCTCTCATATAGATGGAAGGGTGTCAAAGCTGTTCACTAAACCGTTTCAATTTGACATTAGTGATAGGATTGTTAATAATTTGCCATCAGTTTTTAAAATGAATTTTTAATTAGGGTTGAGTGGTGTTCACTTCTCAGAGTGAATGGATGAAATTCTCTTTACTCTGTCAAGGTTCAAGGTGAAAGGAGGTTGAATATTTTCATACAGTTCTTACACTGCATGAGTCGACATCTTCAAACTATTCCCACTGTGGTGTAGACTCGGCATGTAACCATTGTCAATTGTCATAAAAACCTAGCTGGTTCACAAGTCCTTTAGGGAAGGAAATCTACTATCCTTACCTGGTCTGGCCTACATGTGAGTCCAGACCCACAGCAATGTGGTTGACTCTTAACTGTCCTCTGGGCGATTAAGGATGGGCAATAAATGCTGACCCTAGCTGGTGACGCCCTTGTCCATTAACAGAATAAAAGTACACTCAAAAAGTGAAATGATATGTTATAAAAGTGGTATTTTGGAGAACAGAAAAGCTGAGAATGGGTTTGGGAGGAGTGATGGTGGGTGCTGTTAAAAGGACACTACACTCTCAGAACACAAGAAACTTCAATCTGAGGGGAAGCGATGGCCTAGTGGAGTTATTGCTGGACCCTATAGATCGAGGTAATGTTCCTGGATACCTGATTTCAAATCCTACCCATGGCAGGTAGTAGAATGTGAATTCAATCAAATTCTGTAATTGAGTTAAATGATAACCATGAAACCATTGTCAATTGTTGGGGAGAAAAGCCATCTGCTTCACTAATATTCTTTAGAGAAGGAAATCTACCATCCTTATTGATGTGGACTACATGTGACTCCAGACTCGTGACAATGTGGTTGACTCTTAACTGCCCTCTAGGATGAGAGGTAAATACTGACCTAATCAGCGATGCGATCATCCCATGAATGAACGTAAAAAATCGAAACCCAGTCCAACCTGGAAATCCTTAATACTGAGGACATGCCAAAGACAGACAAATGTATCACTCCCCAAAGCTGCCATCTAACTCTCAGCACACATTGGTTGCCGTGTTCTCCATTTTTCCACATCTTTCTTTCAAACTAAGTTACAAATCAGTCATTGTTACCCAGCCGAGCCACTGTGTAAAATGCAATGTCCGATCAAACTGGAGGGGACCAGTTTCTAAAGATGACGTGGGGCTAACACCTCACATTTATCGAAACACACCGAGGGACAGAGTGTCAGACAGCACCACTGAACCTCAAAGTGCACTCCAATAATCGCTTCGGTTGAAGTTTTAAAGTAACAGCAGCTTCGGAGAAAAGAAACCTATAAATCCGCAGATTATTATTGTGGCTGCAGAAACTGAGAATCTGAGCGGAGAATTGACCGACAGCAAATGCTTCTTGAGATTAAAAGAATCCAATTTATCCTCAAAATTGGAGTTAAGCAAGATAGATGCCCAACAAATGGTGTTAAATTAGAAACGATTGTATTCCAACAATATTGCTGATCTCTCCTTCATGATAGAGGTTGATTGGGATAGAAGTATTTTTTTAAGTGATAGCTCCTTGAGAGAACAGTCACAGGTAAATAGGATGGTGAAGAAAGCTTTTGGTATGCTTTCCTTTATTGGTCAGAGTATTGAGCACAGGAGTTTGGGAGGTCATATTGCGGTTGTACAGGCCATTGGTTAGACCACTTTTGAAATATTGCATGCGGTTCTGGTCTCCTTCCTATCGGACGGACGTTGTGAAACTTGAAAGGGTTCAGAACAGATTTACAAAGATGTTGTCAGTGTTGGAGGATTTGAGCTATAGGGAGAGGCTGAATAGATTAGATTAGATTAGATTCCCTACAGTGTCAGCCCAACCAGTCCACACCGACCCTCCGAAGAGTAACCCACCCAGACCCATTTCCGTCTGACTAATTCACCTAATACTATGGGCAATTTGCCATGACCAATAGGCTAGAACTGTTTTCCCTGGAGCGTTGGAGGCTGAGGGATGACCTCATAGAGGTTTGTAAAATCATGATGGGCATAGGTAGGGTAAATAGACAAGGTCTTTTCCCTGGGGTGGGGGAGTCCAGAACTAGAGGGCATAGGTTTAGGGTGAGAGGGGAAAGATATAAAAGAGACCTAAGGGGCAACATTTTCACGCAGAGGATGGTGTGTGTGTGTGGAATGGGCTGCCAGAGGAAGTGGTGGAGGCTGGTACAATTGCAACATTTAAAAGGCATCTGGATGGGTATATGAATAGGAAGGGTTTGGAGGGATATGGGCCGGGTGCTGGCAGGTGGGACTAGATTGGGTTGGGATATCTGGTTGGCATGGACGGGTTGGACCGAAGGGTCTGTTTCCATACTGTACATCTCTATGATTATTTTTAAACTTGAGTCTACATGATAGGGAGCGATTGTCTTTTGAAGAGAGATTGGTCAAATGAGGCCTGGGTTCTTTAGAGGTTTGAAGAACCAGAGGTGATCTCTTTGAAACCTACCAAATATATAAAGGGATAGCCATGTAAGGTGCAGGCATGATATTTTCCCTAACTGGAAAACTAGGAGGCACATTTTAACAATAGAGGGCATGCCACTTAAACCAAAGATGTGGTAAACTTATTTTACTCAAAGGGTTGTGAACCTTTGGCGTTGTCTATTACACATGGCTATGGAAGCTCAGTCTTTGAGTATGTTTAAGGTAGAGATAGATTTTGATTATGAGTGGCATACAGGTCATGGTGTTCATGACTGTACTAAATGGTGGAGCAGGCTCGATCAGCGAACTGGTCGCTCCAGTTCCTATATTCCTAGGTTCAACTCCATCCCCTTGCCACCTATCAGTCTGACTTCCCAGGATATCTCTCTCTCTAGACAGCCACTGAATTTGCATGACCGCTCATTTTGATGGTATACCTGTTCCTAAAATATACACAATGTACTTAAAGCTTACTAAGTGACCCGAGGTTATGTCCATCATGATGGCATTATAAATGGGACAATTCAACCCATTGTTGTCATATAAATACGATAGGGGATATTAAAGATGATTTGCGATTTTTGAGAAGGTTTGTAGCTCAGTTTGAGGTTCAGGATGTAAGTGTGCTGGAAGGTTTGTTTTCAGACGTTTCGTCACCACGCTAGGTAACATCATCAGTGAGCCTCCAGTGAAGCGCTGTTGTTCTGTCTTGCTTTCTGTTCATGTGTCTTGGTCTGTTGTGCTGGATGATATCATTTCTGGTTCTTTATCTCAGAGGTTAGTAAATGGGGTCCAAATCGATGTGTTTATTGATGGAGTTCTGGTTTGAATGTCATTAAAGATAATGTAGAAGCATGGTACAATCTACATTCATCTCAGCTTTTCTACAGTATTGCCCCTGATCAAGAGAAGTGATATTGCAGGTCAAACTGGGGTGAAGTAGAAATGAGAACAGACTGACTTTCCATCATGCAGCCCCGGTTGGAGTGAGAGCAGCGACGTTATAAAGCCAGCTCAGGGGAGAAAGGAACTGGAGCTGAAGAAAGTCAGGTTGGAAATCAGAGGCCCAGAGGTCACAATAGGGAATAGTTACTCACAGAGCTGGAGTGAGAGAAAAGTTAAAGTCAAGAATCAAGGAAGGGGAGGCTTCTTAGCAGAGTCATTGGGGACATTTAAGCGACTGCTGGACATGCACATGGATAGCAGTGAGTTGAGGGGTGCGTAGGTTAAGTTACTGTATTTTACAGTAGGATTAAATCTCGGCACAACATCTGTGCTGTACTTTTCTATGTGCTATGCTCTATGTATCAGGTCATGCTCTGGAGACCTGTGTTCAAATCCACCATGGCAGATGGTAGAATTTAAATTAAAGAATTAAATTAAAACTTGGTTTTCATCAACTAATGCTGATCATGAAACCACTGCCGGCTGTCAGGAAAAACCCAAGTGATGTTCTTGAGGGAAGGAAACTGCTGTCCTTACCCACTCTGGCCTACACATGACTCCATACACACAGCAAAGTAATTGACTCTTAACTTTCCTCTGAAACATCCGAGTTGTAATTAGATTACTTACAGTGTGGAAACAGGCCCTTCAGCCCAACAAGTCCACACCGACCCGCCGAAGCGCAACCCACCCAGACCCATTCCCCTACATTTCACCCCTTCACCTAACACTATGGGCAATTTAGCATGGCTAATTCAGCTAACCTGCACATTTTTTTTTGGACTGTGGGAGGAAACCGGAGCACCCGGAGGAAACCCATGCAGACACAGGGAGAAACTCCACTCAGTCAGTCGCCTGAGGCGGGAATTGAACCCAGGTCTCTGGCGCTGTGAGGCAACAGTGTTAACCACTGTGCCACTGTGCCACCCAAATTATATTGGAAGGAAGTCTAAAAAAAAAACGACATTGAACAGAGCCACCTGTCATTGGTCTAGGAAATCCTGGAACTCCCTCCCTAATGACATTGTGGAGGGTACCTACAGCTCATATCCTGCAGCTCACCGTCACCTTCTCGAGGGCAGATAGAGACAGGCAATAAATGCTGGCCCAGCCAGCGATGCCCACATCCCACAAGTAAATTACCAAGTACAAAAAGAGAGTGGTAACATTAGAGAGCACTTCTTCAGACACAGTGAGGCCTGGTTCAATTTGGAATGCGCTCACCCCCGAGTTACAGCCAGATCAGGTTCAAGTCCAACTGCAGGGCTAAAACACATCAACCAAAGCACAAGGCTGACATTCCAGTGCAGCGCTGAGTGAGAGCTGCACTGCCAGACGTGCTGACTTTCACACCAGGAGATAAACTGAGGCCACAGCTGTCAGCACAGGTGGATGTGAAGGGACACTTACAGGAGAGTACGCACTAATGTTGTGGCCACATTAATCCCTCATTCGACACTGTTAAACAAAAGTAAAGAACACGAAAAGAACAGAGCTGAGGAACAAAAGACTCAGATAAGAATTTGTAAGGAAAATGTCTGTTGTAACCAATAGGGTTTTGTCTCCAATGTATTTATTCCAATGTGTGGCACCTCTACATGTCTTTTTGAGATGAGATGAGATTCCCTACACAGTGTGGAAACAGGCCCTTCGGCCCTACAAGTCCACACCGACCCTCCGAAGAGTAACCCACCCAGACCCACATCCCTCTGACTAATGCACCTAACACTGTGGGGAATTTAATATGGCCAATTCACCTGACCTGCATATCTTTGCACTGTGGGAGGAAACCAGAGCACCCAGAGGAAACCCACACAGACACGGGGAGAACGTGCAAACTCCACACAGTTAGTCGCCCGAGGCTGGATTTGAACCTGGGAATTTGGGTCAGCAGTGCTAACCACTGAGCCACCGTGCCACCACATGGCTGCCTGTATAAGAGACCTCACCTCACCCCCTCCTCCTCCTCTCAGTGATGGTGACTGCCTGTATCAGAGACCTCACCTCACCCCCTCCTCCTCCTCTCAATGATGGTTACTACCTGTATCAGAGACCTCACCTCACCCCCTACTCTCAGTGATGGTGACTACCTGTATCAGAGACCTCACCTCACCCCCTACTCTCAGTGATGGTGACTACCTGTATCAGAGACCTCACCTCACCCCCTACTCACAGTGATGGTGACTACCTGTATCAGAGATCTCACCTCACCCCCTACTCTCAGTGATGGTGACTGCCTGTATCAGAGACCTCACCTCACCCCCTACTCACAGTGATGGTGACTATCTGTATCAGAGACGACTCCTCCTCCTCCTCGTCGTCGTCGTCGCAGTAATGGTGACTGCCTGTATCAGAGACCTCACCCCCCCCCCTCAGTGATGGTGACTGCCTGTATCAGAGACCTCACCCCCCCCCCTCAGTGATGGTGACTGCCTGTATCAGAGACCTCACCCCCCCCCCCCCCCCCTCAGTGATGGTGACTGCCTGTATCAGAGACCTCACCCCACCCCCCCCCCTCAGTGATGGTGACTGCCTGTATCAGAGACCTCACCTCACCCCCTGCTCCAGTCTGCTCACCAGCTGCACCCCTTCTGTGCAGCCTAGTGTCTGAAAGGGGACAGTTGGGAGTTGCCTGAATGGTATCTTCATCTTTGTCTGTGGGTGAGCTCACGCACTTACACAGGAAAGTAGATCGAAACTGTGAGATCTTTTGATTGCAATTGATCTGGGGGATTTGGTGATGAAGGGAATGAGAAAAACATTCAGTTGTGTGTAAGAGAACTTCTGAATAAGAAGAAAAGTAATTGATTTCACCTCTCGTCTGTGTGAGTGGGCTCAAAGGATTCAAGAATGAGTTGAATCGACTCAGCCTGTAAATCATTCAGTATAGAAGATTAAGGACAATCTCATTACAGTGTTTAAGATGATTACAATACCTGATGGGGTAGACAGAGATAGATGCTAAGGAGCTCTCTTGTGCACAAAGGTTGAGTCTGAGCCAGGAGCCCTAGGCTCAGGTCCTATCTGGTCCAGAGGTGTTGGAGGTAGGCCTACTTGCGGAACGTTTCAGAGAACACCTCTGGGACACCCGGAACAACCAACCCAACCACCCCGTGGCTCAACACTTCAACTCCCCCTCCCACTCCACCAAGGACATGCAGTTCCTTGGATTCCTCCATCGCCAGACCGTGGCAACACGACGGCTGGAGGAAGAGCACCTCATCTTCCGCCTAGGAACCCTCCAACCACAAGGGATGAACTCAGATTTCTCCAGTTTCCTCATTTCCCCTCCCCCCACCTTGTCTCAGTCCCAACCCTTGAACTCAGCACCACCTTCCTAACCTGCAATCTTCTTCCTGACCTCTCCGCCCCCCACCCCCACTCCGGCCTATCACCTTCAGCTTATCACCCTCACCTTAACCTCCTTCCACCAATTGCATTTCCAACGCCCCTCCCCCAAGTCCCTCCTCCCTACCTTTTATCTTAGCCTGCTTGGCACACTTTCTTCATTCCTGAAGAAGGGCTCATGCCCGAAACGTCGATTCTCCTGCTCCTTGGATGCTGCCTGACCTGCTGCGCTTTTCCAGCAACACATTTTCAGCTCTAGCACTGTGAGGCAGCAGTGCTGACCACTGCACTGCTGCATATTACGTATAAACTGTGGCTTAAGTTGCCAACACTCTCATCTCTGATACCTCAAGTACAATGTTTATCCCAGGGTTAGACCATCCTAGCCTCGCCAGTTAACACGATCCTGATTGATCTACCTAGGCTTCAGATTGTGGACATTACAAAAATCTATCAACCTCTCCTTTATGTATGGTCAGTCAGCTAGCCTGCTGAAGGTTTAAGTCACACTGTGGAACAAAATCAAAGCTCACCCTTTAGTGCTGAGGGAGTGTTGCATTCTCAATTCAATCTTTTGAAATGTTAAACCAAGGCCCCTGTCTATCCTGGGGAAATGTGAAAGATCACAGGGCCCTGTTTTGAAGATCCTAGGAGTTTTCCCACATATCTAGGCCCACCATTATCCCTCAGTCAACACCGCAAAGTAAAATAATCCAGTTGGGGGGAATGTTGCTGTGTGGAATGTAAACACAATTAGGACTACTCTTCAGAAGTACATTCATTGGCTGTAAGGTGCTTTGAGACGTCCATTAGTTATGAAAGGTGCTGTATAAATTTGCGCCCTTCCTCCTTTCCAAAGGACAATGGAATTCTTGAACTCTCTCCAGATAAAAAAACTGCTGAGGCTGGGGTCAATTGATTGGTTGGAAAAAGAGGTGGGTGGATTCTTGTGAAAATGGATCACAAGGCAAGTCGATGCCATTGAAGTACAGATTAGTCATGATCCATTGACAGTAAAAAGCAGCCTTGAGTGTGGATGGACTGCCTCCTCCTGTTCCTATATCCCTACTCTCCATGATGTACTGATGATTCCTGATACCTCTGATGAGTATTCTCCTGCTGGATAGAGCTGCTCAGAACTCACCAACACTTTAAAAGACCAATTACTTGATTCTCGACCTCTCCTCCCCAATCTGCCTCTCGCACTGTCGATACTATGAAAAGAACATAGGACTTTTATTCTGCTCAAACCATTGCAGAGAGCCTGCAGCCAATTCCATGATTGGAGGTCTGCAGAATGGTTTATATAAACTGCCTTGCTAATTCCCTTTGCCTCTCACTTTTCTTTTCATTCTGTCAAACACTCTAAAGTCCACTTTTTCTCATCACCCCTCTGCTAATTGTTGCCCTGTGGCTGAGCAGCTATTCCCTTAATATTCTCTCCTTTCAATTTAAAGTGGTGTTTGGTATTTTCTCTAAGAACGTCCCCATATAGTTGCACCACATTGAGACAGGCTTAGAATTTCTGTCAATCAGTTAACGCAGTGTTTGTAGCATGAGTGTTTGTTTGGACATCTTTATGGACTCGAATTCCAGACTTCAGCGCAGATTCTTCATGAACCCCTCATCCCAATGTGCTCCGTGACTTTCAATTCAACACTGTATAAAATAAATCTGAAGAGTCCAAATAAATAAAAAGGAAATCTCCCTTCAAGAACAAGAATGTAGGAAAGAAGAGCAGGAGTAGGCCATTCAGCCCATCACACCTGCTCCGTTATTTTGTAAGATTCTCTTTCTTCACCTTTTCCCATAATGTGGACAGTACAGTGGCTCAGTGGTTAGCACTGCTGCCTCACAGCGCCAGGGAACTGGGTTCAATTCCAGCCTCAGCTGACCGTCAGCGTGGAGTTTGCATGTTCTCACTGTATCTGCGTGGGCTTCCTCCCACAGTCCAAAGGTGTGCAGCTTAAGTAGATTGTCCATGTGAAATTACAAGTCTATAGGGATGGGGTGGGTCTGGGTGGGAAGCTCTTTGGAGGGTTGATGTGGACTCAAGGTGCTGAATGGTCTGATTCCACACTGTTGGGATTCTATGATTCTAACTTGTGATTCACTTTGAGCTCAAAAAACCTGCCAGTGGCCATTTTGAATAAATCTGCAGCCCTCTCAGTGACAGAATTCCAAAGATTCATAACCTTCTGAATAAAGTGGTTTCTCTTCACCTCCAACCTAAATGACAGTTACGTTATTCTGACAGTACTCCCCTGTTTTAGACACTGCAGCCTGGGAAAACAATCTTGCGAAGTTTATACGATCAAGCCCCTCAAATATGTTCTATTTCACCGAGAGCACCTCGCGTGTTTTTCGAAGCTCCAGTACATGTTGCCCTGTTCTCCTCCAGCATTTATCACAGGCAAGCTCTCCCTTCTGAGTATTCAGTGATGTGAACGTTACTGATGCTGCCAATTCTGTCACACAAGCATTGAATAATTTGAGGACTAACCATGACCTTGCTGGATACAATTCTGCGAGGTATATTCATTGCCTGTGATTCTCTATTGTTTAAGCTGTGGAGCAATCAGTTTGATTGTCGCTTCTCTAATCCCATGCCAGATTTTAATCACAGGCTAAGATTTTGCAGCCTGTTCAAGTTTTGAAAACACATTTGCTGTTTGCCAAAGCAGTGGACGCATTGATCAAAGTTGTGCTGACATCAGGATTTGTACAGCCTTAAAATTAGGTCCAGTCCATAATTTTTGCACCACTTCCAATGCAATCATATTTTCAGCTCTGGAATCCAATGTGTTTCAGCAAACTGCTTGTCATTTGTGGTAAATACGTCTAGGAAGGTGGAGGACAAGAAGAAACCAGAAACGTGTGCCCAGTTCACCAAGAAATGACCATTCCAAACTTTATTGTGCATTTGCTTGAGTGAGCTTTATGTCGAATTACTCAAGGTAACACAAAATGGGCTGAATTTTACCAGAAATTGACTGTGTGTTGAGTTTCAGGGAGGGTCTCACTCAAATGAGTTTTGTTTTGTACTTTGGTTGCAAAAGCCACCTCATTAACCATGCACCACACTCCTGTGACACGCCCCTTGTCCAACACAAGATTGATTCACCAGCTGTCGATATGTAGAAGGTCGCTCTGATGGGATCTTTGGTGGCAGTGCCAATGCACTCAATAAGTGCTGCAATCTGGTGTTACCCTTTACTGATCACACAGTGCGATGCCTGACACAGCTCTCAGGGGGTAAGGCTGGTCGTTCCCTGCCCACTCCTACACTGCTCGCTGCTGCAGCACTGAGCCACTCAGCCGCCCTCTCCTTCATCACATGCTGTTTGGAGGTCACTGCCACTGTTTCCCCAGCGCCCACTGTGGTCCAACATCTTGTCATGATTCAGTGTGGGACTAGCACATGCAACAAACCTCTTCCAAACCACAAATTCAACGACACCAGAATGGAACAGAAATCGTCGAACCCAGAAACCACATCCTCCGCCGGGAGCACAAACAGTCAATGCCTTTACCAAACTCTCAGTGACTTGCTCTAGGGGTCTGGGCCCAATGCAGCTCCCAACACTGCTGCTGTGCCCCAACACTGCTGCACTGCCCCAACACTGCTGCTGTGCCCCAACACTGCTGCACTGCCCCAACACTGCTGCTGTGCCCCAACACTGCTGCTGTGCTCCAACACTGCTGCACTGCCCCAACATTGCTGTGGTGCCCCAACACTGCTGCACTGCCCCAACACTGCTGCTGTGCCCCAACACTGCTGCACTGCTCCAACACTGCTGCTGTCCCCCAACACTGCTGCTGTGCTCCAACACTGCTGCTGTTCCCCAACACTGCTGCACTGCCCCAACACTGCTGCTGTGCCCCAACACTGCTGCTGTGCTCCAACACTGCTGCACTGCCCAACATTGCTGTGGTGCCCCAACACTGCTGCACTGCCCCAACACTGCTGCTGTGTCACAACACTGCTGCTGTGCTCCAACACTGCTGCTGTTCCCCAACACTGCTGCTGTTCCCCAACACTGCTGCTGTGTCACAACACTGCTGCTGTTCCCCAACACTGCTGCTGTTCCCCAACACTGCTGCACTGCCCCAACACTGCTGCTGTGCTCTAACACTGCTGCACTGCCCCAACACTGCTGCTGTTCCCCAACACTGCTTCTGTGCTCTAACACTGCTGCACTGCCCCAACACTGCTGCACTGCCCCAACACTGCTGCTGTTCCCCAACACTGCTGCTGTTCCCCAACACTGCTGCTGTGCTCCAACACTGCTGCTGTTCCCCAACACTGCTGCTGTTCCCCAACACTGCTGGTGTGCCCCAACACTGCTGCTGTTCCCCAACACTGCTGCTGTTCCCCAACACTGCTGCACTGCCCCAACCATGCTGCTGTTCCCCAACACTGCTGCTGTTCCCAACACTGCTGCTGTTCCCCAACACTGCTGCACTGCCCCAACCATGCTGCTGTTCCCCAACACTGCAGAACTGCCCCAACACTGCTGCTGCCCTCCAACACTGCTGCTGTGCCCTAAAACTGCTGCAGTACCCCATTCCTGCTGCTGTGCTCCAACACTGCTGCACTGCCCCAACACTGCTGCTGTTCCCCATCACTGCTGCTGTTCCCAACACTGCTGCTGTTCCCCTACACTGCTGCTGTTCACTAACACTGTTGCTGTTTCCCTACACTGCTGCTGTGCTCCAACACTGCTGCACTGCCCCAACACTGCTGCTGTGCCCCAACACTGCTGCACTGCCCCAACACTGCTGCTGTTCCCAACACTGCTGCTGTTCCCCTACACTGCTGCTGTTCACTAACACTGTTGCTGTTTCCCTACACTGCTGCTGTGCTCCAACACTGCTGCACTGCCCCAACACTGCTGCAGTGCCCCAACACTGCTGCTGTTCCCAACACTGCTGCTGTTCCCCTACACTGCTGCTGTTCACTAACACTGTTGCTGTTTCCCTACACTGTTGCTGTTTCCCTACACTGCTGCTGTGCCCCAACACTGCTGCTGTGCCCCAACTGTTGCTGTTCCCCAACACTGCTGCTGTGCCCCAACACTGTTGCTGTTCCCCAACACTGCTGCTGCTCCCCAACACTGCTGCTGTTCCCCAACACTGCTGCACTGCCCCAACACTGCTGCATTGCCCAACACTGCTACAGTTCACCAACAGTGTTGCTGTTCCCTACACTGCTGCTGTTACCCAACACTGCTGCTGTGCCCCAACACTGCTGCTGTGCTCCAACACTGCTGCTGTGCCCCATCACTGCTTCTGTTCCCCATCACTGCTGCGGTTCCCAACACTGCTGGTGTTCCTCAACACTGCTGGTGTTCCTCAACACTGCTGGTGTTCCTCAACACTGCTACTATACCCCAACACTGGTGCACTGCCCCAACACTGCTGCTGTTTCCCAACACTGCTGCTGTTTCCCAACACTGCTGCTGTTTCCCAACACTGCTGCTGTTCCCCAACACTGCTGCACTGCCCCAACACTGCTGCTGTGCTCCAACACTGCTGCACTGCCCCAACACTGCTGCTGTGCTCCAACACTGCTGCACTGCCCCAACACTGCTGCTGTTTCCCAACACTGCTGCACTGCCCCAACACTGCTGCTGTGCTCCAACACTGCTGCACTGCCCCAACACTGCTGCTGTGCCCCGAAACTGCTGCTGTGCTCCAACACTGCTGCTGTGCTCCGAAACTGCTGCTGTTTCCCAACACTGCTGTTTCCCAACACTGCTGCACTGCCCCAACACTGCTGCTGTGCCCCGAAACTGCTGCTGTTCCCCAGCACTGCTGCTGTTCCCCAACACTGCTGCTGTTTCCCAACACTTTTGCTGTGCCCCGAATCTGCTGCACTGCCCCAACACTGCTGCACTGCCACAACACTGCTGCAGTGCTCCAACACTGCTGCTGTGCTCCAACACTGCTGCTGCTCCCCAACACTGCTGCTCTGCTCCAACACTGCTGCTGTGCCCCAACACTGCTGCTGTTTCCCAACACTTTTGCTGTGCCCCGAATCTGCTGCACTGCCCCAACACTGCTGCACTGCCACAACACTGCTGCTGTGCTCCAACACTGCTGCTGTGCTCCAACACTGCTGCTGTTCCCCAACACTGCTGCTGTTCCCCAACACTGCTGCACTGCCCCAACACTGCTGCTGTGCTCTAACACTGCTGCACTGCCCCAACACTGCTGCACTGCCCCAACACTGCTGCTGTTCCCCAACACTGCTGCTGTTCCCCAACACTGCTGCTGTGCTCCAACACTGCTGGTGTGCCCCAACACTGCTGCTGTTCCCCAACACTGCTGCTGTTCCCCAACACTGCTGCACTGCCCCAACCATGCTGCTGTTCCCCAACACTGCTGCTGTTCCCAACACTGCTGCTGTTCCCCAACACTGCTGCACTGCCCCAACCATGCTGCTGTTCCCCAACACTGCAGAACTGCCCCAACACTGCTGCTGCCCTCCAACACTGCTGCTGTGCCCTAAAACTGCTGCAGTACCCCATTCCTGCTGCTGTGCTCCAACACTGCTGCACTGCCCCAACACTGCTGCTGTTCCCCATCACTGCTGCTGTTCCCAACACTGCTGCTGTTCCCCTACACTGCTGCTGTTCACTAACACTGTTGCTGTTTCCCTACACTGCTGCTGTGCTCCAACACTGCTGCACTGCCCCAACACTGCTGCTGTGCCCCAACACTGCTGCACTGCCCCAACACTGCTGCTGTTCCCAACACTGCTGCTGTTCCCCTACACTGCTGCTGTTCACTAACACTGTTGCTGTTTCCCTACACTGCTGCTGTGCTCCAACACTGCTGCACTGCCCCAACACTGCTGCAGTGCCCCAACACTGCTGCTGTTCCCAACACTGCTGCTGTTCCCCTACACTGCTGCTGTTCACTAACACTGTTGCTGTTTCCCTACACTGTTGCTGTTTCCCTACACTGCTGCTGTGCCCCAACACTGCTGCTGTGCCCCAACACTGCTGCTGTGCCCCAACACTGCTGCTGTGCCCCAACACTGTTGCTGTTCCCCAACACTGCTGCTGTGCCCCAACACTGTTGCTGTTCCCCAACACTGCTGCTGCTCCCCAACACTGCTGCTGTTCCCCAACACTGCTGCACTGCCCCAACACTGCTGCATTGCCCAACACTGCTACTGTTCACCAACAGTGTTGCTGTTCCCTACACTGCTGCTGTTACCCAACACTGCTGCTGTGCCCCAACACTGCTGCTGTGCTCCAACACTGCTGCTGTGCCCCATCACTGCTTCTGTTCCCCATCACTGCTGCTGTTCCCAACACTGCTGGTGTTCCTCAACACTGCTGGTGTTCCTCAACACTGCTGGTGTTCCTCAACACTGCTACTATACCCCAACACTGGTGCACTGCCCCAACACTGCTGCTGTTTCCCAACACTGCTGCTGTTTCCCAACACTGCTGCTGTTTCCCAACACTGCTGCTGTTCCCCAACACTGCTGCACTGCCCCAACACTGCTGCTGTGCTCCAACACTGCTGCACTGCCCCAACACTGCTGCTGTGCTCCAACACTGCTGCACTGCCCCAACACTGCTGCTGTTTCCCAACACTGCTGCACTGCCCCAACACTGCTGCTGTGCTCCAACACTGCTGCACTGCCCCAACACTGCTGCTGTGCCCCGAAACTGCTGCTGTGCTCCAACACTGCTGCTGTGCTCCGAAACTGCTGCTGTTTCCCAACACTGCTGCACTGCCCCAACACTGCTGCTGTGCCCCGAAACTGCTGCTGTTCCCCAGCACTGCTGCTGTTCCCCAACACTGCTGCTGTTTCCCAACACTTTTGCTGTGCCCCGAATCTGCTGCACTGCCCCAACACTGCTGCACTGCCACAACACTGCTGCAGTGCTCCAACACTGCTGCTGTGCTCCAACACTGCTGCTGCTCCCCAACACTGCTGCTGTGCTCCAACACTGCTGCTGTGCCCCAACACTGCTGCTGTTTCCCAACACTTTTGCTGTGCTCCGAATCTGCTGCACTGCCCCAACACTGCTGCACTGCCACAACACTGCTGCTGTGCTCCAACACTGCTGCTGTGCTCCAACACTGCTGCTGTTCCCCAACACTGCTGCTGTGCTCCAACACTGCTGCTGTGCCCCAACACTGCTGCTGTGCTCCAACACTGCTGCACTGCCCCAACACTGCTGCTGTTCCCCAACACTGCTGCTGTTTCCCAACACTGCTGCTGTGCCCCAACACTGCTGCACTGCCCCAACACTGCTGCTGTTTCCCAACACTACTGCTGTTCCCCAACATTGCTGCTGTGACCCAACACTGCTGCTGTGCTCCGAAACTGCTGCTGTTTCCCAACACTGCTGCACTGCCCAACACTGCTGCTGTGCCCCACCACTGCTGCTGTTCCCCAACACTGCTGCTGTGCTCCAACACTGCTGCTGTTCCCCAACACTGCTGCTGTGCTCCAACACTGTTGCTGTTCCCCATCACTGCTGCTGTGCCCCGAAACTGCTGCTGTTCCCCAACACTGCTGCTGTTCCCCAACACTGCTGCTGTTTCCCAACACTTTTGCTGTGCCCCGAATCTGCTGCACTGCCCCAACACTGCTGCACTGCCACAACACTGCTGCAGTGCTCCAACACTGCTGCTGTGCTCCAACACTGCTGCTGCTCCCCAACACTGCTGCTGTGCTCCAACACTGCTGCTGTGCCACAACACTGCTGCTGTTTCCCAACACTTTTGCTGTGCCCCGAATCTGCTGCACTGCCCCAACACTGCTGCACTGCCACAACACTGCTGCTGTGCTCCAACACTGCTGCTGTGCTCCAACACTGCTGCTGTTCCCCAACACTGCTGCTGTGCTCCAACACTGCTGCTGTGCCCCAACACTGCTGCTGTGCTCTAACACTGCTGCACTGCCCCAACACTGCTGCTGTTCCCCAACACTGCTGCTGTTTCCCAACACTGCTGCTGTGCCCCAACACTGCTGCACTGCCCCAACACTGCTGCTGTTTCCCAACACTACTGCTGTTCCCCAACATTGCTGCTGTGACCCAACACTGCTGCTGTGCTCCGAAACTGCTGCTGTTTCCCAACACTGCTGCACTGCCCAACACTGCTGCTGTGCCCCACCACTGCTGCTGTTCCCCAACACTGCTGCTGTGCTCCAACACTGCTGCTGTTCCCCAACACTGCTGCTGTGCTCCAACACTGTTGCTGTTCCCCATCACTGCTGCTGTTCACCAACACTGCTGCTGTGCTCCAACACTACTGCTGTTCCCCAACATTGCTGCTGTGCCCCAACACTGCTGCTGTGCCCCAACACTACTGCTGTTCCCCAACACTGCTGCACTGCCCCAACACTGCTGCTGTTTCCCAACACTGCTGCTGTACCCCAACACTTCTGCTGTGCCCCGAAACTGCTGCACTGCCCCAACACTGCTGCGCTGCCTCAACACTGTTGCTGTTCCCCAACACTGCTGCTGTTCCCCAACACTGCTGCTGTGCCCCAACACTACTGCTGTTCCCCATCACTGCTGCTGTGCTCCAACACTACTGCTGTTCCCCAACACTGTTGCTGTTCCCCAACACTGCTGCTGTTCCCCAACATTGCTGCTGTGCCCCAACACTGCTGCTGTGCTCCAACACTGCTGCTGTTCCCCAACACTGCTGCTGTGCCCCAACACTGCTGCTGTGCTCCAACACTGCTGCACTGCCCCAACACTGCTGCTGTTCCCCAACACTGCTGCTGTTTCCCAACACTGCTGCTGTGCCCCAACACTGCTGCACTGCCCCAACACCGCTGCTGTTCCCCAACACTGCTGCTGTTTCCCAACACTGCTGCTGTTCCCCAACACTGCTGCACTGCCCCAACACTGCTGCTGTTTCCCAACACTACTGCTGTTCCCCAACATTGCTGCTGTGACCCAACACTGCTGCTGTGCTCCGAAACTGCTGCTGTTTCCCAACACTGCTGCACTGCCCCACCACTGCTGCTGTTCCCCAACACTGCTGCTGTGCTCCAACACTACTGCTGTTCCCCAACACTGTTGCTGTTCCCCAACACTGTTGCTGTTCCCCATCACTGCTGCTGTGCTCCAACACTACTGCTGTTCCCCATCACTGCTGCTGTGCCCCAACACTGCTGCTGTTCCCCAACACTGCTGCACTGCCCCAACACTGCTGCTGTGCTCTAACACTGCTGCACTGCCCCAACACTGCTGCTGTTCCCCAACACTGCTTCTGTGCTCTAACACTGCTGCACTGCCCCAACACTGCTGCTGTTCCCCAACACTGCTGCTGTGCCCCAACACTGCTGCTGTGCTCCAACACTGCTGCTGTTCCCCAACACTGCTGCACTGCCCCAACACTGCTGCTGTGCTCTAACACTGCTGCACTGCCCCAACACTGCTGCTGTTCCCCAACACTGCTTCTGTGCTCTAACACTGCTGCACTGCCCCAACACTGCTGCTGTTCCCCAACACTGTTGCTGTTCCCCATCACTGCTGCTGTGCTCCAACACTACTGCTGTTCCCCATCACTGCTGCTGTGCCCCAACACTGCTGCTGTTTCCCAACACTGCTGCTGTGCCCAATCGCTGCTGCTGTTCCCCAACACTGCTGCTGTTCCCCAACACTGCTGCTGTGCTCCAACACTGCTGGTGTGCCCCAACACTGCTGCTGTTCCCCAACACTGCTTCTGTGCTCTAACACTGCTGCACTGCCCCAACCATGCTGCTGTTCCCCAACACTGCAGAACTGCCCCAACACTGCTGCTGTTCCCCAACACTGCTGCACTGCCCCAACCATGCTGCTGTTTCCCAACACTACTGCTGTTCCCCAACATTGCTGCTGTGACCCAACACTGCTGCTGTGCTCCGAAACTGCTGCTGTTTCCCAACACTGCTGCACTGCCCCACCACTGCTGCTGTTCCCCAACACTGCTGCTGTGCTCCAACACTACTGCTGTTCCCCAACACTGTTGCTGTTCCCCAACACTGTTGCTGTTCCCCATCACTGCTGCTGTGCTCCAACACTACTGCTGTTCCCCATCACTGCTGCTGTGCCCCAACACTGCTGCTGTTCCCCAACACTGCTGCACTGCCCCAACACTGCTGCTGTGCTCTAACACTGCTGCACTGCCCCAACACTGCTGCTGTTCCCCAACACTGCTTCTGTGCTCTAACACTGCTGCACTGCCCCAACACTGCTGCTGTTCCCCAACACTGCTGCTGTGCCCCAACACTGCTGCTGTGCTCCAACACTGCTGCTGTTCCCCAACACTGCTGCACTGCCCCAACACTGCTGCTGTGCTCTAACACTGCTGCACTGCCCCAACACTGCTGCTGTTCCCCAACACTGCTTCTGTGCTCTAACACTGCTGCACTGCCCCAACACTGCTGCTGTTCCCCAACACTGTTGCTGTTCCCCATCACTGCTGCTGTGCTCCAACACTACTGCTGTTCCCCATCACTGCTGCTGTGCCCCAACACTGCTGCTGTTTCCCAACACTGCTGCTGTGCCCAATCGCTGCTGCTGTTCCCCAACACTGCTGCTGTTCCCCAACACTGCTGCACTGCCCCAACACTGCTGCTGTGCTCCAACACTGCTGGTGTGCCCCAACACTGCTGCTGTTCCCCAACACTGCTTCTGTGCTCTAACACTGCTGCACTGCCCCAACCATGCTGCTGTTCCCCAACACTGCAGAACTGCCCCAACACTGCTGCTGCCCTCCAACACTGCTGCTGTGCCCTAAAACTGCTGCAGTACCCCATTCCTGCTGCTGTGCTCCAACACTGCTGCACTGCCCCATCACTGCTGCTGTTCCCAACACTGCTGCTGTTCCCCTACACTGCTGCTGTTCACTAACACTGTTGCTGTTTCCCTACACTGCTGCTGTGCTCCAACACTGCTGCACTGCCCCAACACTGCTGCTGTGCCCCAACACTGCTGCACTGCCCCAACACTGCTGCTGTGCCCCAACACTGCTGCTGTTCCCAACACTGCTGCTGTGCCCCAACACTGCTGCTGTTTCCCAACACTGCTGCACTGCTCCAACACTGCTGCTGTGCTCCAACACTGCTGCTGTTCCCCAACACTGTTGCTGTTCCCCAACACTGCTGCTGTTCCCCAACATTGCTGCTGTGCCCCAACACTGCTGCTGTGCTCCAACACTGCTGCTGTTCCCCAACACTGCTGCTGTGCCCCAACACTGCTGCTGTGCTCCAACACTGCTGCACTGCCCCAACACTGCTGCTGTTCCCCAACACTGCTGCTGTTTCCCAACACTGCTGCTGTGCCCCAACACTGCTGCACTGCCCCAACACTGCTGCTGTTTCCCAACACTACTGCTGTTCCCCAACATTGCTGCTGTGACCCAACACTGTTGCTGTGCTCCGAAACTGCTGCTGGTTCCCAACACTGCTGCACTGCCCCACCACTGCTGCTGTTCCCCAACACTGCTGCTGTGCTCCAACACTACTGCTGTTCCCCAACACTGTTGCTGTTCCCCAACACTGTTGCTGTTCCCCATCACTGCTGCTGTGCTCCAACACTACTGCTGTTCCCCATCAGTGCTGCTGTGCCCCAACACTGCTGCTGTTTCCCAACACTGCTGCTGTGCCCCATCACTGCTGCTGTTCCCCAGCACTGCTGCTGTTCCCCAACACTGCTGCACTGCCCCAACACTGCTGCTGTGCTCTAACACTGCTGCACTGCCCCAACACTGCTGCTGTTCCCCAACACTGCTTCTGTGCTCTAACACTGCTGCACTGCCCCAACACTGCTGCTGTTCCCCAACACTGCTGCTGTACCCCAACACTGCTGCTGTGCTCCAACACTGCTGGTGTGCCCCAACACTGCTGCTGTTCCCCAACACTGCTGCTGTTCCCCAACACTGCAGAACTGCCCCAACACTGCTGCTGCCCTCCAACACTGCTGCTGTGCCCTAAAACTGCTGCAGTACCCCATTCCTGCTGCTGTGCTCCAACACTGCTGCACTGCCCCATCACTGCTGCTGTTCCCAACACTGCTGCTGTTCCCCTACACTGCTGCTGTTCACTAACACTGTTGCTGTTTCCCTACACTGCTGCTGTGCTCCAACACTGCTGCACTGCCCCAACACTGCTACTGTGCCCCAACACTGCTGCTATGCCCCAACACTGCTGCTGTTCCCCTACACTGCTGCTGTTCACTAACACTGTTGCTGTTTCCCTACACTGCTGCTGTGCTCCAACACTGCTGCACTGCCCCAACACTGCTGCTGTGCCCCAACACTGCTGCACTGCCCCAACACTGCTGCTGTGCCCCAACACTGCTGCTGTTCCCAACACTGCTGCTGTGCCCCAACACTGCTGCTGTTTCCCAACACTGCTGCACTGCTCCAACACTGCTGCTGTGCTCCAACACTGCTGCTGTTCCCCAACACTGCTGCTGTGCTCCAACACTGCTGCTGTGCCCCAACACTGCTGCTGTTCCCAACACTGTTGCTGTTTCCCTACACTGCTGCTGTGCCCCAACACTGCTGCTGTGCCCCAACACTGCTGCACTGCCCCAACACTGCTGCTGTGCCCCAGCACTGCTGCTGTTCCCTACACTGCTGCTGTTCACTAACACTGTTGCTGTTTCCCTACACTGTTGCTGTTTCCCTACACTGCTGCTGTGCCCCAACACTGCTGCTGCTCCCCAACACTGCTGCTGTTCCCCAACACTGCTGCATTGCCCAACACTGCTACTGTTCACCAACACTGTTGCTGTTCCCTACACTGCTGCTGTTACCCAACACTGCTGCTGTGCCCCAACACTGCTGCTGTGCTCCAACACTGCTGCTGTGCCCCATCACTGCTTCTGTTCCCCATCACTGCTGCTGTTCCCAACACTGCTGGTGTTCCTCAACACTGCTGGTGTTCCTCAACACTGCTGGTGTTCCTCAACACTGCTACTATACCCCAACACTGCTGCACTGCCCCAACACTGCTGCACTGCTCCAACACTGCTGCACTGCCCCAACACTGCTGCTGTGCCCCGAAACTGCTGCTGTGCTCCAACACTGCTGCTGTGCCCCTACACTGCTGCTGTTCACCAACACTGCTGCTGTGCCCCATCACTGCTGCTGTTCCCAACACTGCTGGTGTTCCTCAACACTGCTGGTGTTCCTCAACACTGCTACTATACCCCAACACTGGTGCACTGCCCCAACACTGCTGCTGTGCCCCAACACTGCTTCTGTTCCCCATCACTCCTGCTGTTCCCAACACTGCTGGTGTTCCTCAACACTGCTACTGTAACCCAACACTGGTGCACTGCCCCAACACTGCTGCTGTGCTCCAACACTGCTGCACTGCCCCAACACTGCTGCTGTGCTCCAACACTGCTGCTGTTCCCCAACACTGCTGCTGTGCTCCAACAATGCTGCTGTGCTCCAACACTACTGCTGTTCCCCAACACTGCTGCTGTGCCCCGAAACTGCTGCTGTGCTCCAACACTGCTGCTGTGCTCCAACACTGCTGCAGTGCTCCAACACTGCTGCTGTTTCCCAACACTGCTGCACTGCCCCAACACTGCTGCTGTGCTCCAACACTGCTGCACTGCCCCAACATTGCTGCTGTGCTCGAACACTGCTGCTGTTCCCCAACACTGCTGCTGTTCCCCAACACTGCTGCATGTTTCCCAACACTGCTGCTGTGCTCCAACACTGCTGCTGTGCTCCAACACTGCTGCTGTTTCCCAACACTGCTGCTGTGCCCCAACACTGCTGCTGTTTCCCAACACTGCTGCACTGCTCCAACACTGCTGCTGTGCTCCAACACTGCTGCTGTTCCCCAACACTGCTGCTGTGCTCCAACACTGCTGCTGTGCCCCATCACTGCTGCTGTTCCCCAACACTGCTGCTGTTCCCCAACACTGCTGCTGTGCCCCATCACTGCTGCTATTCCCCAACACTGTTGCTGTTCCCCATCACTGCTGCTGTTCACCAACACTGTTGCTGTTCCCCAACACTGCTGCACTGCCCCAACACTGCTGCTGTGCTCCAACACTACTGCTGTTCCCCAACATTGCTGCTGTGCCCCAACACTGCTGCTGTGCCCCAACACTGCTGCTGTGCTCCAACACTGCTGCACTGCCCCAACACTGCTGCTGTGCCCCAACACTGCTGCACTGCTCCAACACTGCTGCTGTCTCACAACACTGCTGCTGTGCCCCAACACTGCTGCACTGCCCCAACATTGCAGCGGTGCCCCAACACTGCTGCACTGCCCCAACACTGCTGCTGTGCTCCGAATCTGCTGCTGTGCCCCAACACTGCTGCTGTTTCCCAACACTGCTGCTGTTCCCCATCACTGCTGCTGTTCCCCAACACTGCTGATGTTCCCCATCACTGCTGCTGTTCCCAACACTGCTGGTGTTCCTCAACACTGCTGCACTGCTCCAACACTGCTGCTGTGCTCCAACACTGCTGCTGTTCCCCAACATTGCTGCTGTGCTCCAACACTGCTGCTGTGCCCCATCACTGCTGCTGTTCCCCAACACTGCTGCTGTTCCCCAACACTGCTGCTGTGCCCCATCACTGCTGCTATTCCCCAACACTGTTGCTGTGCCCCAACACTGCTGCTGTTTCCCAACACTGCTGCACTGCTCCAACACTGCTGCTGTGCTCCAACACTGCTGCTGTTCCCCAACACTGCTGCTGTGCTCCAACACTGCTGCTGTGCCCCATCACTGCTGCTGTTCCCCAACACTGCTGCTGTTCCCCAACACTGCTGCTGTGCCCCATCACTGCTGCTATTCCCCAACACTGTTGCTGTTCCCCATCACTGCTGCTGTTCACCAACACTGTTGCTGTTCCCCAACACTGCTGCACTGCCCCAACACTGCTGCTGTGCTCCAACACTACTGCTGTTCCCCAACATTGCTGCTGTGCCCCAACACTGCTGCTGTGCCCCAACACTGCTGCTGTGCTCCAACACTGCTGCACTGCCCCAACACTGCTGCTGTGCCCCAACACTGCTGCACTGCTCCAACACTGCTGCTGTCTCACAACACTGCTGCTGTGCCCCAACACTGCTGCACTGCCCCAACATTGCAGCGGTGCCCCAACACTGCTGCACTGCCCCAACACTGCTGCTGTGCCCCGAATCTGCTGCTGTGCCCCAACACTGCTGCTGTTTCCCAACACTGCTGCTGTTCCCCATCACTGCTGCTGTTCCCCAACACTGCTGATGTTCCCCATCACTGCTGCTGTTCCCAACACTGCTGGTGTTCCTCAACACTGCTACTGCACCCCAACACTGGTGCACTGCCCCAACATTGCTGCTGTGCTCCAACACTGCTGCTGTGCCCCAACACTGCTGCTGTTCCCCATCACTCCTGCTGTTCCCAACACTGCTGGTGTTCCTCAACACTGCTACTGTAACCCACCACTGGTGCACTGCCCCAACACTGCTGCTGTGCTCCAACACTGCTGCACTGCCCCAACACTGCTGCTGTGCTCCAACACTGCTGCTGTTCCCCAACACTGCTGCTGTGCTCCAACAATGCTGCTGTGCTCCAACACTACTGCTGTTCCCCAACACTGCTGCTGTGCCCCGAAACTGCTGCTGTGCTCCAACACTGCTGCTGTGCTCCAACACTGCTGCAGTGCTCCAACACTGCTGCTGTTTCCCAACACTGCTGCACTGCCCCAACACTGCTGCTGTGCTCCAACACTGCTGCACTGCCCCAACATTGCTGCTGTGCTCGAACACTGCTGCTGTTCCCCAACACTGCTGCTGTTCCCCAACACTGCTGCATGTTTCCCAACACTGCTGCTGTGCTCCAACACTGCTGCTGTGCTCCAACACTGCTGCTGTTTCCCAACACTGCTGCTGTGCCCCAACACTGCTGCTGTTTCCCAACACTGCTGCACTGCTCCAACACTGCTGCTGTGCTCCAACACTGCTGCTGTTCCCCAACACTGCTGCTGTGCTCCAACACTGCTGCTGTGCCCCATCACTGCTGCTGTTCCCCAACACTGCTGCTGTTCCCCAACACTGCTGCTGTGCCCCATCACTGCTGCTATTCACTAACACTGTTGCTGTTCCCCATCACTGCTGCTGTTCACCAACACTGTTGCTGTTCCCCAACACTGCTGCACTGCCCCAACACTGCTGCTGTGCTCCAACACTACTGCTGTTCCCCAACATTGCTGCTGTGCCCCAACACTGCTGCCGTGCCCCAACACTGCTGCACTGCCCCAACACTGCTGCTGTGCTCCAACACTGCTGCACTGCCCCAACACTGCTGCTGTGCCCCAACACTGCTGCACTGCTCCAACACTGCTGCTGTCTCACAACACTGCTGCTGTGCCCCAACACTGCTGCACTGCCCCAACATTGCTGCGGTGCCCCAACACTGCTGCACTGCCCCAACACTGCTGCTGTGCCCCGAATCTGCTGCTGTGCCCCAACACTGCTGCTGTTTCCCAACACTGCTGCTGTTCCCCATCACTGCTGCACTGCCCCAACACTGCTGCTGTGCTCTAACACTGCTGCACTGCCCCAACACTGCTGCTGTTCCCCAACACTGCTTCTGTGCTCTAACACTGCTGCACTGCCCCAACACTGCTGCTGTTCCCCAACACTGCTGCTGTGCCCCAACACTGCTGCTGTGCTCCAACACTGCTGGTGTGCCCCAACACTGCTGCTGTTCCCCAACACTGCTGCTGTTCCCCAACACTGCAGAACTGCCCCAACACTGCTGCTGCCCTCCAACACTGCTGCTGTGCCCTAAAACTGCTGCAGTACCCCATTCCTGCTGCTGTGCTCCAACACTGCTGCACTGCCCCATCACTGCTGCTGTTCCCAACACTGCTGCTGTTCCCCTACACTGCTGCTGTTCACTAACACTGTTGCTGTTTCCCTACACTGCTGCTGTGCTCCAACACTGCTGCACTGCCCCAACACTGCTACTGTGCCCCAACACTGCTGCTATGCCCCAACACTGCTGCTGTTCCCCTACACTGCTGCTGTTCACTAACACTGTTGCTGTTTCCCTACACTGCTGCTGTGCTCCAACACTGCTGCACTGCCCCAACACTGCTGCTGTGCCCCAACACTGCTGCACTGCCCCAACACTGCTGCTGTGCCCCAACACTGCTGCTGTTCCCAACACTGCTGCTGTGCCCCAACACTGCTGCTGTTTCCCAACACTGCTGCACTGCTCCAACACTGCTGCTGTGCTCCAACACTGCTGCTGTTCCCCAACACTGCTGCTGTGCTCCAACACTGCTGCTGTGCCCCAACACTGCTGCTGTTCCCAACACTGCTGCTGTTCCCCTACACTGCTGCTGTTCCCCTACACTGCTGCTGTTCACTAACACTGTTGCTGTTTCCCTACACTGTTGCTGTTTCCCTACACTGCTGCTGTGCCCCAACACTGCTGCTGCTCCCCAACACTGCTGCTGTTCCCCAACACTGCTGCATTGCCCAACACTGCTACTGTTCACCAACACTGTTGCTGTTCCCTACACTGCTGCTGTTACCCAACACTGCTGCTGTGCCCCAACACTGCTGCTGTGCTCCAACACTGCTGCTGTGCCCCATCACTGCTTCTGTTCCCCATCACTGCTGCTGTTCCCAACACTGCTGGTGTTCCTCAACACTGCTGGTGTTCCACAACACTGCTGGTGTTCCTCAACACTGCTACTATACCCCAACACTGCTGCACTGCCCCAACACTGCTGCACTGCTCCAACACTGCTGCTGTTTCCCAACACTGCTGCTGTGCCCCTACACTGCTGCTGTTCACCAACACTGCTGCTGTGCCCCATCACTGCTGCTGTTCCCAACACTGCTGGTGTTCCTCAACACTGCTGGTGTTCCTCAACACTGCTGGTGTTCCTCAACACTGCTGGTGTTCCTCAACACTGCTACTATACCCCAACACTGCTGCACTGCCCCAACACTGCTGCACTGCTCCAACACTGCTGCACTGCCCCAACACTGCTGCTGTGCCCCGAAACTGCTGCTGTGCTCCAACACTGCTGCTGTGCCCCTACACTGCTGCTGTTCACCAACACTGCTGCTGTGCCCCATCACTGCTGCTGTTCCCAACACTGCTGGTGTTCCTCAACACTGCTGGTGTTCCTCAACACTGCTACTATACCCCAACACTGATGCACTGCCCCAACACTGCTGCTGTGCCCCAACACTGCTTCTGTTCCCCATCACTCCTGCTGTTCCCAACACTGCTGGTGTTCCTCAACACTGCTACTGTAACCCAACACTGGTGCACTGCCCCAACACTGCTGCTGTGCTCCAACACTGCTGCACTGCCCCAACACTGCTGCTGTGCTCCAACACTGCTGCTGTTCCCCAACACTGCTGCTGTGCTCCAACAATGCTGCTGTGCTCCAACACTGCTGCACTGCCCCAACACTGCTGCTGTGCCCCGAAACTGCTGCTGTGCTCCAACACTGCTGCTGTGCTCCAACACTGCTGCAGTGCTCCAACACTGCTGCTGTTTCCCAACACTGCTGCACTGCCCCAACACTGCTGCTGTGCTCCAACACTGCTGCACTGCCCCAACACTGCTGCTGTGCTCCAACACTACTGCTGTTCCCCAACATTGCTGCTGTGCCCCAACACTGCTGCTGTGCCCCAACACTGCTGCACTGCCCCAACACTGCTGCTGTGCTCCAACACTGCTGCACTGCCCCAACACTGCTGCTGTGCCCCAACACTGCTGCACTGCTCCAACACTGCTGCTGTCTCACAACACTGCTGCTGTGCCCCAACACTGCTGCACTGCCCCAACATTGCAGCGGTGCCCCAACACTGCTGCACTGCCCCAACACTGCTGCTGTGCCCCGAATCTGCTGCTGTGCCCCAACACTGCTGCTGTTTCCCAACAATGCTGCTGTTCCCCATCACTGCTGCTGTGCCCCAACACTGCTGATGTTCCCCATCACTGCTGCTGTTCCCAACACTGCTGGTGTTCCTCAACACTGCTACTGCACCCCAACACTGGTGCACTGCCCCAACATTGCTGCTGTGCTCCAACACTGCTGCTGTGCCCCAACACTGCTGCTGTTCCCCATCACTCCTGCTGTTCCCAACACTGCTGGTGTTCCTCAACACTGCTACTGTAACCCACCACTGGTGCACTGCCCCAACACTGCTGCTGTGCTCCAACACTGCTGCACTGCCCCAACACTGCTGCTGTGCTCCAACACTGCTGCTGTTCCCCAACACTGCTGCTGTGCTCCAACAATGCTGCTGTGCTCCAACACTACTGCTGTTCCCCAACACTGCTGCTGTGCCCCGAAACTGCTGCTGTGCTCCAACACTGCTGCTGTGCTCCAACACTGCTGCAGTGCTCCAACACTGCTGCTGTTTCCCAACACTGCTGCACTGCCCCAACACTGCTGCTGTGCTCCAACACTGCTGCACTGCCCCAACATTGCTGCTGTGCTCGAACACTGCTGCTGTTCCCCAACACTGCTGCTGTTCCCCAACACTGCTGCATGTTTCCCAACACTGCTGCTGTGCTCCAACACTGCTGCTGTGCTCCAACACTGCTGCTGTTTCCCAACACTGCTGCTGTGCCCCAACACTGCTGCTGTTTCCCAACACTGCTGCACTGCTCCAACACTGCTGCTGTGCTCCAACACTGCTGCTGTTCCCCAACACTGCTGCTGTGCTCCAACACTGCTGCTGTGCCCCATCACTGCTGCTGTTCCCCAACACTGCTGCTGTTCCCCAACACTGCTGCTGTGCCCCATCACTGCTGCTATTCACTAACACTGTTGCTGTTCCCCATCACTGCTGCTGTTCACCAACACTGTTGCTGTTCCCCAACACTGCTGCACTGCCCCAACACTGCTGCTGTGCTCCAACACTACTGCTGTTCCCCAACATTGCTGCTGTGCCCCAACACTGCTGCTGTGCCCCAACACTGCTGCACTGCCCCAACACTGCTGCTGTGCTCCAACACTGCAGCACTGCCCCAACACTGCTGCTGTGCCCCAACACTGCTGCACTGCTCCAACACTGCTGCTGTCTCACAACACTGCTGCTGTGCCCCAACACTGCTGCACTGCCCCAACATTGCAGCGGTGCCCCAACACTGCTGCACTGCCCCAACACTGCTGCTGTGCCCCGAATCTGCTGCTGTGCCCCAACACTGCTGCTGTTTCCCAACACTGCTGCTGTTCCCCATCACTGCTGCTGTTCCCCAACACTGCTGATGTTCCCCATCACTGCTGCTGTTCCCAACACTGCTGGTGTTCCTCAACACTGCTACTGCACCCCAACACTGGTGCACTGCCCCAACACTGATGCTGTTTCCCAACACTGCTGCGGTGCTCCAACACTGCTGCTGTGCTCCAACACTGCTGCTGTTCCTCAACACTGCTGCTGTGCCCCAACACTGCTGCTGTTCCCCAACACTGCCGCTGTGCTCCAACACTGCTGCTGTGCCCCAACACTGCTGCTGTTCCCCAACACTGCTGCTATTCCCCAACACTGCTGCTGTGCTCCAACGCTGCTGCTGTTTCCCAACACTGCTGCTGTTCCCCAACACTGCTGCACTGCCCCAACACTGCTGCTGTTCCCCAACACTGCTGCTGTGCTCCAACACTCCTGCTGTGCCCCTACACTGCTACTGTACCCCAACACTGGTGCACTGCCCCAACCCTGCTGCTGTTCCCCAACACTGCTGCTGTTTCCCAACACTGCTGCTGTGCCCCAACACTGCTGCTGTGCTCCAACACTCCTGCTGTGCCCCTACACTGCTACTGTACCCCAACACTGGTGCACTGCCCCAACCCTGCTGCTGTTCCCCAACACTGCTGCTGTTTCCCAACACTGCTGCTGTGCCCCAACACTGCTGCTGTACCCCAACACTTCTGCTGTGCCCCGAATCTGCTGCACTGCCCCAACACTGCTGCTGTACCCCAACACTTCTGCTGTGCCCCGAATCTGCTGCACTGCCCCAACACTGCTGCTGTGCCCCAACACTGCTGCTGTTCCCCAACACTGCTGCTGTGCCCCAACACTGCTGCTGTTCCCCAACACTGCCGCTGTGCTCCAACACTGCTGCTGTGCCCCAACACTGCTGCTGTTCCCCAACACTGCTGCTATTCCCCAACACTGCTGCTGTGCTCCAACGCTGCTGCTGTTTCCCAACACTGCTGCTGTTTCCCAACACTGCTGCACTGCCCCAACACTGCTGCTGTTCCCCAACACTGCTGCTGTTTCCCAACACTGCTGCTGTACCCCAACACTTCTGCTGTGCCCCGAATCTGCTGCACTGCCCCAACACTGCTGCACTGCCTCAACATTGTTGCTGTTCCCCAACAATGCTGATGTTCCCCAACACTGCTGCTGTTCCCCAACACTGTTGCTGTTCCCCAACACTGTTGCTGTTCCCCATAACTGCTGCTGTGCTCCAACACTACTGCTGTTCCCCAACACTGCTGCACTGCCCCAACACTGTTGCTGTTCCCCAACAATGCTGCTGTTCCCCAACACTGCTGCTGTTCCCCAACACTGTTGCTGTTCCCCAACACTGTTGCTGTTCCCCATCACCGCTGCTGTGCTCCAACAATACTGCTATTCCCCAACACTGCTGCACTGCCCCAACACTGCTGCTGTTTCCAAACAGTGCTGCTGTACCCCAACACTTCTGCTGTGCCCCGAATCTGCTGCACTGCCCCAACACTGCTGCACTGCCTCAACACTGTTGCTGTTCCCCAACAATGCTGCTGTTCCCCAACACTGCTGCTGTTCCCCAACACTGTTGCTGTTCCCCAACACTGTTGCTGTTCCCCAACACTGCTGCACTGCCCCAACACTGCTGCTGTTCCAAAACACTACTGCTGTTCCCCAACATTGCTGCTGTGCCCCAACACTGCTGCTGTGCTCCAACACTGCTGCTGTTCCCCAACACTGCTGCTGTTTCCCAACACTGCTGCTGTTCACTAACACTGTTGCTGTTTCCCAACACTGCTGCTGTTCCCCAACACTGATGCTGTTTCCCAACACTGCTGCTGTGCCCCAACACTGCTGCACTGCTCCAACACTGCTGCTGTCCCCCAACACTGCTGCACTGCCCCAACACTGCTGCTGTGTCACAACACTGCTGCTGTCCCCCAACACTGCTGCACTGCCCCAACACTGCTGCTGTTCCCCAACACTGCTGCTGTTCCCCAACACTGCTGCTGTGCTCTAACACTGCTGCACTGCCCCAACACTGCTGCTGTTCCCCAACACTGCTGCTGTGCTCTAACACTGCTGCTTTGCCCCAACACTGCTGCACTGCCCCAACACTGCTGCTGTTCCCCAACACTGTTGCTGTGCCCCAACACTGCTGCTGTGCTCCAACACTGCTGGTGTGCCCCAACACTGCTGCTGTTCCCCAACACTGCTGCTGTTCCCCAACACTGCTGCACTGCCCCAACCATGCTGCTGTTCCCCAACACTGCAGAACTGCCCCAACACTGCTGCTGCCCTCCAACACTGCTGCTGTGCCCTGAAACTGCTGCAGTACCCCATTCCTGTTGCTGTGCTCCAACACTGCTGCACTGCCCCAACACTGCTGCTGTTCCCCATCACTGCTGCTGTTCCCAACACTGCTGCTGTTCCCCGACACTGCTGCTGTTCACTAACACTATTGCTGTTTCCCTACACTGCTGCTGTGCTCCAACACTGCTGCACTGCCCCAACACTGCTGCTGTGCCCCAACACTGCTGCACTGCCCCAACACTGCTGCTATGCTCCAACATTGCTGCTGTTCCCAACACTGCTGCTGTTCCCCTACACTGCTGCTGTTCACTAACACTGTTGCTGTTTCCCTACACTGTTGCTGTTTCCCTACACTGCTGCTGTGCCCCAACACTGCTGCTGCTCCCCAACACTGCTGCTGTTCCCCAACACAGCTGCATTGCCCAACACTGCTACTGTTCACCAACACTGTTGCTGTTCCCTACACTGCTGCTGTTACCCAACACTGCTGCTGTGCCCCATCACTGCTTCTGTTCCCCATCACTCCTGCTGTTCCCAACACTGCTGGTGTTCCTCAACACTGCTACTATACCCAAACACTGGTGCACTGCCCCAACACTGCTGCTGTGCTCCAACACTGCTGCTGTTTCCCAACACTGCTGCTGTTTCCCAACACTGCTGCTGTTCCCCAACACTGCTGCACTGCCCCAACACTGCTGCTGTGCTCCAACACTGCTGCACTGCCCCAACACTGCTGCTGTGCTCCAACACTGCTGCACTGCCCCAACACTGCTGCTGTTTCCCAATACTGCCGCACTGCCCCAACACTGCTGCTGTGCTCCAACACTGCTGCACTGCCCCAACACTGCTGCTGTGCCCCGAAACTGCTGCTGTGCTCCAACACTGCTGCTGTGCCCCAACACTGCTGCTGTTTCCCAACACTTTTGCTGTGCCCCGAATCTGCTGCACTGCCCCAACACTGCTGCTGTGCCCCAACACTGCTGCACTGCCACAACACTGCTGCTGTGCTCCAACACTGCTGCTGTGCTCCAACACTGCTGCTGTTCCCCAACACTGCTGCTGTGCTCCAACACTGCTGCTGTTCCCCAACACTGCTGCTGTTCCCCAACACTGCTGCTGTGCTCCAACACTGCTGCTGTGCTCCAACACTGCTGCTGTTCCCCAACACTGCTGCTGTGCTCCAACACTGCTGCTGTTCCCCAACACTGCTGCTGTGCTCTAACACTGTTGCTGTTCCCCATCACTGCTGCTGTTCACCAACACTGTTGCTGTTCCCCAACACTGCTGCCCTGCCCCAACACTGCTGCTGTACCCCAACACTTCTGCTGTGCCCCGAATCTGCTGCACTGCCTCAACACTGTTGCTGTTCCCCAACACTGCTGCTGTTCCCCAACACTGCTGCTGTTCCCCAACACTACTGCTGTTCCCCAACACTGTTGCTGTTCCCCAACACTGTTGCTGTTCCCCATCACTGCTGCTGTGCTCCAACACTACTGCTGTTCCCCAACACTGCTGCTGTTCCCCAACACTGCTGCTGTGCTCCAACACTGCTGCTGTTCCCCAACACTGCTGCTGTTTCCCATCACTACTGCTGTTCCCCAACATTGCTGCTGTGACCCAACACTGCTGCTGTGCTCCGAAACTGCTGCTGTTTCCCAACACTGCTGCACTGCCCCAACACTGCTGCTGTGCCCCACCACTGCTGCTGTTCCTCAACACTGCTGCTGTGCTCCAACACTGCTGCTGTTTCCCAACACTTTTGCTGTGCCCCGAATCTGCTGCACTGCCCCAACACTGCTGCACTGCCACAACACTGCTGCTGTGCTCCAACACTGCTGCTGTGCTCCAACACTGCTGCTGTTCCCCAACACTGCTGCTGTGCTCCAACACTGCTGCTGTTCTCCATCACTGCTGCTGTGCCCCAACACTGCTGCTGTTTCCCAACACTGCTGCTGTGTCCCATCACTGCTGCTGTTCCCCAACACTGCTGGTGTTCCTCAACACTGGTACTGTAACCCAACACTGCTGCACTGCCCCAACACTGCTGCTGTGCTCCAACACTGCTGCTGTTCCCCAACACTGCTGCACTGCCCCAACACTGCTGCTGTGCTCCAACACTGCTGCACTGCCCCAACACTGCTGCTGTGCCCCGAAACTGCTGCTGTGCTCCAACACTGCTGCTGTGCTCCAACACTGCTGCAGTGCTCCAACACTGCTGCTGTTTCCCAACACTGCTGCACTGCCCCAACACTGCTGCTGTGCTCCAACACTGCTGCACTGCCCCAACATTGCTGCTGTGCTCCAACACTGCTGCTGTTCCCCAACACTGCTGCTGTTCCCCAACACTGCTGCACTGCCCCAACCATGCTGCTGTTCCCCAACACTGCAGAACTGCCCCAACACTGCTGCTGCCCTCCAACACTGCTGCTGTGCCCTGAAACTGCTGCAGTACCCCATTCCTGTTGCTGTGCTCCAACACTGCTGCACTGCCCCAACACTGCTGCTGTTCCCCATCACTGCTGCTGTTCCCAACACTGCTGCTGTTCCCCGACACTGCTGCTGTTCACTAACACTATTGCTGTTTCCCTACACTGCTGCTGTGCTCCAACACTGCTGCACTGCCCCAACACTGCTGCTGTGCCCCAACACTGCTGCACTGCCCCAACACTGCTGCTATGCCCCAACACTGCTGCTGTTCCCAACACTGCTGCTGTTCCCCTACACTGCTGCTGTTCACTAACACTGTTGCTGTTTCCCTACACTGTTGCTGTTTCCCTACACTGCTGCTGTGCCCCAACACTGCTGCTGCTCCCCAACACTGCTGCTGTTCCCCAACACTGCTGCATTGCCCAACACTGCTACTGTTCACCAACACTGTTGCTGTTTCCTACACTGCTGCTGTTACCCAACACTGCTGCTGTGCCCCATCACTGCTTCTGTTCCCCATCACTCCTGCTGTTCCCAACACTGCTGGTGTTCCTCAACACTGCTACTATACCCAAACACTGGTGCACTGCCCCAACACTGCTGCTGTGCTCCAACACTGCTGCTGTTTCCCAACACTGCTGCTGTTTCCCAACACTGCTGCTGTTCCCCAACACTGCTGCACTGCCCCAACACTGCTGCTGTGCTCCAACACTGCTGCTGTTTCCCAACACTGCTGCTGTTTCCCAACACTGCTGCTGTTTCCCAACATTGCTGCACTGCCCCAACACTGCTGCTGTGCTCCAACACTGCTGCACTGCCCCAACACTGCTGCTGTGCTCCAACACTGCTGCACTGCCCCAACACTGCTGCTGTGCTCCAACACTGCTGCACTGCCCCAACACTGCTGCTGTTTCCCAACACTGCTGCACTGCCCCAACACTGCTGCTGTGCTCCAACACTGCTGCACTGCCCCAACACTGCTGCTGTGCCCCGAAACTGCTGCTGTGCTCCAACACTGCTGCTGTGCTCCGAAACTGCTGCTGTTTCCCAACACTGCTATTTCCCAACACTGCTGCACTGCCCCAACACTGCTGCTGTGCTCCAACACTGCTGCACTGCCCCAACACTGCTGCTGTGCCCCGAAACTGCTGCTGTGCTCCAACACTGCTGCTGTGCCCCAACACTGCTGCTGTTTCCCAACACTTTTGCTGTGCCCCGAATCTGCTGCACTGCCCCAACACTGCTACTATACCCAAACACTGCTGCTGTTCCCCAACACTGCTGCTGTGCTCCAACACTGCTGCTGTTTCCCAACACTGCTGCTGTTTCCCAACACTGCTGCTGTTCCCCAACACTGCTGCACTGCCCCAACACTGCTGCTGTGCTCCAACACTGCTGCTGTTTCCCAACACTGCTGCTGTTTCCCAACACTGCTGCTGTTTCCCAACATTGCTGCACTGCCCCAACACTGCTGCTGTGCTCCAACACTGCTGCACTGCCCCAACACTGCTGCTGTGCTCCAACACTGCTGCACTGCCCCAACACTGCTGCTGTTTCCCAATACTGCCGCACTGCCCCAACACTGCTGCTGTGCTCCAACACTGCTGCACTGCCCCAACACTGCTGCTGTGCCCCGAAACTGCTGCTGTGCTCCAACACTGCTGCTGTGCCCCAACACTGCTGCTGTTTCCCAACACTTTTGCTGTGCCCCGAATCTGCTGCACTGCCCCAACACTGCTGCACTGCCACAACACTGCTGCTGTGCTCCAACACTGCTGCTGTGCTCCAACACTGCTGCTGTTCCCCAACACTGCTGCTGTGCTCCAACACTGCTGCTGTTCCCCAACATTGCTGCTGAGCCCCAACACTGCTGCTGTGCCCCAACACTGCTGCACTGCCCCAACACTGCTGCTGTACCCCAACACTTCTGCTGTGCCCCGGATCTGCTGCACTGCCCCAACACTGCTGCACTGCCTCAACACTGTTGCTGTTCCCCAACACTGCTGCTGTTCCCCAACACTGCTGCTGTTCCCCAACACTACTGCTGTTCCCCAACACTGTTGCTGTTCCCCAACACTGTTGCTGTTCCCCATCACTGCTGCTGTGCTCCAACACTACTGCTGTTCCCAACACTGCTGCTGTTCCCCAACACTGCTGCTGTGCTCCAACACTGCTGCTGTTCCCCAACACTGCTGCTGTTTCCCATCACTACTGCTGTTCCCCAACATTGCTGCTGTGACCCAACACTGCTGCTGTGCTCCGAAACTGCTGCTGTTTCCCAACACTGCTGCACTGCCCCAACACTGCTGCTGTGCCCCACCACTGCTGCTGTTCCTCAACACTGCTGCTGTGCTCCAACACTGCTGCTGTTTCCCAACACTTTTGCTGTGCCCCGAATCTGCTGCACTGCCCCAACACTGCTGCACTGCCACAACACTGCTGCTGTGCTCCAACACTGCTGCTGTGCTCCAACACTGCTGCTGTTCTCCATCACTGCTGCTGTGCCCCAACACTGCTGCTGTTTCCCAACACTGCTGCTGTGCCCCATCACTGCTGCTGTTCTCCATCACTGCTGCTGTGCCCCAACACTGATGCTGTTTCCCAACACTGCTGCTGTGCCCCATCACTGCTGCTGTTCCCCAACACTGCTGGTGTTCCTCAACACTGCTACTGGAACCCAACACTGCTGCTGTTCCCCAACACTGCTGCTGTGCTCCAACACTGCTGCTGTTCCCCAACACTGCTGCTGTTCCCCAACACTGCTGCTGTGCTCCAACACTGCTGCTGTTCCCCAACACTGCTGCTGTGCTCCAACACTGCTGCACTGCCCCAACACTGCTGCTGTGCCCTGAAACTGCTGCTGTGCTCCAACACTGCTGCTGTGCTCCAACATTGCTGCAGTGCTCCAACACTGCTGCTGTTTCCCAACACTGCTGCACTGCCCCAACACTGCTGCTGTGCTCCAACACTGCTGCACTGCCCCAACATTGCTGCTGTGCTCGAACACTGCTGCTGTTCCCCAACACTGCTGCTGTTCCCCAACACTGCTGCATGTTTCCCAACACTGCTGCTGTGCTCCAACACTGCTGCTGTGCTCCAACACTGCTGCTGTTTCCCAACACTGCTGCTGTGCCCCAACACTGCTGCTGTTTCCCAACACTGCCGCACTGCCCCAACACTGCTGCTGTGCTCCAACACTGTTGCTGTTCCCCAACACTGCTGCTGTGCCCCAACACTGCTGCACTGCCCCAACACTGCTGCTGTTTCCCAACACTACTGCTGTTCCCCAACATTGCTGCTGTGACCCAACACTGCTGCTGTGCTCCGAAACTGCTGCTGTTTCCCAACACTGCTGCACTGCCCCAACACTGCTGCTGTGCCCCACCACTGCTGCTGTTCCTCAACACTGCTGCTGTGCTCCAACACTGCTGCTGTTTCCCAACACTTTTGCTGTGCCCCGAATCTGCTGCACTGCCCCAACACTGCTGCACTGCCACAACACTGCTGCTGTTCCCCAACACTGCTGCTGTGCTCCAACACTGCTGCTGTGCTCCAACACTGCTGCTGTTCCCCAACACTGCTGCTGTGCTCCAACACTGCTGCTGTTCCCCATCACTGCTGCTGCGCCCCAACACTGCTGCTGTTTCCCAACACTGTTGCTGTGCCCCATCACTGCTGCTGTTCCCCAACACTGCTGCTGTTCCCCAACACTGCTGGTGTTCCTCAACACTGCTACTGTAACCCAACACTGCTGCACTGCCCCAACACTGCTGCTGTGCTCCAACACTGCTGCTGTTCCCCAACACTGCTGCTGTGCTCCAACACTGCTGCTGTGCTCCAACACTGCTGCACTGCCCCAACACTGCTGCTGTGCCCCGAAACTGCTGCTGTGCTCCAACACTGCTGCTGTGCTCCAACAATGCTGCAGTGCTCCAACACTGCTGCTGTTTCCCAACACTGCTGCACTGCACCAACACTGCTGCACTGCCCCAACACTGCTGCTGTGCTCCAACACTGCTGCACTGCCCCAACACTGCTGCTGTGCTCCAACACTGCTGCTGTTCCCCAACACTGCTGCTGTGCTCCAACACTGCTGCTGTGCTCCAACACTGCTGCACTGCCCCAACACTGCTGCTGTGCCCCGAAACTGCTGCTGTGCTCCAACACTGCTGCTGTGCTCCAACAATGCTGCAGTGCTCCAACACTGCTGCTGTTTCCCAACACTGCTGCACTGCACCAACACTGCTGCACTGCCCCAACACTGCTGCTGTGCTCCAACACTGCTGCACTGCCCCAACATTGCTGCTGTGCTCGAACACTGCTGCTGTTCCCCAACACTGCTGCTGTTCCCCAACACTGCTGCATGTTTCCCAACACTGCTGCTGTGCTCCAACACTGCTGCTGTGCTCCAACACTGCTGCTGTTTCCCAACACTGCTGCTGTGCCCCAACACTGCTGCTGTTTCCCAACACTGCCGCACTGCCCCAACACTGCTGCTGTGCTCCAACACTGTTGCTGTTCCCCAACACTGCTGCTGTGCCCCAACACTGCTGCTGTGCTCCAACACTGCTGCTGTTCCCCAACACTGCTGCTGTGCTCCAACACTGCTGCTGTTTCCCAACACTGTTGCTGTTCCCCAACACTGCTGCTGTGCCCCATCACTGCTGCTGTTCCCCAACACTGCTGCTGTGCCCCATCACTGCTGCTGTTCCCCAACACTGCTGCTGTGCTCCAACACTGCTGCTGTTCCCCAACACTGCTGCTGTTCCCCAACACTGCTGCTGTGCTCCAACACTGCTGCTGTGCCCCATCACTGCTGCTATTCCCCAACACTGTTGCTGTGCTCCAACACTGCTGCTGTGCTCCAACACTGCTGCTGTGCCCCATCACTGCTGCTATTCCCCAACACTGTTGCTGTTCCCCATCACTGCTGCTGTTCACCAACACTGTTGCTGTTCCCCAAAACTGCTGCACTGCTGTTTTAAAAAATTCTCAAGGTCAGGTTCGTAGGAGAGTAGTCTGACACAGAACAAACGACCAAGAGGCGAGTCTGCTAGAATATGAGCATTTTATTCCCCGCAGCGTCGCCACAACCAGGTCTCATACTTACAACGGGTCTGGCTTATACTCACTCTACATGTTACCGGAACTGGGAGCCGTCAGTTCTCGTAGAGCGGTTGCCAACAACCCACGCTCGGCGGTTAAACGTAACCCCGGAGCAGACTCCCGGGTCTGGCTTATACTCACTCTACATGTTACCGGAACTGGGAGCCGTCAGTTCTCGTAGAGCGGTTGCCAACAACCCACGCTCGGCGGTTAAACGTAACCCCGGAGCAGACTCACCGAACTGGAGACTTTTCCAGCTGATATACTCTTTTCCAGATATAAACATTCATGTGAACAGCAGAGCAAGGCTAAAAAACACATTCCATTCTGGTTACATACAGATAAGAAGATTCACACGGGGAGGTGTGTAATAAGATTCACACGGGACTAAGCAACACCTCCATTCCGGTTAGATTCACACATGTATTGGGACATAATTTTTAACCGTTTCACCACATTCCACTGCTTGGCCCAATACATGTGTTACATTATGATTCACACATGTATTGGGACATAATTTTACACCACAACTGCCCCAACACTGCTGCTGTGCTCCAACACTACTGCTGTGCTCCAACACTACTGCTGTGCCCCAACACTGCTGCACTGCCCCAACACTACTGCTGTGCCCAAACACTGCTGCACTGCCCCAACACTGCTGCTGTGCTCCAACACTGCTGCACTGCCCCAACACTGCTGCTGTGCCCCAACACTGCTGCACTGCCCCAACACTGCTGCTGTTCCCCAACATTGCTGCTGTGCCCCAACACTGCTGCTGTGCCCCAACACTGCTGCACTGCCCCAACACTGCTGCTGTGCTCCAACACTGCTGCACTGCCCCAACACTGCTGCTGTGCCCCAACACTGCTGCACTGCTCCAACACTGCTGCTGTCTCACAACACTGCTGCTGTGCCCCAACACTGCTGCACTGCCCCAACATTGCAGCGGTGCCCCAACACTGCTGCACTGCACCAACACTGCTGCTGTGCTCCAACACTGCTGCTGTGCTCCAACGCTGCTGCTGTGCCCCAACACTGCTGATGTTCCCCATCACTGCTGCTGTTCCCAACACTGCTGCTGTTCCCCATCACTGCTGCTGTGCCCCAACACTGCTGATGTTCCCCATCACTGCTGCTGTTCCCAACACTGCTGGTGTTCCTCAACACTGCTACTGTACCCCAACACTGGTGCACTGCCCCAACATTGCTGCTGTGCTCCAACACTGCTGCTGTGCCCCAACACTGCTACTGTACCCCAACACTGGTGCACTGCCCCAACACTGCTGCTGTTCCCCAACACTGCTGCTGTTTCCCAACACTGCTGCTGTGCCCCAACACTGCTGCTGTGCTCCAACACTGCTGCTGTTCCCCAACACTGCTGCTGTTTCCCAACACTGCTGCTGTACCCCAACACTTCTGCTGTGCCCCGAATCTGCTGCACTGCCCCAACACTGCTGCTGTGCCCCAACACTGCTGCTGTTCCCCAACACTGCTGCACTGCCCCAACACTGCTGCTGTTCCCCAACACTGCTGCTGTGCTCCAACACTGCTGCTGTGCCCCAACACTGCTGCTGTTCCCCAACACTGCTGCTGTTCCCCAACACTGCTGCTATTATCCAACACTGCTGCTGTGCTCCAACGCTGCTGCTGTTTCCCAACACTGCTGCTGTTCCCCAACACTGCTGCTGTTTCCCAACACTGCTGCTGTTCCCCAACACTGCTGCTGTTTCCCAACACTGCTGCTGTTCCCCAACACTGTTGCTGTTCCCCAACACTGTTGCTGTTCCCCATCACTGCTGCTGTGCTCCAACACTACTGCTGTTCCCCAACACTGCTGCACTGCCCCAACACTGTTGCTGTTCCCCAACAATGCTGCTGTTCCCCAACACTGCTGCTGTTCCCCAACACTGTTGCTGTTCCCCAACACTGTTGCTGTTCCCCATCACTGCTGCTGTGCTCCAACACTACTGCTGTTCCCCAACACTGCTGCACTGCCCCAACACTGTTGCTGTTCCCCAACAATGCTGCTGTTCCCCAATAATGCTGCTGTTCCCCAACACTGCTGCTGTTCCCCAACACTGCTGCTGTTCCCCAACACTGTTGCTGTTCCCCAACACTGTTGCTGTTCCCCATCACTGCTGCTGTGCTCCAACACTACTGCTGTTCCTCAACACTGCTGCTGTTTCCCAACACTGCTGCTGTGCCCCATCACTGCTGCTGTTCTCCATCACTGCTGCTGTGCCCCAACACTGCTGCTGTTTCCCAACACTGCTGCTGTGCCCCATCACTGCTGCTGTTCCCCAACACTGCTGGTGTTCCTCAACACTGCTACTGTAACCCAACACTGCTGCTGTTCCCCAACACTGCTGCTGTGCTCCAACACTGCTGCTGTTCCCCAACACTGCTGCTGTTCCCCAACACTGCTGCTGTGCTCCAACACTGCTGCTGTTCCCCAACACTGCTGCTGTGCTCCAACACTGCTGCACTGCCCCAACACTGCTGCTGTGCACCGAAACTGCTGCTGTGCTCCAACACTGCTGCTGTGCTCCAACATTGCTGCAGTGCTCCAACACTGCTGCTGTTTCCCAACACTGCTGCACTGCCCCAACACTGCTGCTGTGCTCCAACACTGCTGCTGTTCCCCAACACTGCTGCTGTTCCCCAACACTGCTGCATGTTTCCCAACACTGCTGCTGTGCTCCAACACTGCTGCTGTGCTCCAACACTGCTGCTGTTTCCCAACACTGCTGCTGTGCCCCAACACTGCTGCTGTTTCCCAACACTGCCGCACTGCCCCAACACTGCTGCTGTGCTCCAACACTGTTGCTGTTCCCCAACACTGCTGCTGTGCCCCAACACTGCTGCACTGCCCCAACACTGCTGCTGTTTCCCAACACTACTGCTGTTCCCCAACATTGCTGCTGTGACCCAACACTGCTGCTGTGCTCCGAAACTGCTGCTGTTTCCCAACACTGCTGCACTGCCCCAACACTGCTGCTGTGCCCCACCACTGCTGCTGTTCCTCAACACTGCTGCTGTGCTCCAACACTGCTGCTGTTTCCCAACACTTTTGCTGTGCCCCGAATCTGCTGCACTGCCCCAACACTGCTGCACTGCCACAACACTGCTGCTGTTCCCCAACACTGCTGCTGTGCTCCAACACTGCTGCTGTGCTCCAACACTGCTGCTGTTCCCCAACACTGCTGCTGTGCTCCAACACTGCTGCTGTTCCCCATCACTGCTGCTGTGCCCCAACACTGCTGCTGTTTCCCAACACTGTTGCTGTGCCCCATCACTGCTGCTGTTCCCCAACACTGCTGCTGTTCCCCAACACTGCTGGTGTTCCTCAACACTGCTACTGTACCCAACACTGCTGCACTGCCCCAACACTGCTGCTGTGCTCCAACACTGCTGCTGTGCTCCAACACTGCTGCACTGCCCCAACACTGCTGCTGTGCCCCGAAACTGCTGCTGTGCTCCAACACTGCTGCTGTGCTCCAACAATGCTGCAGTGCTCCAACACTGCTGCTGTTTCCCAACACTGCTGCACTGCCCCAACACTGCTGCACTGCCCCAACACTGCTGCTGTGCTCCAACACTGCTGCACTGCCCCAACATTGCTGCTGTGCTCGAACACTGCTGCTGTTCCCCAACACTGCTGCTGTTCCCCAACACTGCTGCATGTTTCCCAACACTGCTGCTGTGCTCCAACACTGCTGCTGTGCTCCAACACTGCTGCTGTTTCCCAACACTGCTGCTGTGCCCCAACACTGCTGCTGTTTCCCAACACTGCCGCACTGCCCCAACACTGCTGCTGTGCCCCAACACTGCTGCTGTGCTCCAACACTGCTGCTGTTCCCCAACACTGCTGCTGTGCTCCAACACTGCTGCTGTTTCCCAACACTGTTGCTGTTCCCCAACACTGCTGCTGTTCCCCAACACTGCTGCTGTGCTCCAACACTGCTGCTGTGCCCCATCACTGCTGCTATTCCCCAACACTGTTGCTGTGCTCCAACACTGCTGCTGTGCTCCAACACTGCTGCTGTGCCCCATCACTGCTGCTATTCCCCAACACTGTTGCTGTTCCCCATCACTGCTGCTGTTCACCAACACTGTTGCTGTTCCCCAAAACTGCTGCACTGCTGTTTTAAAAAATTCTCAAGGTCAGGTTCGTAGGAGAGTAGTCTGACACAGAACAAACGACCAAGAGGCGAGTCTGCTAGAATATGAGCATTTTATTCCCCGCAGCGTCGCCACAACCAGGTCTCATACTTACAACGGGTCTGGCTTATACTCACTCTACATGTTACCGGAACTGGGAGCCGTCAGTTCTCGTAGAGCGGTTGCCAACAACCCACGCTCGGCGGTTAAACGTAACCCCGGAGCAGACTCACCGAACTGGAGACTTTTCCAGCTGATATACTCTTTTCCAGATATAAACATTCATGTGAACAGCAGAGCAAGGCTAAAAAACACATTCCATTCTGGTTACATACAGATAAGAAGATTCACACGGGGAGGTGTGTAATAAGATTCACACGGGACTAAGCAACACCTCCATTCCGGTTAGATTCACACATGTATTGGGACATAATTTTTAACCGTTTCACCACATTCCACTGCTTGGCCCAATACATGTGTTACATTATGATTCACACATGTATTGGGACATAATTTTACACCACAACTGCCCCAACACTGCTGCTGTGCTCCAACACTACTGCTGTGCTCCAACACTACTGCTGTGCCCCAACACTGCTGCACTGCCCCAACACTACTGCTGTGCCCAAACACTGCTGCTGTGCCCCAACACTGCTGCACTGCTCCAACACTGCTGCTGTCTCACAACACTGCTGCTGTGCCCCAACACTGCTGCACTGCCCCAACATTGCAGCGGTGCCCCAACACTGCTGCACTGCCCCAACACTGCTGCTGTGCTCCAACACTGCTGCTGTGCTCCAACGCTGCTGCTGTGCCCCAACACTGCTGATGTTCCCCATCACTGCTGCTGTTCCCAACACTGCTGCTGTTCCCCATCACTGCTGCTGTGCCCCAACACTGCTGATGTTCCCCATCACTGCTGCTGTTCCCAACACTGCTGGTGTTCCTCAACACTGCTACTGTACCCCAACACTGGTGCACTGCCCCAACATTGCTGCTGTGCTCCAACACTGCTGCTGTGCCCCAACACTGCTACTGTACCCCAACACTGGTGCACTGCCCCAACACTGCTGCTGTTCCCCAACACTGCTGCTGTTTCCCAACACTGCTGCTGTGCCCCAACACTGCTGCTGTGCTCCAACACTGCTGCTGTTCCCCAACACTGCTGCTGTTTCCCAACACTGCTGCTGTACCCCAACACTTCTGCTGTGCCCCGAATCTGCTGCACTGCCCCAACACTGCTGCTGTGTCCCAACACTGCTGCTGTTCCCCAACACTGCTGCACTGCCCCAACACTGCTGCTGTTCCCCAACACTGCTGCTGTGCTCCAACACTGCTGCTGTGCCCCAACACTGCTGCTGTTCCCCAACACTGCTGCTGTTCCCCAACACTGCTGCTATTATCCAACACTGCTGCTGTGCTCCAACGCTGCTGCTGTTTCCCAACACTGCTGCTGTTCCCCAACACTGCTGCTGTTTCCCAACACTGCTGCTGTTCCCCAACACTGCTGCTGTTTCCCAACACTGCTGCTGTTCCCCAACACTTCTGCTGTGCCCCGAATCTGCTGCACTGCCCCAACACTGCTGCACTGCCTCAACACTGTTGCTGTTCCCCAACAATGCTGCTGTTCCCCAACACTGCTGCTGTTCCCCAACACTGTTGCTGTTCCCCAACACTGTTGCTGTTCCCCATCACTGCTGCTGTGCTCCAACACTACTGCTGTTCCCCAACACTGCTGCACTGCCCCAACACTGTTGCTGTTCCCCAACAATGCTGCTGTTCCCCAACACTGCTGCTGTTCCCCAACACTGTTGCTGTTCCCCAACACTGTTGCTGTTCCCCATCACTGCTGCTGTGCTCCAACACTACTGCTGTTCCCCAACACTGCTGCACTGCCCCAACACTGTTGCTGTTCCCCAACAATGCTGCTGTTCCCCAATAATGCTGCTGTTCCCCAACACTGCTGCTGTTCCCCAACACTGCTGCTGTTCCCCAACACTGTTGCTGTTCCCCAACACTGTTGCTGTTCCCCATCACTGCTGCTGTGCTCCAACACTACTGCTGTACCCCAACACTTCTGCTGTGCCCCGAAATGCTGCACTGCCCCAACACTGCTGCACTGCCTCAACACTGTTGCTGTTCCCCAACAATGCTGCTGTGCCCCTACACTGCTGCTGTGCCCCAACTCTGCTACTGTTCCCCAACACTGCTGCACTGCCCCAACACTGCTGCTTTGCCACAACACTGCTGCTGTGCCCCAACACTGCTGCTGTGCCCCAACACTGCTGCACTGCCCCAACACTGCTGCTGTGCCCCAACACTGCTGCTGTGCCCCTACACTGCTGCTGTGCCCCAACTCTGCTACTGTTCCCCAACACTGCTGCACTGCCCCAACACTGCTGCTGTGCCCCAACACTGCTGCTGTGCCCCAACACTGCTGCTGTGCCCCAACACTGCTGCACTGCCCCAACACTGCTGCTGTGCCCCAACACTGCTGCTGTTCTGCAACACTGCTGATGGAAATGCTGTTCCCCCAGTGTCCTCAGTCTCCTCCTCAGGATGCTGGTGCGAACGCATTCAGTGCCTATCAGTCTCCATCGCTGAGCCCCCAGACCTGCTCAGCTGTAGATCAGAGCACAGCAGCGACCACTGATATGGCCCCTCTCCTTGACTGAGTGATAATGCTCCTCTCCCAGCATTGCATGCCCGCTCATGCTCTACTGCACCTCCCCGCCTTGTACGTCAAACTCCCCCATCCCACATGCCTTATCCATCCTTGTCCCCTCTGTGTGGCAGGCTGCTTGCACTGAGTCCCATCACTAGCCCCTGTCTGGCCATGTCAATGTCCTGTGATGTGGCCTTACACTTTAATTTGGCTCAACTCCAGGACAGACTGCGGCCCTGACTGATGATTGACCAGAGCCCCTGACAGATCAGTGTGCACCTGACAATCTATAAATCCCCATGGCCCCCTCTCCGGACAGCAGTGAGACTCAGCCTCTGACCCTGGCCAAGCCCTTTGACTGTGAGCACACTCTGTCCCTGGCAGACGGTACTCGGATCTCCTGACTGATAGCAGCCAGCCCTTGAGTTCTCTGAGGAGTGTTCCCTTTAGACATTGTGTCCTGGCCATTTGGTTGCCATGCAGGCTGCTGGCATGTGCTGTCGGTGTGAGATTGGCATAGTGCCATGTCCTGCCCCTTTAACAGATCACTACAGACAAACATGAGAAACTGTGTCTGTGCTAACAGCCTCCAATGCAGCCCGTCTGTGAGCATTAAAGATGTGACTGAAGGGGTAGCATGCCAAAAAAAAACCCAACCTGAAGCAGCAATGCTGTGAGCATAAAGTAGGTTCAGAGTGAGCAAGTGAATGAGTGAATGAATGATTGAGTGAATGAGCAAGTGAGTGAGTGAATGAGCGAGCGAGTGAATGAATGATTGAGGGAATGAGAGAGTGCATGAGTGAGTAACTGAGTGAGCAAGTGAATTATCGAGTGAGTGAATGAGTGAGTGAATGGGTGAGTGAGTGTGTGAGTGAGTGTGTGTGAGTGAGTGTTGGAATTAGTGTTTGAGTGAGTGTGTATGTGAGTGAGTGAATGAGCAAGTGATTGAGCAAGTGAATAAGCGAGTGAGTGAGTGAATTTATGTGTGAGTGTGCACGTGATTGAGTGACTGAGCAAGTGAATGAGTGAGTGAGTAAGTGAGTGAATGGGTGAATGTGTGAGTGAATGGGTGAATGAGCAAGAGTGAGTGACTGTGAATGAGTGTGAGTGAGTGTGTACATGAGTGAGTGATTGAGTGAATGAGTGAATGAGAGGGTGACTGAGCGATTGAGTGAGTGAGAAAGTGAATGAGCGAGTGAGTGTGTGAGTGAGTGGATACATGAGTGAGTGAATGAGCAAGTGAATGAGTGAATGGGTAAATGAGTGAGTGAATGAGTGAGTGAGTGAATGAATGGGTAAATGAGCGAGTGAATGAATAAGTAGGTGAATGAGTGAATGAGTGTGTGAGTGAATGAGTGAATGAGTGTGTGAATGAGTATGTTTGTGTACGTCAGTGAGTGATTGAGTAAATGAGTGAGTGAGCGAGTGAGTCAATGAGTGTGTGAATGAGTGTGTGAGTGTGTACATGAGTGAGTGATTGAATGAACGTGTGAGTGAGTGAATGAGTGTGTGAATAAGTGTGTAAGTGAGTGTATACATGAGTGAGTGACTGAGTGAGTGGGTGAGGTGCAGTGCAGCCTGGTTCTCCAGTCTAGGAGCTGGATGTCTGTCTGTGCAGAGAAGGTGGAAGGTGCTGGCTTGCCCCAGTGTGCAGTGCAGAGCTGTTGTGTCAGTGGATCAGAGATGTGCCATGCGGGTGCAGATGCCATTGTCTGTAGATATGGGATATGGATGCTCAATGCCCATGGAGAGTGCCCTGAGATGTTGGCATTGGGTGTCTAAGATGGAAGCGGTGAACTGGAATTACCAGGAACCCACGCTGGCTATCACTTCAGGAATCCTCGGCATCTAGTTTCAATCTGGTGGGTGGGAGAATCAAATGGAAGGCAGCTTGTGTGAAATATAAACATTGGCATGGGCTAGTGAGGCAGAATGACCTGTTTCTGATATTCTATAAACCATTCCTTCAAATAAGGAGAATAAATGAGCAGGTTGTTTTTTTGCAAGTGAGGAATACAATGGCCTAAAATTGCCACCACGGGGAATCCCCTAGTGAGCACTGAATGGAATATTTCACCTCAGATCATGTTATTTTAATGTGACAAACTACAGGAGGTCCAAGCTGATATATTGATTTACAAGGACATTACAAAGTATTGGACCTTGAATATTGAATCCAATAGCTAACTGATTATTAAAATTGTGGAATAAGTGACAGAAAGGGAAATGAGATAAATGAGAGCCAAATGAGATAAAAAAAACATAAAAAAAAGTGCAGGAGTAGGCCATTCAGCCTTTCATCAAGATTATGTCTGATCTGCCCCGGCCTCAACCCTTCTTTCACGTCAGCCATCCACAGCCCTCAACCAAAAACAGACATTCCTAGAGAAACTCAGCAACATCTGTAGAAAGAGAAAACAGAGTTGACGTTATGAGCCCAGTGACCCTTCTTTCTCACAGACTTCAAAAAGCTAACTGCCTCCTCTTTCAGCGATCCGTGGTCAAGAGGGGCCGAAAGTGCCCGAATTAAAAACGAGAGGAAAAAGAGATTGACAGAGAATGTGAGGGCGTATTTTTAAAAACATTCATCTCCCGGCATAATTTACTTCTCAATGCGACGAGAACATGCAAATATGGGTAGCACACCAAGCTCATGACTTTCACATTAAACAAGAATCCTCACAATGTGATTTCACAATGTGACTAGTAGCACTGGGTTTAGTGTACATGAACAATATCAACCTTCCAATCACTGAACAGAGAGGCCCATGGCGAGAAGATAACTTTTGTTTGGATTTGGCAAGCCTATTGGTGAACCAGCGTAAATCACTTGTGGTGAGTCAGATATGGCAGCCACTTACTTTCTCTTGCTATACTCTTGCTGACACTTCTACGCACAAATTACGCTGGGCCCTGTGAAGTCATCACTCCCACTCTGTCAAATTCTGGGCTATTCAGATTAAGATGCGATTTGAATCGATGGGCTTTACCTCAGCAGCTGAGTTGCCTCATGCTTCCCGCAGTCGGATGATAATGCACATCACCTTTGGTGTGACATGTTTAATAATCAAAATTGGTGGGATAGTGGACAGTGAAAAAGTGAAAAAGGTTTTCTAAGAGACCTTGAATCAATTGGGTCAACGGAATGAGGAGTGGCAGATGGAGTTTAATTTAGACAAATGAGAGGTATTGCATTTTGTCAAAACAAGCAAAGGTAAGACTTAAAAGAATTAAAGGTAGGGCCTTGGGTAGTGGTGTAGAACAGAGAGACCTGGGGGTTCAGGTGCATAATTCTTTGAAGTTTGCACCACACAGACAGGGTGGTTAAGAAGGTGTTTAGCATGCTTGCCTTAATTGCTCAAACCTTTGAGTATAGGAGTTGAAATGTTACATTGAGGCTGTACAGGACATTGCTGAGGCCTCATCTGGAGTACTGGGGCAGTTCTCCCTTTATAGGAAGGATATTATTAAACTGGAAAGGGTTCAGAAGAGATTTACCAGGATGTTGCCAGGACTGGAGGATTTGAGTTATAAGGAGAGTCTGGATAGGCTGGGTCTCTTTTCAGGGAAATTGAAAGGTGATCTAATAGAGGTTTATAAAATCATGAGGGGTATAGAGAAGGTGAATGGTAGATGTCTTTTTTCTAGGGTGGGGTAATTTCAAGACTAGGGGACATATTTTAAGGTGAGAGGAGAAAGTTGTAAAAAAAGTCATGAGGGGCAGTTTTTTTTTACACAAGGAGTGATTCATATGTGGAATGAGCTTCCAAAGGAAGTGGTGGATGCGGGTACAGTTCCAGTGTTTAAAAGACATTTGGATAAGAAATGGTTGGAGGGATATGGGCCAAGTGCAGGTGGGCAGGACTCGTTTAGTTTGGGATTATGGTCAGTGTATAGTGGTTGGACTGAAAGGTCTGATTCCATGCTGTATGACTCTATAACTAACTCCTTGTGTGAATTACTTTATCAACAGCGGCCTTACAGATGAACGATAGGTGAGAATTTTGGCGTTCAATGATTCTGACCGAAATGCAATGCAGTTGCTGCCTTTTTCAAAGTTGTGTTAGAATTCCTGTCCTTCCATTTAAGCCACTGTCAGCCTCAGCCCTCACCTCCTCACGCTAAACCACCTCCAGTCACCTCTCTTTCATGGTCTGGGCAGGACTATGGCGACTTTACCTTGTGTATGTGCAGTTGCAATGCTTTACTCTTAAAGATGGCACAAAGGTGAAATTTAAATGACCACCCCATTATATGAAGACAAATCCAGTTGTTATTTTCCATTCACTAGTCCTAAGGGAGGCTAGGGAGGTCTTGTGACTTGGAGGTAATGTCCCTGCCTCTGTGCATGGAGGTGTGTGTTGAAGCCCCGCTCCAGAATTTGTTGGAAGCAGAAGCAATGTTCACGATGTGGCCAAACGCCTTGATAATCAGCCTGCTAATCCCTCCAATATGCCTTTGGCATACAGTTAGAGCAGAAGAGATTTCTTTTAAGTCATGCTTGATGTGGAGTGGCTCCTCTCGAGTTATAACCACTTGCCTCTCTCGAAATAGACAGTGATGCTTCTTACTCCCTTGTGTACTCAAGCTAATTATTGGATGGAGTAATAGTTGCCTGCGTTTTGCTGCTATAAACTGTTCCAGCTGCCAGAGAGAGAGAGAGAGGTGGGGGGAGAGAGAGAGAGTGGGAGAGAGAGAGGGTGAGAGAGAGAGGGAGAGAAAGGGGGGAGAGAGGGGGGGAGAGCGGGAGAGAGAGTGGGGGGGGAGAGAGAGGGGGGAGAGAGAGGGAGAGAGAGGGAGAGAGGGGGTATAGAGGGGGAGAGAGAGAGGGGAAGAGAGAGACAGAGAGAGGGAGAGAGAGAGGGAGAGGGAGAGAGGGGGGAAGGGGGAGAGAGGGGGGAGAGAGAGGGGGAGAGAGAGGGAGGGAGAGAGGGGGGGAAGAGAGAGAGTGGGAGAGAGAGGGGAGAGAGAGAGAGAGGGAGAGGGGGGGAGAGAGAGAGGGAGAGGAGGGGAGGGGAGGGAAGAAGGAGGGGGTGGAGAGACAGAGAGAGTGGGAAGCTAGGGAAAAGATTGCTACGCCTCTTGCTGAGATATTTGTATCGTCGATAATCACTGGTGAGGTACCAGTAGTCTGGAGGTTGGTTAACGTGGTGCCACTATTTAAGAAAGATGGTAAGGACAAGCCAGGGAACTATAGACCGGTGAGCCTGACATCGGTGGTGGGTAAGCTGTTGGAGGGAATTCTGATGGACAGGATTTAAAAGTAATTTGAAAAGCAAGGACTGATTAGGATTAGTCAGCATGGCTTTATGCGTGGGAAATTGTTTGTCACAAACTTGATTGAATGTTTTGAGAAGTAACAAAGAGGATTGATGAGGATAGAGCAGTGGACATGATCTGTGTGGACTTCAGTAAGGTATTCGACAAGGTTTCCCATGATGGACTGTTTAGCAAGGTTAGATCACATGGAATAGGAGAGCTAGACATTTGGATACATTACGGGCTGAAAGGTCGAAGACAGAGAGTGGTGGTGGTGTGTTGCAGACCAGAGACCTGTGACCAGTGTTGTCCCTGCTTTTTGTCATTTTTATGGTACAGTTAGTAAGTTTGCAGATGACACCAAAATTAGAGGTGTAGTGGACAGTGAAGAAGGTTACCTCAGAGTACAAGAGGATCTAGATCAGATGGGCCAATGAGCTGAGGAGTGGCAGATGCAGTTTAATTTATATAAATGTGAGGTGCTGCAATTTGGTAAGGTCCTGTGGAGTGTTGCTGAACAAAGAGACTTTGGAATGCAGATACAAATTTCCTTAGAAGCGTTTCGTATGCTTCCCTTTATTGGTCACTGCAATGAGTGTAGGAGTTGAGAGGTCATGTCGCATCTGTATAGGAAATTGGTTAGGCCACTTTTGGCAATTCTGGAAGGATTCTAGCTATAGGAAGGATGTTGTGAAATTTGAAAGGGTTCTGAAAAGATTTACAAGGATGTTGCCAGGGTTGGAGGATTTGAGCTGTTAGGGGAGGCTGAACAGGCTGGGGCTGTTTTCCCTGGAGCGTTGGAGGCTGAGGGGTGACCTTATAGAGGTTTATAAAATCATGAGGGGCACGGATAGGATAAATAGACAAAGTATTTCTCTGGGGTGGAGAATTCCAGAACCAGAGGGCACAGGCACTAGAGTGATAGAAGAAAGATTTAAAAGGGGCCTGAGGGGCACCTTTTTCATGCAGAGGATGGTGCGTGTGTGGAATGAGCTGCCAGAGGAAGTGGTGGAGGCTGGTACAATTGCAACATTTAAGAAGCGTCCAGAAGGATAAATGAATAGGAAGGGTTTGGAGTGATATGGGCCAGGTGCTGACAAATGGGACTAGAATAATTTAGGAGATCTGGTTGGCATGGACAAGTTGGACTGAAGGATGTGTTTTCATGCTGTGTAGTTCTATGACTCTATGATTCTAAGAAACTTTGCAACTCCCCTGCATTGAACTTGACAGGCCAGTATTAATGTGCACAGACTGATTCATTTGGCAATTTCCCAATGTGAAAATAACATTCGTGTCCTTTCAAAGAATGAAGTGGGCCATTAACTGGAGGCACACAGGTTCCTGACCAACACCCCATCTTCCCTTTGCAGTTGGCATTCTATTGGTGTTGGGACCCAGTAATACCTTCTGGAAATACAATTTTCATTGTGACACAGACATCAGTGCTCTCCCTCCTTCAGTAATTAAGCCTGGACCCTCTGAAAAAGATACAGATAGGAGAGTGTCCAGTTTGCTGTGTCCAACAGAGGCCATCATAGGCCAGAACATTTTACTCTTGAAAGTTATTGACTTAAAAAGAGGTTTGCTTCATATCTTTGCATGAGTTCATTTCAAAAGGAGAGGTGATGTAAAGCGGCACTGTTCCATTCCCAGGAAACTGAGGGAGGCAAGATTGCTGGAACCTGGACAGACATCTTTGAATCCTGTTTAGCCACAGCGGAGGTGGAAGAAGACTGGAGGATAGCCAATATCTTTTATTTTTGTTGAAGGAGGGCAACAGGGATAATCCAGGAAATTACAGGTTGGTGAGCCTTACATCAGTGGTAGGGAAATTGCTGAAGAAGATTTTTAGGGTCAGGATTTACTCACACCTGGGAACAAATGGACTTACTATGAACAGTCAGCATGGCTTTGTGTGGGGGAGGTCTTGTCTCAGAAGTTTGATTGAGATTTTTGAAGATGATTGATAAGGGGAGGGCAGTGGATGTTGTCTAAATGGAATTTACTAAAGCATTTGTCAATGTTGATTTCACCAGTTTCCTCATTGTCCCTTCCTCCACCTTATCCCAGATCCAACCATCCAATTTGGAACCGCCATCTTGAACTGTTCTATCTGCCCATCTTCCTTCCCACCTATCCACTCCGCCTTCCTCTCTGACCTATCACCATCACCCCCCACCTTCGTCTCCCCATTGCATTCTCAGCTACCTTACGCCAGCCCTACCCCCTTCCCATTTATCTCTCAGCCCTCTTGGTCTCCATTCCTGATGAAGAGCTTATGCTTGAAACATCAACTTGCCTGCTCCTGCTCCTCAGGTGCTGCCTGACTGGCTGTGCTTTTCCAGCACCACACTTTTTGACCTCATGTAGGCTGGTTCAGAAGATTAGGTCACATGGGATCCATGGTGAGTTGGTAAGTTGGTCACTACACGATAGGAAGGATGTGGAGGCTTTGTAGAGAGTGCAAAAGTGGTTTACCAGGATGTCACTTGGATTGAAGTGTATTAGCTTAAGGAGAAGTTGAACAAAATTGGATTGGTTTCGCTAGAACGCCGGAGGTTGTGGGGCAACCTGATAGAAGTATTTGAAATTATGAAAGGTGTGGATAGGGCAAAAAGTCAGAGGCTTTTTCCCAGGGAGGAAATGTCGTGTACTATGAGACATAAGTTTAAAGTGAGAGGGGAGAGTTTAAAGGAGATGTGTGAGGAAAGTATTTTTCGACAGAGAGTGGTGGGTGCCTGGAGCGGCTGCTAGGGGAGGTGGTAGAAGCCCTCAGGATGTTGCCTGGGTTGGAGACTTTTAGTTATGAAGAGGGATTTGATCAACTGCGATTGTTTCCCTTGGGGGGGGGGGGGGGGAGAAGGATGATTGAGGTGTATAATATCATGAGGAGGCATAGATAGTGTAGATTGGAAGAATGTTTTCTCCTTGATGACGGATCAATGAACAGGGGGCATAGGCTGGATGTAGATGTGCTCACTGAACTGGAAGATTCGTTTTCAGACGTTTCGTCACCATACCAGGTAACATCATCAGTGAGCCTCCAGATGAAGCACTGATGGTATGGCCCACTTTCTATTTATGTGATTGAGTTTCCTTGAGTTGGTGACATCATGTCCTGTGGTGGCAGCATTTCCTGTGATGATGTCATTTCCTGTTCTTTTTCTCAGGGGATAGTAAATGGGGTCCAAGTCAATCCGTTTGTTGATAGAGTTCTGGTGGAATGCCATGCTTCTAGGAATTCTTATGGGTGTCTCTGTTTGGCTTGTCCTAGGATGGATGTGCTGTCCCAGTCAAAGTGGTGTCCTTCCTCATCTGTATGAAAGGATACTAGTGAGAGTGGGTCATGTCTTTTTGTGGCTGGTTGATGTTCGTGTATCCTGGTGGCTAGTTTTCTGCCTGTTTGTCCAATGTAGTGTTTGTTACAATTCTTTCAAGGTATAGGGGGCATAGACGTAAAGTCAGAGGACCAGGTAGCATTGAAGAGGTGGGGAGGCTGCAGAAGGATTTGGACTGGTTAGGAGAGTGGGCAAAGAAGTGGCAGATGTAGTATAAAGTGGGAAAGTGTGAGGTCATGCACTTTGGTAGGAAGAATAGAGGCATGGGACTATTTTCTAAAGGGGTAGAAAATTCTGAAGTCTGAAATGGAAAGAGACTTGGGAGTTCTAGGCCAGGATTGTCTCATGGTGAACTTGTAGGTTGAGTCAGTAGTTAGGAAGACAAATGCAACAATGGTATTTATTTTGAGAGAACTTGAATATAAAAGCATGGATGTACTTCTGAGGCTCTGAAGACTCTGGTCAGACCACATTTGGTGCATTGTGCTCAGTTTTGGGTCCCATATCTCAAGAAGGATGGACTGGCCCTGGAGTGTGTTCAGAGGAAGTTCATGGAAATGGTCCCAGGAATGAAAATCTTAACATATGAGGAACATTCGAGGATTATGGGTTTATACTTGATGGAGCTTAGAAGGATGAGGAGGGATCTAATTGAAATATACAGAATAATGAATGACCTGGACAGAGTAGATGGTGGGAAGATGTTTCCATTGGTAAGAGAGACTAGGACCCAAGGGCACAGCCTTAAATAAAGGGAAGAACTTTTAGAACAGAGATGAGGAGAAACATCTTCAGCCAGAGAGTGGTGAATCTATAGAATTCACTGTCACAGAAGGCTATGGAGGCCAGGTATTTAAGGTGGAGATAGATAGGTTCTTGAGTATCAAGGGTTATGGGGAGAAAATAGGAGAATAGGGAGAGAAACTTATCATTCTTGCTGAAGAGCTTATGCCCAAAACGTCGATTCCCCTGCTCCTCGGATGCTGCCTGATCTGCTGTGTTTTTCCAGCATCACACTCTTGACTCTGATCTCTAGCACCTGCAGTCCTCACTTTCTGCCTGAGAAGCTTATCAGCCATGATTAAAGGGCAAAGCAGAATCGATGGGCTGAATGGCCTCATTTCTGTTCCGTGGTCTTATGGTCTAAGCAGATTCAGTGGCAATGATTATGAGGCACTTAGACAGACTCATGAAAAGGCAAAGTGTAGAGGTATGGACGATGTGCTGGCAAATGGGATTCGTATAGATTGGCATCATGGTTGGTGCCGATGTGCTGTTACACTCTATGTTGTCTCTATAATCCAATACAGGTTGGTAATTAGTCATAATTAGCCCACAGAGGACAATGGCTCCATTGATTTACGCACCTCTGACTGCAATTAATCTCATCCCCCTACCGCTTGGTCCACAAAAATCGATGAACCCCGTTCATGTCACTGTGTTGGATGACAGAAGGGGTTCCTCTTTGACCGCAGCCTACCCTTAACTCAGTGTCCCAATATGACAGCAGGATTCAGAAACTCTGATATTTGACTATTGTCTTACGACAAAATTAAAATGCGTTTTACTGACAAAGCAAGCGGTCCTTCTAGATCAGCAGTGATTCATGCACATGGATTAATCACTAAACCATAAAGCAATTTAAAGAAACAGCAACTCCACTCTCGCAGTCATTACATTTTCCAGTGAAGACAAACCACTTTAAGATGGATTTTCATGAATATTAAACATATAAAGAGCCTCGCAGTTAAATACAAGACAGCTTCACATGGTAAAATGTGGGGGAGTGAGATTGCTGTCCCTTGTCCCTCTTGCTGTTATGCTTCAAATTTGCTGCATTATCTCCTGGATTCATTTTTCAATTTGCTGCAATCATTTTGCTTGTAAAATTTACTTTCCCTCCCAGTTTACAAAAACATGCCTGAAAGCTGCCAGCTGCTCGAATTAGATTTATGAAAACGGCCTAAGATGACAAAGAGGATTATTGGAGTGGAGTACTATTGAAATATGGGTTACGATGGAAAGAAAAGAGATTGATGACTGGGAAAAGCATCTTGTGTATCTTTGTCATGTAAAGCATCTCGCTCAGAATTTGCCTCACACCAGAATGACTCACTATCAGTTTGTTTGGTGGAGGTGGACGGGGGATGAAAAAGTGTTGCTGGTGTGGCAAAACTAAAATGATTTGCAGAGGATCTTTTTGATGATGTGTTTGACCCTCATACTTGTTCCAGGTCAATAATGAAAGGAGCACCTTCAGGACTGAGAGCATACATAGTCTATACTGTCCTTTGCTCCATCATTCAGTCAGATGGGGAAGTGATGGTCTAGGGTATTTTCACTACACTACTGATCCAGAGACCCTGGTAATGTTCTGGGGACCTGGGTGTGAATCGTGCCAAGGGGAATTTGAATTCAATTAAAGGAAAAATTCTGGATTTAACAGTCTAATGATGACTGTGAATCTATTAATGGGGAGAAAAACCCATCTGGTTCATTAATGCCTTTCAGGGAACAGAGCTGCTGTCCTTACCTGGTCTGGCCTAGATATATAGGTTGGTAATTACTCCAGTGACTCTAGTCTCACAGCAATGTGGTTGATACTTAAACTGCCCTTTGGGTCATAAATGCTGATCTAGCTGGTGACATGCTTATCCTACGAATGAATGTTTAAACAAAACTAAAAGACCACAGTTGTTTTTCGAGAGGGCAAGGCTAAGCTTGCTCTATCCAAAGTCTCAGAGTAAATTGTAGGGCAGTAGAATAACAACACAGTTACAGTGAAATGGCTATTCCTCATACTCGTGACACAAGGTCCCCATTCATCACACGCCTAAGAACTGTTGAGGGGCCAATCTACTGAAGACAATCATCTTTCCTCAGCAGTTGGCCTTTGGTCATTCTTCTGGTCATTCGAATATCCATCCTGTACGAAACCCTTTCATCGGGGTCTCTGCCAGATGTTCAAGAAGTAGGCAAAAGAACATATTTATGCCACTCGCGATTGTTACGCAGAATTCTCAGGTGATAGCAGTTAATCACCTCCAAAATAAGGAAGAAATAAGCATGGGAAGCAAAATGGAAGGGGCAACTGTTAAGTCTTTTCACACGTGCTTACTTCTATTTGATTTCCTAATCATGAAGAGTTAAGGTTGGAAGTTGACATTGTCACTCAATATCTTGATAATAAGTGTAGGGTCAAGCCTTGACTCATTTTGAAAGCCTGAAGAAATAAAAGTTAAACAAAGTTACTCCAGACTTATATTCATATGTTGCCTTCCTTAATGAAGTCATGATCAAGTTATTTTGTTGAGAGATAAATTTTGACTGGAACATTGAGAAGAATTCTGATGCTCTTTTTTTTATCAAAATAGTTCCATGAATGGTTTCCGTTGACCTGAGAGGGCAGATAGATCTTCAGTTTAGGATTCATGTACTTTTGAGAGTACAGCAACCCCCAGTACTGCACAGGACTGTCAACTTAAAGACAGTGCTTTCTTCCTTCTAGCACCCTCACCCTGAAGATGACTGGCTGAATGTGGACATCTTCACCAGACCCTCTCCAGTCAGCCTAGCTGTGAAGAAGGATTCGAGGTGGAAACTGTGCTGGTTCTATTAGTCCTCCATCTGTATGCTCGGCCGTTAGGGGACTTGTGTGGAAAATGGAAGGTAATGTCCCTTCACGAGGAACTCCCTGCTCTGAAGAAGTTTCAAGTCTCGATTTCGATGTTAAATGTTTCTCTCCCTGCAGATCCTACCAGACTCGGTGACTATTTCCAGCATTTTCAATTTTTATTTTAGTAACATCACATATTCATCAACACACTGTAAAAATGCCATTCTCCTGACTAACCATGTGATAATTTATTGCTGATGGAAAGTTAATTGAAATTATGTAAATTTGAGGCTCTTAACTGTTAATAGACTACTTGACCTTTATAAATGAGTATAGCTTATAACACATAGGTGGTAAACTGCAGGAAACAGAATTTAAACTCAGTTCTATCAATCAATACTGTGTTTACTAGGGAAATTTATTTATTAAAACAATGATTTGTATTTCCTTAGCAAACTTGACAGTCTCTTTTTTCTTTGCTCTTTGATGTGTGCAGTGACTCAATGGATTTAGATGGTGAGTATAATAATTGTAGCGAGGTCAGCCAGGTGGATGTCATAGAATATGAGTTCCCTGATTAGGGCTGTTAACCTGGTCCAATCAGGGAGCCCCGGCTGACAAATAAGAGCAGGAGTGTCAAACATTCTGTTCACTCTGAGAGTGCGATTTGAGGGAGCTGGGTCAGTGTCAAGGACTCTCCATGTGTAAATGAAAGGTGACTTGGTGATGGATATCGACCTCTGTGAGCAACGCAGACATGCAGACCAGAGGAGTCTCTGGTTCACTTCCTCACCAAGCCTAACTTGGCTGGCTGATTTCAGACAAGATGGCAAGACAATGGTGCATTTGGTTTCCGAAGTAGGAAAGGGAAATTGGCCCTGGTTCCCGCATTGCTACTGGCAATACAGTATTTACCTGTGACAAACTGTGCCCCAGTGAGATACCTCCAGGATAAGTTGGATGTCTATTAGCTCGGGGGAGGGGGTGGTGGGACAAGGGAGGGGATGACGGGACAGAAATTGTAAATGGAATGGAAACTGTCATTTTACAAAAATGTTTCAGTTGTTGCCCAGAACATTTCAGGAACATTTTCGATGCAAGGGTGAAGGATTCTATCCAATAAATTCTCCACTGTGTCTGGCTGAGCTTGTGACTTAAGGAATACAAACTAAACAAACACTGCTGATGGGAGATGTTTCATTAACATTCTGCCCTCTCCCACCATCCAATGGCAGGAGGAATATGTAGAGTGGATAGAAAGGCTCTTTCTCCATTTGTAAAGGGGTCATTAATCGGGGCTATTGAATTAAAGTAGGGGGTAGAAGGCTAACAGGAGGGTTGAGGAGAATTGTTTTCACTCAGAGGGTGTTGGGAGTCTGGAACCCACTGCTTTGAAAAGTGTTTGAGTCAGAAAACACTTGAACCAACTAAGTATTCACTTGCATTGTCATAGCTCCAAAGCTTTAGGCCAAGAGCTGGAAAACAAGGCCGGTGCAGATACATCTTTGTGGACTGACATGGAAATGGTGGGCTGAATGGCCTCCTTCTGTATACGGTTATAAGAGACATTGGTTGAGCAGGACTATGAGCCACCTCCCCAGCCGCACTGTGATGAAGTAACAGCTGACAGCCTTGCATTGATGGTGGAAGTCGGGGGAGCAATTGGGCTCCGTCTGATCTCTCTGCTACGTCTCCCAGTATCCTTCCTGCTCAGGGTCGGAGAGAGGAAAGGCAGCACGATCCAGGTGTGTTCTTCCTCAGTTTTAAAGCTTTCTGTGATTCTCCACTGAACCAAAGAGACCATTTTTGAGAAAGAGCAAGTACTCCTGTGGGTTGGGAAAGACTTAAAGTGCTGAAAATGTGTTGCTGGAAAAGCGCAGCAGGTCAGGCAGCATCCAAGGAGCAGGAGAATCGATGTTTTGGGCATGAGCCCTTCTTCAGGAATGAGGAGGGTGTGCTAAGCAGGCTAAGATAAAAGGTAGGGAGGAGGGACTTGGGGGAGGGGCGTTGGAAATGCGATAGGTGGAAGGAGGTCAAGGTGAGGGTGATAGACCGGAGTGGGGGTGGCGGCGGAGAGGTCAGGAAGAAGATTGCAGGTTAAGAAGGTGGTGCTGAGTTCGAGGGTTGGGACTGAGACAAGGTGAGGGGAGGGGAAATGAGGAAACTGGAGAAATCTGAGTTCATCCATCGCATTTCCTGACCTCTCCGCCCTCACCCCCACTCCGGCCTATCACCCTCACCTTAACCTCCTTCCACCTATCGCATTTCCAATGCCCCTCCCCCAAGTCCCTCCTCCCTACCTTTTATCTTAGCCTGCTTGGCACACCCTCCTCATTCCTGAAGAAGGGCTCATTCCCGAAACGTCGATTCTCCTGCTCCTTGGATGCTGCCTGATCTGCTGCGCTTTTCCAGCAACACATTTTCAGCTCTGATCTCCAGCATCTGCAGTCCTCACTTTCTCCTAAAAGACTTAAAGTGACCCTGCTGTCTTGATTATGCTCAGTGCAACTGCTTCACGGGGAGCGGGGGGAGGGGGGCAGGATTAGGAGTGGGGTGTAACAGGCGGGGGTCTCTGATGTTAACTTCTGATAGCAAGCTGTCAGTAGAGTCTGACCACCTAATTGGTTGACCGTTTTCTCATCTCAGAAGCAGGATGAGGTATATATAATTGAACACATTTAGCAGCAAAGTCTGTAAATGAGCTGGAAGAGGCAAGTGAGTCATTAAAGTCTTGTGAATATTATAAGACATAAGAAGGGGATAGGAGAGATGGATTAGTCTGATTTATATCAATAACCACCTTTTAAGGCATCCTAATCTTCTGAGAAAATGATAGAACGCGAGAGGTAACTTCTTGATTACTTATTCATTAAGAAGGACTCGAATAATTGTGATACAGTAAAACATGCAACATCATAGGGATGTGGGCTTCCCATCTCACAGGTCAGTTCAGTTGCTCCACTGCATCGCCCTGTTCAGAGTCTATGATTAAAACGGAAATGTTAACATGAGAGCAAAGATTTTTCCTTTTCATACATTTAACAGGATGTGGACTTCAGTGGCTGGAACAGAATTATTGTCCAGAGGTTGGTTAATAGTCAAATGTAGACTAGATCAGGTAAAGATGGCAGATTTCCATCCCTAAAGGACATTCGTTAACCAGGCGGGCGTTTTTCCTGACAATTGGTAACAGTTTCTTACTTGACATTAGACACTTAATTCCAGATTATAATTGAATTCAAATTCCACTAGCTTCCATGGTAGGATGTGAATGGAGGTTTTGCCATAATACAACCGGGCCACATCCTCTCTAATGGAAATCAAATGACTGAAATGGCAAGGAGAGAGGAGGTCAGGGTCATTCCTATGGACAGAGCAATCACTGGTTGGTTTCTCTGGTGTAAAGGAGACTGCATTGTGAGCAGCAAATTGTCATTGAGGCCTCTGTAAGATTCCTCTGGTTATTAATGTCTGAACTCAACATTAAGCTCAATAATTTCAGATCGCAACAAATGTTTCTGGATAACTGGTGCTGTCACCATTTTCAGCTTCTATACATCTATTTTTCAATTCTTTATTGTTTTAGTTTGACCCCTTTTACCCTTGCACCCTCACCCTTCCTGTCATTTAATCCAATCCACCGTTCACTCTGTTACAGACTGTCTCTTCCCTTCTTCCCTCCTCTCTCCATCCAATGTCTGCCTTTGGGCTAGTTTTAAACTTGGAATGTTTTGGGGAATGTCACAGACCTCCAACATTAACCCAGTTTCCCTCTAACCGCAGACGCTGCCTGACTGGCTCAGTGTATGCAACCATTTCTGTTCCTGTTTCAGATTTACAGCCTCTAGCGTATCTTTCCTTTCATATTATATAGAAACCTACTGACTGGGAAGGAATAGGTACAGGATACAATTACAGTGGATTGTTGCTGAGCCCTATTTGTCCTTGAGATGGTGTGGTGAGCTGCCTTCTTGAATCATTGCAATTCATTTGATTTAGTTCGACCCAAAATGCCAATCAGATTTTGATCCAGCAACACTGAAGTAATATGCTCCCCTTATCCTTCTGGATTGTAGTACTTACAGGTTCAGAAAGTCCTGTCTAAGGAACTCTGGTGAATTTCTGCAGTGCATCTCGTATACATTGCTGTTATTGAGTGTCAGTGGTGAAGGGAGTGAATGTTTGTGAATCGAATGCCAATCAACCATGGTGCTTTGTCCTAAATGGTGTCAATCCTCTTCAATATTAGATTCCCCTACAGTGTGGAAACAGGCTCTTCGGCCCAACAAGTCCACACCAACCCTCTGAAGAGTAACCCACCCAGACCCAATTCCCTCTGACTTATGCACCTAACACTATGGGCAATTTAGCATGGCCAATTCACCTGACCTGCACATCGTTGGACTGTGGGAGGAAACCAGAGCACCCAGAGGAAACCCAGGCAGACATGGGGAGAATGTGCAAACTCCACACAGACAGTCGCCCGAGGCTGGAATCGAACCTAGGACCCTGGTGCTGTGAGGCAGCAGTGCTAACCACTGAGCCACCGTGCTGCTGGAACTGTACCCATCCAGGCAACCAGGAAGTATTCCATCATACTCCTGACTTATGCTTTGTAGATAGTAGATAGGCTTTGGGAAGTCAGAAAGGTTAGCTGCAGTATTCCTAGCCTCTGACCTGCTTTTGTAGGCACTGTGTTTACATGGCTAATCCAATTCAGTTCCTGGTTAATAGTAATCCCCAGGACCTTGGTGGTTGAATTGAACTCGCTTTATTGTCACATGTGCTCACGTGAGTACAGTGAAAGGTTTACAAGTCACCACTTATGGCGCCATCTTAAGTACAAAGGTCCGAGTGCAGGTAGTTCTGTTATCACATGTAGTTGTGTTCCTGTGTGACCCTACGCTATACAAAAATCACGCTATTCAAATCACATTTAAAATGCTGGCCTTGCAATCACATTACAGCCAACACACGTTTTAAAAGTTCACGCTCTAGAAACAGCATCCCCTATTCGTCAGTCGTGTTACAGCGAATTCACGTTGACGAAATGCGCATTTTGGAAAAATAGCGGTACAAATTCTGAGGAAACGAAATAGAAAAGTAAAGAAATAAGAAGTCCAGCATTATAGACCTTGTAACGTACAAAATCACAGGAATAAATTAGAAAAATAAAGAAATTAAAAGTTCAGGATAACTGTCCTGCCACAAAAGAAAAATAACCAAAAAGAAGTGAAATTAGTCCATTTCATGGCTCTGGGTTGGTGCACCAACACACACCAGTTCCCTCGAACTCTCCCAGTGGGGCATGATGCTGATGAAAATGAGCATTGAGTCACAGACTGACACCGAAGCCACCGAAAGGAGACCCAGGCTGGTCATTGGAAACTCAGGCCTGGAGCCACTTCATCTTCAAAGCCCCAGGGAAGCAGCAGAGTTGAAAGACCCACCAGGACACAGCCATGAGGCACGACTGGAACCACACACCACATTCTCCATTGCAGCAGCCCCTCGGAGTCTTATTGCCTCCACGAAGCCACCAAGAGAAGGTAAGGTCAACCTGACATCAGAAAAATAATATATAAAAATGGACGATGCAGCAGGTCTGATGATAGACGCAGACGGGACAGGAACCCGAACACTTCCTTCCCTGCCACTGCCATCTTAATGCAGAGTATTTACATAGTTGGGGATTCAGTGACAGTAATGGTGTTGAATGTCAAGGCAGAAAGGTTAGATTCTCTCTCGTTGGAGGTGGTCATTGCCTGAATGTTATACCGTATAAAGCAGAGAGGGGTGGCTTTATGTGTGTGTGTGTGTGTGTGTGTGTGTGTATGTCTGTATGTGTCTGTGTGTGTGTCTGTGTGTGTCTGTGTGTGTCTCTGTGTGTGTGTGTCTGTGTGTGTGTCTGTGTCTGTATGTGTCTGTGTGTGTCTCTGTGTGTGTGTGTCTGTGTGTGTGTCTGTGTCTGTATGTGTCTGTGTGTGTCTCTGTGTGTGTGTGTCTGTGTGTGTGTCTGTGCGTGTGCGTGTGTGTGTGTCTGTGTGTGTGTCTGTGTGTGGGTGTGTGTGTGAGTGTCTGTGTGTGTGTGTGCCTGTGTGTGTGTCTGTCTGTGTGTGTGTATGTGTGTATGTCTGTGAGTGTGTATGTGTGTGTGTCTGTCTGTGTCTGTGTGTGTATGTGTGTGCGTGCCTGTGTGCGTGTGTGTGTGTCTGTGTGTATGTCTGTGTGTGTGCCTGTGCCTGTGTGTGTCTGTGTGTGTGTCTGTGTGTGTCTGTGTGTGTGTGTGTCTGTGTCTGTGTGTGTCTGTGTGTGCGTGTCTCTGTGTGTGTGTGTCTGTGTGTGTATATGTCGGTGTGTGTGTGTGGGTGTGTGTGTGCGTGTCTGTGTGTGTGTCTGTGTGTGGGTGTGTGTGTGTCTGTGTATGTGTGTCTGTGTGTGTATGTGTGTGTATCTATCTGTGTGTGTGTATGTGTGTGTCTGTGTGTGGGTGTGTGTGTGTCTGTGTGCGCGTGAGTGTGTGTGTGTGTGCCTGTGTGTGTCTGTGTGTGTGTATGTGTGTGTGTCTGTCTGTGTGTGTGTATGTGTGTGTCTGTGTGTGTCTGTGTGTGTGTCTGTGTGTGCGTGTGCGTGTGTGTGTCTGTGTGTGTGTGTGCGTGTGTGTCTGTCTGTGTGTGTATGTATGTGTGTGTGTATGTGTGTCTGTGGTGTGTGTGTCTGTGTGTGTGTGTGTGTGGGTGTGGGTGTCTGTGTGTGTGTGTCTGTGTGTGTGTCTTTCTGTGTGTGTGTGTGTGTGAATGTGTGTGTGCCTGTGCGTGTGTGTGTGTATGTGTGTGTGTCTGTCTGTGTGTGTGTGTGTGTATGTGTCTGTATGTGTTTGTATGTGTGTGTCTGTGTCTGTGTGTCTGTGTGTGTGTGGGTGTCTCTGTGTGTGTGTGTGGTGTGTGTGAGTGTGTGTGTGTGTGGGTGTGTGTGTGTCTGTGTGTGTTTGTATGTGTGTGTGTATGTCTGTGTGTGTGTGTCTGTGTGTGTGTGTGTCTGTGTGTGTGTCTGTGTGTGTGTCTGTGTGTCTGTGTGTGTGTCTGTGTGTGTGTGTGTATGTGTGTAGTTGGTGGTATTGGTGACATACAACCTTTAGCCATATCTCTTTAGCAGCTGAGTGCGTGAACACACTCCTGCCTTGTGGTTTCCTTCAGTGCCAGGAATGCACTCCCTTCGATGGAAACCTCAACTCACTCATTAGAATGTAGAAACTGATTCCTAAGTGGTTACTCATCAATAGCTGAAATAATGCAGTTTTTCACAATGTCAGATTGATACTGTTTTCAGTCTTGTTGCAATTGCCCAAGTTTAATAATGTCATTGTCTTCTTGCTTTTCTCATGCACATGGTTAACAGTACGCAATGGTTTCAATATTCTGTCTTTTGTGCTTCTTAATCATTGATTGAGATTTGCTACTGAACACTCTTCAAATAATTTTAAATCTCCTGCAACTATTCCCCGTTTACCTGTGGTATTTAAATGAATGTGGATAGCTCTCTAAATATTTCAGAAATAATTTTATCCAGAGGTTGTCTCTCCACTCCTTCTCTCTGCGAGCTGCTAAACATGCACAAAACGTAATAACCCCAAGTGAGATTACGGTCCACTGCTCCAGTCTTGCCCAGAGGTTCCCCACAGAATTGCTGCTGCGTATTTGCAGAGATGCACTCAGATTGCTACTGAAACATCCTCTGGCACACATTGTTATCCTGAATTTAAAACAAGCCTTATCCATCCGCTCCAGTGAGGTGCAGTTCTCTTGATGTTGTCGATTACTCCTGCTTCCCGTGACACACCACATACATGCCGTCAATTTCACAGGGTTTTGGTTCGGGCCGAATTTGCCACGGAGGTTTTGATTGAAAGTGACCCCTGGACTGAAATGCCAACAGCCAGTCACTTGCAATATATAGCGCTGGAATGTTGTTGATGATTGGCGTGTTTGTTACTCCTGTTCTGTGGTCCGCAGACAGCAGTCTTTTGTTCTCAATGTTGAACTTGCTCCTCAGTATCTCACCCTCTCTGCCAATGACCCCAGAATCACTCATAGGGGCCCCCTTTAATTTAAAATAAACAAAACCTGTAACCCATTACATAGTGGCAATTATAATTCTTCATTCTAATTAATGGCCTCTTTTCTGTTCCCATGGCATGGGGGGTCTTATTTACTGCCGACCCTTGGCTGTCTTTAGGAGGCAGCATCATCATAAAACCAACTGCTGCTTCAGTAGTGGTGCAAATAATTTCTACGTATCCTGTTTAGGGATGTTGTTACATATGTCCAGTGCAGATGGGGCTTGAACTCAGATGGATCAACACTTTAGTTTATAAAACTATCTTCTCAACCCCTAAATCTGGGGTTGTTTGGGATTATCTTTTAGGGATCTTGCATTGTATTAAAGTGCTCAAATGTGCCAACTGGTAATACTTGGACTTCTGAGTTAGCTCGTCATGGCTTCAAATCCCATTCAGGTTCGTTAGCCTGATTCCCTAGTGTGATAACACCAAGAGAATACTGCACCATCAGATCTCAGATGCAATGTTAAACTGAGGCCCCATCTTATCTCTCAGCTGGAAGTTAAAGGTCCAACTTTTGCAACAAAGAGCAGGTGATTTATCCTGCTGTCCTGGTCAATATTTATTCCTCAATTGCCATTGCAAAGCCAGATTATTATTGCTTTGATTGAAATTGCATTTCTCAAAAGTACAGAGAGTTGTGAACACAGTCCAGTCCAGCACACACGCCAACCTCCCATCCACTGACTCCATCTATATGCTGCATCAGAAAGGCAGCATATTCAAAAACCCCTCCCACCCCATTACAATCTCTTCCAGCCTCTTCCGTCAGGCAGACGATACAAAAGGAGAAAGTGACGACTGCGGATGCTGGAGATTAGAGTCGATGAGTGTGGTGCTGGAAAAGCACAGCAGGTCAGGCAGCATCCGAGCAGCAGGAGAGTCAATGTTTTGAGCAATGAGGCTGATGAAGAGCTTATGCTTGAAGCGTCGACTCCCCTGCCCCTTGGATGCTGACTGGCCAGCTGTGCTTTTCCAGAACCACACTTTTCAACAGAAGATACGAAGCTTGAACACATGCACCAACAGCTTCAAGAACAGCTTCTTCCCCACTGTTATTAGAATACTAAATAGATCTCTCTAATTATAGATTTAATGTTGATCTCGCTATTTGTACACCTTCTCTGCAGCTGTAATGTTATATTATTTGCTTTGTTCTATTACGCTAATGCACTTTGTATGGTATGACCTGCCTGTACTGTACACAAAACAAAACTTTTCACTGTACCTAGGTGCATGTGACAATAATAAATCAAATCAAATCAAAGCAAATCAAATTAAATCAAATAAAATTATTGTTTTTTTGAGGGATCTTGCAACATGCAAATCAGATGTTGCATTTCTTATGGTCATCCAGTGACTACATTTCAAAAGTAATTGGAAGTGTAATGCTTTGATAATCTCTTCAGGTCATGAAAAATGCTATTAAAGGGAAAGCCTTTCTTTTTCTCTCCTTGTTCCCTCTAAGATGGCACAGTGATTGGGAAAGCCCCATGTGTGTCAATCTTCCTGGCATTTCTACCACTTCCCGAAGTTGCTGTTGTGCACTGACCTCAGGCGTCTGTTAGGCTGGAAAGAAATTCGAGGGAACGTTTGTAATGGGCTGCCAATATTCATCTCCTCATCCCTTGTGTGGAGAGAATCCTGACTCTAACCACTTCAAGCCACTGACTTTTGTTTCCAAGTCTCCAAGCTGACAGCAGAGACTGCTACTGTGCTGGGACCCCTGACCAAAGGCTATCTCCCTTGTGTTTACTGAGGACTGCTGACCAGCATGACAAGCCCTTGCCTTTGCATTTCTGATAAACAACACAGCAATGCATCAGAACTCTGGGCTTGGTATCTCTGGTTGAGGGGCAAGAGGCCAAAAGGCAAAGCCAAAGTAAGGTAGCTGTAGGAGCATCCAAGTAGGCTCAGAGTAAGTAAGCACTAACTGAGCAAGCTCACAGCCCATAGATCCAACCTGGTTTACTCCATGAACTATGTGAGTGTCCTTACGCAGACGCTGTCCTTGCTGCAGCATTGCAATGGTAGGTACCGTTGTCCCTCAAAGGACAGCGTTGAAGTACTGACGTGTCCTGGAAGTGGATTGAAGATGTGCCATGAGGGAGCTTAGAGGCTGGTATTTATCAGATGCCAATACCCATAGACAATGGATGGTCTGTTTGGTCAGCACCCATGGAGCGTGCCTGAGATATAGTGCCTAAGGAGGAAGTCTTTTGGAGCAATTGCTGAAGCTACCTGCTGTGACTTGCACATTGAGAATTCTCAGCATCTACTTTGCTCCCAACAGACAGTACCATAAAAAGCTGCAGATTGATGAGGTGAGTTCTGCAGTTAATAAGGTTGTTAGTAAGCGATAATCCCCCTTAATAGGCAACTTGACCCTACTTAACAGAACTCTTGACTTGACATCTGGAACTTAGTTAAATGATGGACCTTGTTGTTCACCACATCGAGATAGGCCTCGCTGGACTTGGCACATTATTCCGTCACATTTCTCATCACAGTCCATGTTGATCAGGTTCTGCTGACGTTCTACGTCTTGCTATGTTTTCCAAAGCTACTCAATTTTGCATATGTTCTCTATTTTATTTGGTTGCGTTCCATGTGGTGGATTAAATGGAATGGCTTAGGAATTGATTATTCCAAGTTTGCAGACTCACTGATCTGGAGGATCACTCAGTGATGCTTTGCAAATGAGGTACATTGTCTGTCCATATTCATCAGTAAGAGTGAAATGGGACTAGGTTCCTAAAGGTTTAGTGTGATGTGCCTTGTCTGGATATTCCTTTTAATAATACTGGCAAATGTGTACCCTGACATTAATCATCATGATGTCACGCCAAATGTGTGTGTTTCTCCATGCTAATTAGCAAATGCTGCATTTCTGATCACTGAATGAAGATTGCATCCTATTTTTGAAATGGAACTTAGCGCAATGCTGTATCAAGACGACATTATTGCAAAAGAAAATTGAATTTATATCGCATTTTATCACCAACTCAGTGTGTACAAAACACGCATTTCTTACGTAAGGTTTCAATAAATTAAAATAATGACAATTTGCACAGGACAAGCACCCACAAATAAATAATAATGTGGTAACAACCAGGTATTCTACTTTAATTGTGCTGGTTGACAGATAAATATTACTCTGGACTCGGGATATTCTTAGTAATAGCACTGTTGAATCTTCTACATCCTTCAAATGGCATGCTGTTTATGAAGGTGTTAGTCTTTACTATTGTACGTGACTTGTTAGTAGCAACATGAAGCATGATGAAGACTGGTTCATCGGTTCAAAAGATGCTACTTAAGAACCAATGCGAAATTTGTATCTTTACACAATGACATGAATGTTTGACTGTGAAACTATTATTTTGTTTAAAGTTTGTGAAGACTTTGCTGGTCTCCTATGTTTTTAAGTAAGCTTGTTTCCAAGACGCTACTGATGGTGGCACTTGAAGAATTGCAATGCCTGATTGCTGCATTTCATAGACCTACCTGACCTTCAAGGGGCGAGGTTAGGGTGGTGCTGGAAAAGCACAGTAGTTCAGGCAGCATCCGAGGAGCGGGAAAATCGACGTTTCGGGCAAAAGCCCTTCATCAGGAATACAGACAGAGATCCTGAAGGGTGGAGAGATAAATAAGAGGAGGGTGGGGGTGGGGAGAAAGTAGCATAGAGCACAATAGGTGAGTGGGGGAGGGGTTGAAGGTGATAGGTCGGGGGCGGGGGGAGGGTGGAGTGGAAAGGTGGAAAGGAAGTTGGGCAGGTAGGACAAGTCATGGGGACAGTGCTGAGCTGGAAGTTTGGAACTGGGGTGAGGTAGGGGAAGGGGAATTGAGCAAACTGTTGAAGTCCACATTGATGCCCTGGGGTTGATGTTTACCTACCTGATCTTCAAGTCTGTCAAACGTACTTGATACAAAAACAGAAATTGCTGGAAAAGCTCAGCAGGTCTGGCAGCATCTGTGGAGAGAAATCAGAGCCAATGGTTCGAATCCGGTGGCCCTCCCTCAAAACAGACTGAGGACTAGTTCTGAGGAAGGGGTCACTCAACCCGAAACATTAACTCTGCTTTCTCTCCACAGATGCTGCCAGACCTGCTGAGCTTTGCCAGTAACTTCTGGTTTTGTTTCTGGTTTACAGCATCCGCAGTTCTTTCATTTTTTAAAAAGCGCTTGATAGTTTGTCGTCCTTTCCAATTACATTATAATTGCCTTTACATTGTGAGGATAGACAAGAAAATGCCAAAAAGACACATTACCACGCAGATCCCTGAGTATACGTGAAAGTAAGGACTGCAAATGCTGGAGATCAGAGTTGAGAGTGTGGTGCTGGAAAAGCACAGCCAGTCAGGCAGCATCTGAATCGACATTACGGGCTGATTCCTGATGAAGGGCTTATGCCTGAAACGTTGATTCTCCTACTCCTTGGACGCTCCCTGACCTGCTGTGCTTATCCAGCACCACACTTCTGAGTATGGTAACATTTCTGCTATGATTGAGTATCTCACGAACCATTTTTGCTGGATGTTCTGTTTATAGAATACTCGCTTCGGATTCAGATAATTCGAGGATCAAGTCCCACACCAAGGCTTGAGTGCAAATTCCAGAGTGTTTGTCCAGCGCAGTACTGAGGAAGCACTGCACGGTTAGAGGTACTGTAATTTGGGTGCTGTTCAAACTACTGTCGAAGATCCCATTGCATCATCTCAAAGAAGGGGTAGGCTATTGTCCCTGTGTGCTGGCCAATAATTATAATTGGAAAGCCAGATGAATTTTAACAGAATTACATTTTGATTCACAGCTATACCCAGTGAACAGAAACCATTGTCCTTGTAGCTAAATGATTCAGGGCTCATCATTTCCACACCATAGCCAAGCTTCCAGCGGTTTAGTCTTTTTTAAAAAAACACACGATTGTGTTGGAGAGGTGGATTTCTGGAAGAGCCGGAGACAGGCAAAAGCTTTCTCTCTTTATTCAATTTGTGAGATCATTTCTGGTGTAGTAGGCATTGTGCCCTGAGGTTTGCAAAATCGACTGAAACACAGTCTCTGCTTTTAACACAAATGCTTTTACAAAATATATAGCCCAGAAATTCTGCTACACAAAAAGCATTGTTGATAATGCACATCAGAGATTCCTTCATGAATGCCTTGTCTTACAAGAAGTTTTTTGTACAGTGGATAGACCACGTCCCTGCATATATAATATTCCCCATAAAACATCAGTGATTACATACCAAAAGTACTTCAGTAACTGTAAAGTGTTTTCAGACAACCTGAAGGCATGAAAGCCTTTTTTCTTCTCTTCTTTTGAAAGACTTTAGGCCCATTTATCAAGTTTCCCTCCCTTTTATCTTGCAGGTGCTCCCTAGCTAATTTCTTGCATTGAGAATTGCAATTTTACCACTGCATCCGACATCAAGTAAACTCTAACATGCTCATTTGATTTTCAGTTAGAAAGAATTGTGCAGTCACTATTTCAACAAACTATGTGTGGGAGATAAATATTCACAGAAAAGGAACAGTCAGGAGACGTGAGGTATGGGTGACACAGTAGCTCACTGGTTAGCAGCGCTGCCTCAAAGCGGCAGGGACTTGGGTTCAATTCCAGCCACGGGTGACTGTCTGTGTGGAGTTTGTATATTCTCCCAGTGTCTGCGTGGGTTTCTTTCCACAGTCCAAAGATGTGGAGGTTGGGTGGATTAGCCATGTTAAATTGCCCATAGTGTCCAGGGATGTGTAGATTTGGTGGATTAGCCATGGGATGGGATGCTGAATGGCCTGTTTTCACACTGTAGGTATTCTATTCAATTCAATGTTCCTTGAGCTTAGTTTGTATCTGTTGTGAATAAAATGATTGACATTTTTAAAAATCCAGTATTTAAAGGGGGATAAGTGAGTTGCAGATTATTAATGGGACTAACTTCTATTGTGTGTTGACAAGATGCAGTGATTTTAACAGACTCTGAATGGTTGAGACATTGCCATGGAGAATGTAGCATCTAATGATGATTGACAGTTAGCTGCCGGGCTTTATTTACATTTCAAACCAAACAGGTTGACTCTGATTGGATAAGGTATTGCCCTGAGAAGCAGCAAATGGCTGTTGCCTATTTTGTTGAGTTGAAACAGAGACAAACAGCGTATACAGATTCTCTCTGTCTGTAAGGATCAGGGCCCTGTGTACTAATATCTGCAGCTTCCAGAACACGCATGCGCAGCACGCTATGAACCTGACTGAAAATATTAAATTTTTTGTCAATGAAATTCTTTTCACCCTCAGGATTATCCAGCAAATGGTATCCATTTGCAGAAATACAACTAAATGACACCCTTCTCTCACACAGTCTCAATGTTAGTTTTCTCTTTATTGACATTCTTGTGAATTGTCCTGATGAGTGCAAGATGAAAAACTTCGATACAATGTGTCTTTTCTTTCAGCAATATCAAATTTCTACACAATCAGATTACTATTTGTATCTGAAATCTTATCTGGGTGTGACCAGCAGTAGAGGTTTCTTTAATAAGTATTGGTTGAATGCAATGCTTTCACTTCCGGGAGACCTGTACTTACCTCTGGACCATACACTCCTGTCAGTATCTCAGTATCCTAAATGATCCATCAATCTCATCCAATGGAGTGCAGCTCCATGGAGCCACTAACTTAATGTGGTGTGTGATTGACACCCACAAATAACACTGATCCAGCTCTGTTACTGTGGGGAGGAGAGGAATGTATTTAAAGTGCATCAGGAGGGAGATGAAGAGGGGTGGCGGGGGGGACAGAAAGGCTGTAAGGGGGTTGGGAAAGAGAGGGGTGATGAGAGACCAGGGGCAGTAGAATAGATAGGGATGAGTAATGAATGCAGGCCTGGCCAGCGATGCTCACATCCTGTGAATTAAGTTTTGAAAAAGGAGACAAGGAGGCTGCTTGGAGTGTTGGGGAGCAGATAAGGAGGTCACAAAGAAGATAGACCAGTTCCAAACCTGCCAAGGAAAGGAAGATCCAGGGAATTGGGAGTCAAGGTTGAAAAGCCTATCATACTGTTACCAGATGGACGTTCGACGGAGACTACAAAACCCAAGCTGTTTTGTCTTTATGAAACCGTTCAACCTCAATTCTAGGCACCAGAGGGTATAAAGTTGGGGGTTAAACATGGTCACGGGGAAGCACTGAGGTATCAAAAAGTAGTGCCAGACTCTGTGATTTCTCTCCCTACTCAGATGCCACGCCGACTCCCTTACCCCCTCAGTCACCGAGAATCAGTGGAAATGAAGATAACACAAGGAAAACTATTTGCATTTAAAATTATTAAATAGCAATTTTCTGAAATGTTTAAAAAGTGATATGTACATTAATTAATAACGATAATATTCAAAATGCTTCAAAGAAACAACAATAATAAAAAACTACAAAGAACCTGAAAAATGTTTTCGAAGTTTCATTAACATTACCCTCTAGTGAAAGACCCTATGCTTTCTGCTGGTGCCCTTCAATGGCATTCTTAGCTCCTTTGATATTTAAATCCCTTACATTATGGCAATGCATACCTAGTTTTCTATGATGGAGGAGTCAGGGAGTAAGAGACAGGAAGGTCTGCAGATGCTGGAAGCCAGAGTCAGTAAATGTGAAGCTGGAAGAGCACAGCAGATCAGATAGCATCCGAGGAGCAGGAAAGTCAATGTTTCAGGCCGAAACATTTAATCAGGACTGGGGAGGGGGAGAGAGCCCAGAAGCATATAGAGGGAGAGGGGTTGGGGATGATGATATGAGGAAGCATGTAAGGAGTTATTGTGAATGGTCAGTGGGAATGGTGGAGTGGGAGTAGCCTGTGGTCAGGAACCCTCGCCATAGAAAGCATGGTGTTCAGATTATAGAATCCCTATAGTATGGAAGCAGGCCATTCGACCCATAGGATCAACCCTCCAAAGATCATCCCATCCAGACCCACTCCCTACCCTATCCCTGTAACCCTGCCTTTTCCCATGCTAACCCACCTAGCCTGCACATCCTTGGACACTATTGGTAATTTAGTATGGCCGATCCACCCTAACCTGCACACCTTTGGATTGTGGGAGGAAACCGGAGCACCCGGAAGAAAACCACACAGGCATGGGGAGAATGTAGGGGAAAGTGAGGACTGCAGATACTGGACATCAGAGTCGAGAGTGTGTTGCTGGGAAAGCACAGCAGGTCAGGCAGCATCCGAGGAGCAGGAAGATCGATGTTTTGGGCATAAGCCCTTCATCAGGAATTCCAGTCTCTGTGTCTTTCTCTCTCTCTCTCTCTCTCATTCGAAGCTGTCGTTTCTGTCATCTGTGACTCTTGCTCCGGAACTTTCTGCTCAAACTATTCATTCAGTTCATTCCTCCATTTTTAAAACACAGTGTTTCAACCAAGGCGTTGCGTTAAAATCCTGGCTTCATCTTTTTGCTTCAAGATTCAATGTCATTTCATTTCCCCGCTAACAAAAGAAAGATGAAAGAGGGAGGCAGCAGATTTGAAGCAGCTCAGAGATGGGGAATGGGCAAGAGGCAAGGTCTCTGACAAGATAAAGGCTGGGGAGGTAGGGTAGCGATAGGTATAGGGGCCGGGGAAGCGGGGGGGGGGGGGGGGGAGCCAAGGCATAGAGATGTGGGAATGAGACAACTGGAGAAACAATATTTGGTCTACAGAAGGTGTAACTATGACAACAGGAGCAGTGCTTGCAACTTTGACGTGTTGAGGTCTATGTGTAGTCCAGGGGAGTTGACCTTCTGAATGTGGTGTCATAGCCCTTGCATCATTTGCAAAGACAAAAAATTTAGATGTATGTTTTGAGGGAGTTTTGTCAGGATCAGAATCAAAACCAAAAATACAGTCTTTATCATCAATACTTGGGTTTATTTAAAAGGAAACATTGGAGTGAGATTCATTCAAGAAAGATCATGATGACATTACCAATTGACAGAGGACGGATTGGTGGGAGGGATGGGGGAATCTGTTTGATTCTATCGAAGTATGATTGTTAAATTGTGTATGATAATAAACTGGATCCCACTCCAATACATTTACCTCCTAAGCACATTTTTGTACCAGATGTTGTGTGGTAAGATAATAGCTCTTTTACTCGCCACAGCTGCCACAGGGTTGTGTGGGAGCAGATTGGTTTCGTCCTGAAATGTGTTTGAATTCAAACACGAAATATGGATTCTCTGAACAACAAAGAGTCAGTTACTGAGAATAAAAATTCATGTCTAAAATTCATTCACTGAACCTCACAGCAGACTTTAAGAGTTAATGAACAATGTATTGTTGTGGAAATTTTTCGCTGAGGTGAACATTTAACAGGAGAGCGAGAGTTTTGTAACAGATTCGCGCTGACAGGACAATTTTCTTGCATGCTGTTACTTATAGACTGCCTGTCAGCTTTCCCGTCTCTCTCCATCCCCCCAGTTTGCCCTTTTGTATATTTTGGAAGAATCACCCTATTCAGGGACGTTATACCACCCTCTGGTTTAGGCAGGACTCAAACCCAGGTCTCCTGGTTCGGAGGTACGGGCTCTACCACCTCATCACAAAAGTCCTTGCCCCTTTTCATTTCTAGGTGGAACTAATTCGAAGCAGGTTTGTGCAAGGCAGCTGGGTTTAATTGTGAAAATAGCCTGAAAACATCCAATGACCCTTATGCAGATGCTATTTCTGTTTCCTTTAAATGTAAAGTTCAGTTGCTAAAGCTGAGTATTATGACCTGGATTTAATGACTGTTGCCCCATGTATTGGCTGAATGGAGGGATAGGGAGCTCACCTTATCATTTTCGGTTAAATCAATCAGGCAAATGAATCAAATGAATAACAATCAGGTAACAAGAGGCCCTTTCCCTTAGGGACAAGGTTGTGTACCCGAAAGCTGCCAGACAATGCCAGGGCTATCAGGCTATGGTCACCGTTAGGGGTTCAGTCAGCACAGAGGAGGACCCTGATGCCTGGTTAGGTTTGATGTGGTCACTTCAGGAAAGCTCTAGTGAGGGCAGACGCCATGGTTGACCCGACTGACAGTAGGTGGTGTGGTCTCCCAGTTGGCTATCCCATCCATGGGTGCCCTCTGGAGGATGTGGGATCAGGAGGGAGTCCCCTCCTCTGCACCGACTTAGTGAGGTCTGTTGTGGTGCAGCTGTAGTGTCCTTTTCCCTAAGCCAGGAGGCCTGTTTATCTGTCCGACCTCCTCTTGAGCTGTGTAATATCTGAGCAATTTATAACATTTATAAGAAGGCCTTTTAAACAAAAACTGAGTGGCCTCCCCATCCTAGTTGTTGGCGCAGGATGGAGCGGTCACCGTAGAATCCCTACAGTATGGAAGCAAGCCATTTGGCCCAGGTAGTCCACCCCAACCCTCCAAAGAGCATCCCACCCAAGCCCCACAATCCCGGACTAATTCCTGCACATCTCTGGACACGGTGGGGCAGTTTAGAATGACCAATCCACCTAAGCTGCACATCTTTGAACTGTGGGAGGAAACCCACACTGACACAGGGAGAATGTGCAAACTCCTCACAAGATTGTCCAAAGGTAGAATATAATCAAACAGATTCCCCCATCCCTCGCACCAATCCCTCCGCTGTCAATTGGTAATGTCATCATGATCTTTCTTGAATGAATCTCACTCCAATGTTTCCTTTTAAATAAACCCAAGTATTGATGATAAAGACTGTATTTTTGGTTTTGATTCTGATCCTGACAAAACTCCCTCAAAACATACATCTAAATTTCTTGTCTTTGCAAATGATGCAAGGGCTATGACTCCACATTCAGAAGGTCAACTCCCCTGGACTACACATAGACCTCAACCCGGATCCCTGACACTGCGACCCAGCAGTGCGAGCCACCGTGCCACCCCACCAGTTGGCACCTCAGAGCCTCAATTGGACCGTCGGCAGGAAGGATGGAGATGAGTGTGAAATCTGCTCTTCCGAACCTACAGCTGCACCCCTCCCTCACCCCATAACTTGCCTTATTTTTAGGGGTAGCAGATAAATCCTGTCTCCTTAGTCTCCACCCAATGGACAGAACCAAACTCCACACCGTGAATCAATTTCTGAATGTAATTATGTCGAATTTGTAATCTTACAGTAGTTATTTTATGCTACAGTCAGCATCTTATGTTAGAATCAAAGGTATAGGCCAGAGGTTGTAATGGGAAAATAGCAGAGTCGTGGAATTTGCGAGAAAAAGCATCAGTAATCTTGTGCAATAGAGGCAGGGTTTAATTTACTAAGCTCCCTGAATACGAAAATGTCAGCTTTTTAAATGTGAATGTGTTATTGTTATTAGGTATACAGGAACATGTCCCTGGGCAGTGTGCATGGTTGAGAATACTATTGTGATATTTGGCTATTAATTGGAACAGTGTTTAATCTGCTCAGGCATTCATAAAGTTTCTATCCAAATATTCAATAGCTGGATTTTCCCAATTTATTTGCAGAGTGTGGCCATCGGTGGAAGCCATAATGTGTAGCACAATTGACCATCACCATTAACAAGGAAGGCATCAGGCGTTATAAGTGTTCACCCATCAGATACCATTTTGCCTTAAATCCGTCAGATTGATCTTCTCTACAATGTCTATCATTGCTCTCCACATACAGATTCTGCTTGACTTGGGGCTGTTGCAGAACAAAATGTTTTTTTCCTGCTGTCCGGTTGCTGGCTGGCCCACAATGCCTCACCAGGAGGACTGACTGCTGACTTTTGACCTGCTAACTTCCATATTACTGCCATGAGTTATAGCCTTACCAGTACAACTCTCATGGCCATAGGTGTAAAACTTTAACATTTCTTTCCTTTTTTTTCTTCTCATTCGAAGTAGTTTCACCCACAATAATTGTCCATCAGTGAAGCTTACACATAACATTAACCTGCATTGAAAAGCCTCAAGGTGCTTCAATTAAATTATTACCAAACAGAATTGGGTGCCATGTCATGGAAAGAGGTGTTCAGGCAAGAGATCCAAAGTTAGGCTTTATGGAATGTCTTAAAGGAGGAGAGAATGGTGGAGAGGCGTGAGGACTTGGTATGTGTGAATGGCCAGTGTGGTTGAACACCATAAACACAGCTCTGGGATAATAAAAACCCAGCGGATCACTGAAGAAGAGTTGTCACTGGCCGGTTGCTATGTCTATCCTGTTAATCCCTACGGTTGTTCACAACCTCAGACACCGTTAAGAAAGGCACTTTGTCGCGGCTTTGAGTCAAACAGTGTAGGTGTATTTTAAACTCAAGACACTGGTGAATTGGCAATTCTGTGACTTGCCTGTAAGTATTTTTATGCCTTTATCATTCATATTACAAAGCTCATTTCCAATACAAGACTTCTTACCTCTGGTGAGAATCCAAGATGGCAACCAAGACTATGGAGCAAATTCATTTCTGTGTCATTGTGTACCTTTTGCTTTTGTAGTTTTTACACTTTGTGTTTTTTTTCACTGAAGATGAGCAACTTGTTTTTGGTTAATATCTTTGGTCTTTTGCATAGGATGCCTACAGTGCAGAAAGAGGCTATTTGGCCCATTGAAAGGGCATTAACCCTCTGAAGAGTATCTCACCCAATTCCTGGGACCCCACATTTAGCATGGCTAACCCAGCTAGCCTTCAGTGTTTTGGACTAAAAGATGAAACAGGAGCTCCCTATTGGAAACCCACACAAACACAAGGAGAACATACAAACTCCACCCAAGGCTGGAATCGAAACTGGGGCCCTGCTACTGTGAGGCAGCAGTGCTAACCACTGAGCCACCATGCTGCCCTGTGTTAGTTGATGTTTTGTGAATGGCATTTTTGTTAGTCATAAATACAGAATATGGAAACTCACATGCTTCCTACACTCACCCCAATGACTGACAAAACATATGCTCAATGCCAAAAAAGAAATATCAATAACTCATTGATAACATTTTTTGTAAAATGCGGCTTCCTTTGGTGCTTCACAGCTAGTTTAAAAAAAGTTCTAATCAACCTGCTTAGCAATGTCATTACACACCGCAGGAGCAGGGTGGGATTTGAACCGAGGATACTTAGCTCAGAGATAAGGGCACTACCACTGTGCCACAAAGAACCCTCCTGTTGTGTAAGCTGTTGTGACATCTGATGGTCAAAGAGGTAGCTTTCAAGGAAGAGTCAGAGATGGAAAGCTCGAACAAGAGTGCTCAGGCCTCAGGCAACTGAAGGCGCAGTCGTAAAATCAAGATTCTGTCTGTGCAATAATATTCTTTGATGAAAATAAAATGTCGGTGTTTTCTGCAATCGAGGAAAAGATCAGAGGACGTTTGGATTTGGGATTTGTGCGCTAATCGTTATAGTCTTTACTAAGGGACCTAACTAGAATTTGGTGTCAATTTTGCAGCAGTTGTTTGCTGGCAGTTGATTTTTGGAATTTTACAGACGTTCAAAATGAATGTGTGCAGAATACATGTGGTCAGCAAGAAATCTGAGCTGTGTATCCCTCCTGGTAATTTCTGATTTTACCAGGAATTCTGCTTGGCTGTTAAGAGCTGTGATGAATAATTAATCTCCAGTTAGGATACCTGCAGGGCAGTGGGTCAGGAGGAGGCCTATTTGTGTCTGGACCAAATGAAGCATGCATTGTTTCCTCTCACAGAAGTCTTTTAGTATTTTCCTGTGTTGCTAACCACCCTACACGAACCTGCTAAAAGCTGTATTGTTGCAATTAGAACAGAATTCAAGCTTTCCTCAAAGTCCACTTTCATTACATTTCTGAGGGTTTCTCTTGAGTTACCTTATGGAGTCAATGGCTCAGTGGTTAGCATGGCCGCCTCACAGCTCCAGAGACGCAGATTCGAGTCCAGATCTGGGTGACTGTCAGTGTGGACTTTGCACGTTCTCCCCATGTCTGCGTATGTAACTGCCGGGTGCTCAGGTTTCCTCCCACCGTCCAAAGCTGTGCAGGTTAGGTGGACTGGCCGTGCCTAATTGCCTGCAGTGCACAGGCTAGGCGTGGGGTTTTGGGGATAGGGTGGGGGTCTGGGTAGAATGCTCTTTGGAGGGTTGATGCAGACTCAATGGGCCGAATGGCCTCTTTCCACATTCCATGGGATTCTATGATGCAATGAATGCCACCCAAAGAAGTAAGATATGGGACCAGTGAGGTAGATCAGCTTAAGTCGTAAATTAGTTTCAATTGGATCCTCGAATAAGTCCAAGGACTTAAGCGATATCCATTTCTAAGCCAGTACTGCTCCTGAAGTCCAACCTCTGTTCTGCTCAATGTTGAAGACAGGCAGGAGTTCTGTGACGATCTCTCTGTCACCTTTCCATTTTTCTTTACAAGAAGAAAGGAAACAGGGAGCCAAGCGTCAGGAATGATGGTGTAAATAACACGGCAGGACATGCCAAAAGGCGGATCAGATGCCCAGTGACAAACTGTAGCAGGAAGTTCAGATCGCTTACAGTCTGGGTAAAAGTGATTGAACATGAGAATTAGGAGCAGAAGTAGACCATTCACCCATTCCCAAGCCTGCTCCCTCATTCAATATGACCATAGCTGACATCTGCCTCAGCTCCACTGTTCTGCCTACTCCCTGGATCACATTGTCCAGCCCCCTACTGAGAGACCTGTCTGTTTCACCATGAATCTATCCATTGATTGATGTTGTGATTGGAACGAGGGCCAGGTGGATCTCATTGACTATGAGATCCCTGATTGGGGTTGTTAATCTGGGCCAATCAGGGAGCCCTGGCTGACAAATATAAACAGGAGATTCAGAAGGTCGTCTCAGTCTAGGGATTGGCTCTGACCTGGCTGGTCACAGCCTATGTACTGTGCACATGGAAATAAAGGATGACTTGGTGACTCTGTGTCTAGTTATTTCGATGGAGTACAGAATTCCAAAGATTCACAAGGTTTTTGAGGGAAGAAGTTTCTCCTGATTGTTGTATGAGGTAATGGGTACAAAATGATTAATCTATTAACCAAACTAAAGCTCTTCCTATTCTGATGCAGCCACTGGGTGAATCACTGGGGAGTGTGCAGGGCAGTTCTGAGCAGTTGTACTTGTAGTTTTCTATAGTTTTCTACTCCCCCCATGATAGAGTCACTATTACGTAGCATATACAGAGTTACTTAAAACATATCGTGTTATCTCAGTGCCTCACCTGCTGACAATAGTTTACGGTTTACTTTTCCCCATGAACTATTAGGAAGTCCTTAGACATGAGTCGGCAGAAAGTCTGGCCTCTTGTCCTGAGATGGTACCCCTATTTTCCAGACTCTCTGGGCAGGGTAAACAACCTCAGTGTTTATCCTTTTATGATACAATTTGATTGCTTTCTTCTAAACACCAGACCCAATTTGCACAGCCTGTCATCAACAGACAGCTCTCTCATCCCATAAACCAATCCAGAGTGCTGTCCCACCTCCACAGCAGGGATATCCTTCAATATATAGCCAAAAACCTGAATAGTTCAGATGTGGTCTCACCAAAGTCCTGCATACTTTGTATTTGTAATGAAGGGCAACATGCTGTTTGTCTTCTTAACTGCTTGGTAACAAATCAGAGTTAATGTTTTGAGTCCAGTGACCCTTCTTTAGAACTGGTCACTGTACTGGAAATGTGAACTGTTTTCTCTCCACAGATGCTGCCAATCCTACAGAGTTTCTCCAGCAATTTCTGTCCTTGTCTAGATCTCCATCATCTGCAGCTTCGTTCTATTTTATGTTAAATTTCTGTGTTTCTTGTACAAGCATGTCTTAGGTCCTGCTGAATATCATTTACTGATTGCATCTATTACTTTAAAGGACGCTCTGCTTTTCCATTCCTAATGTGAAAAGCCTCACACATCCACATATTATACTCCATCATGTTGCTCACTCACTCAACCTGTCTGTGTCTGTTTGGTATCTCTCTGTCTCCCCCTCACAGCTAGCTCTTCCAACTGGCTTCATATTGTCAATAAACATTTATATATTGCTCATGTCTCTTTGTTTAAGACATTAACCAGCTTGTACCAGATGAGATCCCAACATTGATCCCTGTGTAACTCCTCGTTACAGCCTGCTAACTGAAAAATGCACCTACTTCTTTGGGATGCCTGGGGTGTAGGCCTTTGGAGTCCATTAGATTGCAGATGTTTAATGTTTGTGTCTCTAGCTTGCTGCTGAGCTCAAGTGAAGCTCAGTGCAACCTGGTGGAACAACACCTCATCTTGCACCTAGTACCTTACAGTCTTCAGGTCTTAACATTGAGTTTAACAACGACAGTAAGTGAATACCCTCTTTGATGGTCATTACTTTCCCCCTCAAACCCTAGCTTCTTTTCTTATGGTCTGATCCCAGCATAGCTACATATTTTCAACCATTTAGCACCTCACCCAGCATTTATCTGTCCCTCAGTTTATCATCAGCAATCTCTCTGTCTGGCTATCCCTCTCTCTCTCTCTCTCTGTATCTCTAGGTCCCATCTTCATATATACTCTATTCACTCTCCTTCCCCCCCACCCCCCTCCCCACTGTCATGGGCATCATTTCCCAGCTGTTTTCAGTTTTGATGAAGGATCAGTAGACTCATAGAGTCACAGAGATGTACAGCACGGAAACAGACCCTTCAGTCCAACCCGTCCACACCGACCAGATATCTTAACCTAATCTAGTCCCATTTGCCAGCATTTGGCCCATAATCCCTCTAAACCCTTCCTGTTCATATACCCATCCTGATGCCTTTTACATGTTGTAATTGTACCAGCCTCCACCACTTCCTCTGGCAGCTTGTTCCCTACAAGCACTAGCCTCTGCACAAAAGAAATCGCCCCTCAGGTCCCTTGTAAATTTTTCCGCTCTCACCTTAAACCTATGCCCTCTAATGTTGGACACCCCCAACCTGGGGAAAAGACCTTGCCCATTCACCCTATCCATACTCAACATGATTTTATCAACCTCAATAAGATCACCCCTCTGCTCCAGGACTCAAAGCATTAACTCTGTTTTTCTCTTCACAGATGCTGCCCGACTGGTTAAATTTCTCCAGAAATGTCTGTTTTTGTTTCAGATTGTCAGCATCTGCAGTTCTTTGCATTTTATTCAGCTCGAATCTGTTGGTTATCGAGTGGCTTAGCTCTGTCTTTCACTAGCTGCTTATGCTGTTTGACTCACAGGGAGTCCTGTTTTGTAGCTTCACCAGGTTGACATCTCATCTCCGGGCATTGCCCTCCTGTGGGTCTTTATTGAACCAGGATGGTAATGGTTGACTGGGGGATATGCCAGGCCATAACGTGGCAGGTTGTATTGGAGTACAATTTCTGCCGCTATTGCCGATGGTCCATCATGGGGTCAGCTCGACAGTGCCAGCGGCGAACAGGAAAGGAGTGGATCGCAGGACCCTGGGGACAATGCTGGATGTCAGGACCCAGAGAAGCAGAGAGGGTGAAGGCAACAGAGAGGGAAAGATGAACATCAGTTTTAGCAGTTCTGATGTGATAGTTCTGTTCCTGTGCGATCTCGTGTTATCAGAAAATTGTGTCATTTAAACTAATGGGAGTGCAATCGCATTATAGCCAATGCAGATTAAGGACAGTTTGCATTCTATAAATAACAGTCGAAATTCTTCAATGGTGTTGAAGCCAATTTATGTTGGTTATAGCAGAACCAACTGTAATATCAATTCAATATTTTTTTTCAGTATTTAACAATTTATACAATTTATTCAGTAATTTTTTTGTAATGCAAGATGGTGGCGGAACATGGTAACGTTATCCACATTTCACTCTCGAAAGATGCACGTGACAATCTTAAATAAATCTAACTTTAAACCATGGGAACTTCTGACTAATGTCAACTCCCTCAGTGTGGTGCTGGCCTTGACTTTTGCGCTTGTATTCCTGTGACCTTCTAGTTGCAGAGGTCAGAATAGCATTGGATTCAGAGATCAGAGGAAGGCGACGTTCATCTGACTTGACTGATGGTGGTGGAACCATTCTCAATGTGGAGCTTGGGAAGGCTGCATTACCGTTTGGAAACCTCACCGACATGTAGCGTCTTGACGTGTCAGAAGCAGAGCCAACGACCGAACATGGTTCCAGCTGAGGGTTAATCCCAACCCACACCAGCCTGCTGAAAGAGCTGAAAGGCATTCAACACAAATGAAATATCAGGCAGCATTTTGTGGTAACTTAATATCTGGCAGCACTCACCTCAAGCTTGTTTCAAAAATAAATAATTTAATTACCTTCTTATTTTCTGAAATCTGCGCTACCTTCTCACTGCCTGTTTATGCATTTGTTTTCGTTATTCACGGACTAGCTTGTGGGCTTCTGCGCCTCTGTAATGAAATAAGCATAGATTTATAATGAGTTGGATCTAGGACATGCTGCCCATTATTCTAATGTTGCAGAAAGTCATTCTTTCAAAACCCTTTTATTACTCAGACTACTATTCTGCAAAACTGATTAGATTTATGCTTTATTAATTTGCTAGCCAAACCAACTGCTGTCTTAAAACAAAACAAATCTATTTTCCCTCTCTCTTTTGTTTGTGCATTTTAGCCATTCGAATGTGTGCGGCATGTGAATGATAAACAGCCTGGATGTCGACAGGGCCTTTCAGATCAGAGTGCTCAACTGGCAAAAAAAACCAGAGGCTGTTGTCGAGATAATGGGTTGGGTTTTCCTGTTTCTATGCTGTGCTATTATAGTGGAGTTTCACAGCAGGGCTTCCAACACAGCTCACAGTGACCCTCCTCGTGCTTCCTTCGGCTCTGCATATTATGAACTTTGCCAACGACCTCTTTGACATCTTGTTTGTGCAGCAGTAGGAGGGGAGGGGGCAACTCCCACCTCTGCCAGAACCTTCCGCCGTACCTGTTGCAGCTGCCACTTTTCAAGTCCAGCTGCGTGGCAGAAGCCAGCTCAGCTGTTGCCCCTCTTGGGGAACCAGGAGAACAAGACTGCAATAAGCCCAGTCGAAGGGATCGTTCTTGCTGTCTCGAGCCACACATGGGTCTTTGATTTGATGTCGAAACAATAAAGACAGCACCTCAACTGATGCTGTGTTCCCTCCACACTGCACTGAGAGGCCGCTGGTTCAAGCCTGGAAAAAAAATCCAAACCCACACCTTTCTAACTCCACCTATCTACAGCTAGGCCATTCAGCCCACCAAGTCTGCTCTGTCATTTAATGAGGCCAGCCATGGTCCCATTGAGTGGCGGACGAATCTTGATGGGCTGAATGGCCTATTTCTGCTACAACGTCTTATGGTTCAACACATGAGGCTATATCAGTTCAGATTGTGAGGGAATTTGAGGCTGAGTTAGGCCTTGTCTGAATGTGTGAGTTATTTATAATAAAGGAACTTTGAAATATTACAGTTATTGATTCACAAATCCAGGCTGTTCAGCAGTTTTTTACTCTTTCATTTTTTTTCCCCCTAAATGAGGCAATGTTTTGCTACGGGCTATAACTCTGACTGACAAATCTTTCTTGCCTCTTCAAGCAAAACGAATCACCATCACAATGAGATTGATGACTTGCATTGACCGAGCGAGAACTGCAAGGTTCCACATAGCAATTCCAAAACACCAGATTACAAAGTGCAGCAGCACAATTTGCTCGGGATTTGTGATTTAACAAGTCTAACTGAACAAAATCACCAATGACGTGCAAGCCCTCTCTTTGAACCCTGTTAGGAACATTGGAACAGGAGTTCAGCCCCTCGATCCTGTTCCAACATTCAATGAGATCATCGCCGATCTGTGGCCTAACGTCCTATATCATTGGTGTATGTTGAGCAAACGAAGATTAGTAATTTATATAGTGCCTTTGATGTGGTAGAAGTTTCCAAAAAACTGCGTAAGAAGGTAATCAGATAAAAATTGATGCCAAGCTAAAGAAGCACACGTTGGGTGATAACTCCTGATGAAGGGCTTATGCCCAAAACATTGACTCTCCTGCTCCTCGGATGCTGCCTGACCTGCTGTACCTTTCCAGCACCATACTGTTTGGCTCTGATCGATAGATTTGCCAAAGTGCTGGATTCCTACAGGCGGGTTGAAAAGAGACATTTCTATAATTCTGCTAAATCGACGTAACAGTTAAAATGCTGCCATGACAATGTTTGTGATGTGGGTTCGAAAACAGAATGACAAGAAGGTACGAAACAGATGGCGCTGAAGAAGGATTGCTGGACTTGAGGAGTACCAAGGCAGTCGAAGTATACTTAAGAGGGAAATCAGGAGGGCAAAAAGAGGATAGCTTTGGCAAATAGGGTTAAGGAAAATCCAAAGGGATTTTACAAATACATTAAGGATAAAAGGGTATCTAGGGAGAGAATAAGGCCCCTCAAAGATCAGCAAGGCGGCCTTTGTGTGGAGCCGCAGAAAATGGGGGAGATATTAAATGAGTATTTTGCATCAGTATTTATTGTGGAAAAGGACATGGAAGATATAGAATGTGGGGAAATAAATGGTAACATCTTGAAAAATGTCCAGGTTTCAGAGGAGGAAGTGCTGGATGTCTTAAAATGCATAAAAATGGATAAATCTCCAGGACCTGATCAGGTGTACCCAAGAACTCTGTGGGAAGCTAGAGAAATGATTGCTGGGCCTCTTGCTGAGATATTTGTATCATCGATAGTCACAGGTGAGGTGCCAGAAGACTGGAGGTTGGCAAACATGGTGCCACTGTTTAAGAAGGGTGGTAAGGACAAGCCAGGGAACTATAGGCAAGTGAGCCTCACATTGGTGGTGGGCAAGTTGTTAGAGGGAATCCTGAGGGACAGGATGTACATGTATTTGGAAAGGCAAAGACTGATTATGGATAGTCAACATGGCTTTGTCTGTGGGAAATCATGTCTCACAAACTTGATTGAGCTTTTTTGAAGAAGTAACAGTGTGGATTGATGAGGGCAGAGCAGTAGACCTGATGTATATGGACTTCAGTAAGGCGTTCGACAAGGTTCTCCATGGGAGACTGGTGAGCAAGGTTAGATCTCATGGAATACAGGGAGAACTAGCCATTTGGATACAGAACTGGCTCAAAGGTAGAAGACAGAGAGTGGTGGTGGAGGGTTGTTTTTCAGACTGGAGGCCTGTGACCAGTGGTGTGACACAAGGATCGGTGCTGGGTTCACTACTTTTCATTGTTTATATAAATGATTTGGATGCGAGCAGAAGAGGTATAGTTAGTACGTTTGCAGATGACACCAAAATTGGAGGTGTAGTGGACAGTGAAGAGGGTTACCTCAGAGTACAACAGGATCTTGATCAGATGGGCCAATGGGCTGAGGAGTGGCAGATGGAATTTAATTCAGATAAATGTGAGGTGCTGCATTTTAGAAGAGCAATTTAGAGCAGGACTTATACACTTAATGGTAAGATCGTAGGGAGTATTGCTGAACAGCGACCTTGGAGTGCAGGTTCATAGCTCCTTGAAAGTGGAGTTGCAGGTAGATAGGATAGTGAAGAAGGCATTTGGAATGCTTTTCTTTATTGGTCGGAGTATTGAGTACAGGAGTTGGGAGGTCATGTTGCGGCTGTACAGGGCATTGGTTAGGCCACTGTTGGAATATTGCGTGCAATTCTGGTCTCCTTCCTATCTGAAAGATGTTGTGAAACTTGAAAGGGTTCAGAAAAGATTTACAAGGATGTTGCCAGGGTTGGAGGATCTGAGCTATAGGGAGAGGCTGAACAGGCTGTTTTCCCTGGAGCGTCGGAGGCTGAGGGGTGACCTTACAGAGGTTTCTAAAATTATGAGGGGCATGGATAGGATAAATAGACAAAGTCTTTTCCCTGGGGTGGGAACTAGAGGGCGTAGGTTTAGGGTGAGAGGGGAAAGATATAAAAGAGACCTAAGGGGCAACATTTTCACGCAGAGGGTGGTGCGTGAATGGAATGAGCTGCCAGAGGACGTGGTGGAGGCTGGTACAATTGCAACATTTAAAAGGCATCTGGATGGGTATATGAATAGGAAGGGTTTTGAGGGATATGGCAAATGGGACTAGATTAGATTAGGATATCTCGTCAGCATAGAAGAGGTGGACTGGAGGGTCTGTTTCTGTGCTGTACAGCTCTATGATTCTATGACTAAGTTCACTCTGTTTGTTTCTCCACATATCCTGCCAGACCTGCTGCGTTTCTCCAGCAATTTCTGGTTTCCTTTAATATTTCCAGCATCCACAGTTCTTCGTTTTATTTTAATGACAAGAGGGTGATGATCTTTCCCTGTGGGAACGGGTTTAAAGGAATGAACTGTGAGGCACTGAATATCTCCTATAGCTTACTGCCCAGCAATCTTTCTGAGGGTGCCTCTTGGTGTGTGATGGTTGTGACAAAAGGATATTCGGCTGCAGGGATGCTGAGCTGAGATTTGGGTGCAGTGTTAGAAATTGCAGCATGGTGAGTTGTATTAAATATCAACATTGGTTGAGAGCTGCTGGTCTAATGTCTTTATATTGTGGAGCAACAGCTGCTCTCAAATAAATGGGATATCTCTCAGTTGTCACGAGAGGAAAATATTGCTTGTCTTCTGCCTTTTGATGTCTTGAGTGCTATGTACAAGAAATGCAGGGAAATGAATGATAGCAACTCATTAGCTATAAATAAATATTCATCTTGTAATAACACCATGAGTGATTAAATGATGTCTTTAGTGGCTCCTGTAATAAACATTGATAGAGGGATCTATTAACCAGAGTATCAAAAGCTAACTGTTAATAAAATTACTGTTCTGAGGATTTTAGAACAGAAGCTTAGAGTGGCACAGTGGTTAGCACTGCTTCCTCACAGCCCCAGGGACCTGGCTTCAATTCCAGCCTCAGATGACAGTCTGTGTGGAGTTTGTACAGTCTTCCTATGTCAGTGTGGGTGTGCTCTGGTTCCTTCCCACAATGCTAAGATGTGCAGGTCAGGTGGATTGTCCAAGGATGTGTAGGCCAGGTTGATTAGCCATGGCGGGGAGTGGGATGTTGTTCAGAGAGTTGGTATGGGCTGAATGGCCTGCCCCAACACTGTAGGGATCCTATGAAGAGAGGAAAGTGTTTTCTTCAAGAAAAGTGCCTTTGAAGTAAATAAGAGCGGTTGTTTGAATAAAGTACTGTCTTCAAGGGATTCGGGAAGAGAAACATCACAGGGTCACATGGTGTGGAGTAAAGTTGACACAGGAGTTAATGGTTTGGCAAAGATCTGGAAAAATAAGACTAGAAACCAGGTGGCAATATCTGTGGCCATGTCTGCTGTAAATGAATCAGTGCTGCTCCCTGTCCTCCAGTGTGTTTTATTTTTCAATTAATTCATGAGCTGTGGGTGTCGCTTTCTGGGTTACTGTCCCTCAGAATCCATTTTGTAATCCATTTTGTGGCAGTGGACCCATAATGCTATTAGGGAGGGTGTTCCAGGATGTGACAGCGAGAGTGTTCTGCTCTTTCAAAACAGGGCATTCTGAACAACTGAAGGAGGAAAGTTAACTCATCATCGTCATCATCATCGGCGCTCCCCCACTGTCAAGGATGACTCTCTCCCACTCTCAGGGTGAGTCTGTAGGTGGCTGTACAGATCGATGTGACTACTGCAGTCTCTGTTACACTGGGGGCAGGAGGTGGTCGTGGGAAAGGGGTGGGTGGGGCGTTGATGTAGCAGCGCTCCTTGTGCTGTTTTCACCTGGCTTCCAAGTTTCTCCGGACGGCAACTCTCGAGGTGTTTAACTTACAGTTAAATGGTAACGTGAGGCCGTACCCGCAAGTGATTCAACTGTTGGAAAGATCTAACAACTTATTTGACAAGTCAGGTTAGGTTTGTACTTAAGATCCTTAGTTTAAAACACCTGTGCTAACCTGCAACCAACGATGTGGCCTTGTGTCATTTTTCATTTTAACTGCTCTGTAAAAAACTGACATTTGATTTGGAGATACTTATCCATGTCATAATTACATATCACAATGAATCACTTTCCACCTTGTTCTAACATCTCAGTAAAGTTTATGCTGCAAAGGGCTGGAGCGACAGACTTGTTTTAATATGTAGTTGTACACCACAGTGAATAGCTGAAAATGTGTTGCTGGAAAAGCGCAGCAGGTCAGGCAGCATCCAGGGAACAGGAGAATCGACGTTTCGGGCATTCCTGAAGAAGGGCTTATGCCCGAAACGTCGATTCTCCTGTTCCCCTGGATGCTGCCTGACCTGCTGCGCTTTTCCAGCAACACATTTTCAGCTCTGATCTCCAGCATCTGCAGACCTCACTTTCTCACCACAGTGAATAGTCATGTGTGAATGTCCATCAATACAATACAAGGTATGGTATTAAAAATAAAAGTTATTTATTCTTCACGTTAAGCAAAACCGTGTTTTTCAAAACACGTTTCCAAAGAAAACCCATAATAATGTCTGGGTTATATTCCCATTACATCAAACAAGTACAGAATACAAATTCAGAATGAATATAAAACACCAAAGCGGACCTGTTGATACAGGTAACACGGTGGCTCAGTGGTTAGCACTGCTGCCTCACAGCGCCAGGGACCTGAGTTTGATTCTAGCCTCAGGCAACTGTCTTTGTGGAGTTCGTATGTTCTCCCCGTGTCTGTATGGATTTGCTCTGGTTTCCTCCCACAGTCCAAAGATGTGCAGGTTAGTGTGGATTGGCCATGCTAAATTGTCCTGCACTGTCCAGGGATGTACAGGTTAGGGTGGATTGGCCATGCTAAATTGTCCTGCACTGTCCAGGGATGTGCAGGTTAGGGTGGATTAGCCATGCTAAATTGTCCTGCACTGTCCAGAGATGTGCAGGTTAGGGTGGATTAGCCATGCTAAATTGTCCTGCACTGTCCAGGGATGTGCAGGTTAGGGTGGATTGGACATGCTAAATTGTCCTGCACTGTCCAGGGATGTGCAGGTTAGGGTGGATTGGCCATGCTAAATTGTCCTGCACTGTCCAGAGATGTGCAGGTTAGGGTGGATTAGCCATGCTAAATTGTCCTGCACTGTCCAGGGATGTGCAGGTTAGGGTGGATTGGCCATGCTAAATTGTCCTGCACTGTCCAGGGATGTGCAGGTTAGGGTGGATTGGCCATGCTAAATTGTCCTGCACTGTCCAGGGATGTGCAGGTTAGGGTGGATTGGCCATGCTAAATTGTCCTGCACTGTCCAGGGATGTGCAGGTTAGGGTGGATTGGCCATGCTAAATTGTCCTGCACTGTCCAGGGATGTGCAGGTTAGGGTGGGATTGGCTATGCTAAATTGTCCTGCACTGTCCAGAGATGTGCAGGCTAGGGTGGATTGGCCATGCTAAATTGTCCTGCACTGTCCAGGGATGTGCAGGTTAGGGTGGATTGGCCATGCTAAATTGTCCTGCACTGTCCAGGGATGTGCAGGTTAGGGTGGATTGGCCATGCTAAATTGTCCTGCACTGTCCAGGGATGTGCAGGTTAGGGTGGATTGGCCATGCTAAATTGTCCTGCACTGTCCAGGGATGTGCAGGTTAGGGTGGATTGGCCATGCTAAATTGTCCTGCACTGTCCAGAGATGTGCAGGTTAGGGTGGATTGGCCATGCTAAATTGTCCTGCACTGTCCAGGGATGTGCAGGTTAGGGTGGATTGGCCATGCTAAATTGTCCTGCACTGTCCAGGGATGTGCAGGTTAGGGTGGATTAGCCATGCTAAATTGTCCTGCACTGTCCAGGGATGTGCAGGTTAGGGTGGATTGGCCATGCTAAATTGTCCTGCACTGTCCAGGGATGTGCAGGTTAGTGTGGATTGGCCATGCTAAATTGTCCTGCACTGTCCAGAGATGCGCAGGTTAGGGTGGATTGGCCATGCTAAATTGTCCTGCACTGTCCAGGGATGTGCAGGTTAGGGTGGATTGGCCATGCTAAATTGTCCTGCACTGTCCAGGGATGCGCAGGTTAGGGTGGGATTGGCCATGCTAAATTGTCCTGCACTGTCCAGGGATGTGCAGGTTAGGGTGGATTGGCCATGCTAAATTGTCCTGCACTGTCCAGGGATGCGCAGGTTAGGGTGGGAATGGCCATGCTAAATTGTCCTGCACTGTCCAGGGATGTGCAGGTTAGGGTGGGATTGGCCATGCTAAATTGTCCTGCACTGTCCAGGGATGTGCAGGTTAGGGTGGATTGGCCATGCTAAATTGTCCTGCACTGTCCAGATATGTGCAGGTTAGGGTGGATTGGCCATGCTAAATTCTCCTGCACTGTCCAGATATGTGCAGGTTAGTGTGGATTGGCCATGCTAAATTCTCCTGCACTGTCCAGATATGTGCAGGTTAGTGTGGATTGGCCATGCTAAATTGTCCTGCACTGTCCAGATATGTGCAGGTTAGGGTGGATTGGCCATGCTAAATTGTCCTGCACTGTCCAGGGATGTGCAGGTTAGGGTGGATTGGCCATGCTAAATTGTCCTGCACTGTCCAGATATGTGCAGGTTAGGGTGGATTAGCCATGCTAAATTGTCCTGCACTGTCTAGGGATGTGCAGATTAGGGTGGATTGGCCATGCTAAATTGTCCTGCACTGTCCAGGGATGCGCAGGTTAGGGTGGATTGGCCATGGGGGATGCAGGGTTGCACTGATAGGGTTGGGTCTGGGTGGGATGCTCTTCAAAGGGTCAGTGTGGGCCAAATGGCCTGCTTTCAGACTGTCGGGATGCAATAAAACATATATTGTTATGCTTTGTTTTTGCATCACGTACAAAATAGCTTACCGAGCAGGAGAAGGCTGGGTGTGGGTCTGCATCTGGCTTGTCTGCCGCTCTCCAGCTATATGTTGAGGATCATCAGCTGTGTTGCTATGGAGATGGAGAGTGGAATGTCGTTTGGGGCTGGTGCTGTAAAAAGGGACTTGGCTTTCATTGATGCAGGTAACAGTCTAAACCAACTGAACAAGCAGGAGCTTGTCCAGGAATGATGTGTTTGTCTCTCATTTATTGTTTTGTGGTATTGGGTGCCAGGTAAGAACCACGCCATTGTAAATCAGGAGCGTGCATTTGGAATGATGGGTAGCAAAATAGAATGCTCATTCCTCGATGATTATCTGGATTTCACAATCGGGAATCTCAGTGAGCAAGCTGAGAAAAACCAATGGCCCGTAATTGTTCTCCAGGTGATGTTAACTATATGACATGGCATGTTCAGTAATCAAAATATTTACAGAAGTAATGGAAAGACTATAAGTGTAGAGGTCCTGTGTGCAATGTGTTCAATGACAAGCAGCCAGTCTTCAGAGGTCATCGTTGTTTCTCCCAAAGCGCTTCCCACTGTTATGACCAAAGGCACAACTGATGTTTCTGTGTGACTGTTCATTTCTGCAAATGTTAGGAATGAGCGTGTTCAGGTTCTGCTGCTGAATCTGAGCTTTCTCCCTGTGACACTGATCCATTGCAAACCAAGATCATTCACATTTTAGTGATGGACAAAACCATTTGGTCATCCTGTGTGTTTTAAAAAAAGGATTTTTTTTAAATTATGGAGGATTGTTGACAAATCGCTGTTGCAGTTATGTGATGATTCACTGTAGTTTGTTCCTCTAATTATAATGCAAACGTCGAAACCATTCACTGCTGTGGATTCATCAATGGGTTACAGCGACATTGTAAAGTAAGCATTTGTCCTTCTCTCTGCAGAGAGGAGTAATATCCATGATATGCAAACTCAATGTGATTTGATTCACTTGTTCTCTGTGTTTGGAACATCTGTCATCTGACAATTAGACCCCATGTAGCACACAATTCATAACACACAGTTGTCATGCCACTGAATATTCTGTCTTGATTCCAAGGGTAAATAATGAGATTCCTTTGTGGTCTGAATTTTGGAACGGTCAAACGTAGCAATCTCTAAGAGCAGTCTGCACCCCTTGAACTGGAATGTTTTTACACGCATCTGTAGGATGTGAGCATCGTTGGCTGTCCCTATTTGCCCCTTGGGAAAGTGGTGGTGAGCTGCCTTCTCGAACTGCTGCATTCCACCTGCTGTGGGTTGACCCACAATGCCCTTAGGGAGGGAATTCCAGGATTTTGACCCAGCGATATATTTCTAAGTTAGGATGACTTGGAAGGGAATTTGCAGGGAGTGGTTTTCCCATGTATCTGCTGCCCTTGTCCTTCTAGATGGAAGTGGTTGTGGGTTTGGAAGGTGCACCTTGTAGATAGTACACACTTTGACAAAATGTTGGCTTTACGCACAAATTGTACCAGGTTTGGGACAACAAGAAGGCAGAAGCTTTGGTGTTGCAAACTCTGAGGCAACATTGGCCAAGCTCCATGCCCCCTCCCCTCCCTGCTCTCAAAGGGCTTCTCTTCCTCCCACCCCACATCAAGGGGTCACAGCTATCTTCAAGCCTGGAAATGGGGTAAGAGTGGAAGAATATTTGGGAAGTACCAAATTAACACACACACACACACACACACACACACACACACACACACACACGACAGTGTTTATGCAAATTTAGAGCAGGATCAGTTGCAATTCTCTTTACAATTCGTGGTTGTTCCCAACCAAAAACTCACCCAGGAATAGTATCTGCTCAATGACTAGTGCGTTGTAGAATTGCACTGCATCCATGGGTCACCGTCTCCAGAAAAGGATGGACAAAGCAAGAAAGATTGGGCTGTGAAGGGAAGGCAAGGAAGATTATTTAAAGTCGCTTTAAAATGAACCACACTTGCCCTGAATCTCATATTGCCTTCAACCTATAACCCTCTTTAACTCCATTGCTTGCAAAAGTACAAGATCTTTGGTTATTCAAAGTCATAATATATTTAATTGGAAATAAACACAAGGGGGCATGCATTCAATGGGGAAAGTTCAAAGGAGATGTACAGATCAGGTTTCATACACAGAGGGTGGTGGGAGTCTGGAATGCACTGCCAGGGTGGTGGTGGAGGCAGGTACGATAGGGGCATTTCAGGGGCTTGAGATAAGCACATGGATATACAAGGAATGGAGGGGTATGGACCAAGGGCAGGTGAAGGGATTAGTTTAGTTTGGCATCATGTTCAGCACAACATTGTGGGCTGGAGGGTCCATTCCTGTGTACTATAAAGTTCTGTGTTGTATGTTCTAAACAGATTTTAAAAATAAATAATGAAAGTATTTGCTGGAATGAAATGGACACAAAAGGTAAGCACCGTGCAGCATGACTCTATGATGCTACGACAAAGATGTGACTTTGAAAATAAAGGAAATTCCATTGGGCTTCACAGACGGAGGTCAGGGCACACACAGCGATAGAAGCATAGAGAAAGGTGGTAGGGGGAGTTGGGGCAAGGGGTGCAGTGGTGGGGGGGGGGGGGGGGGTGGCAAGTTTGGGGAAATGAAGTGGATTTGAGGATAAATCCAACAGGAGGAGAGGGATGTAAAAAAGCAGAGGGATTTAAGGAAGGAATTCCAAAGAGGGGGATCGAGGCAATTGAAGGCAAATTCTGAGAAGGGTGACGAAAAAGGGGATGGCTGACTACCAGGCTTAGTCCAAAACCAGGTGAGCACAATCAGGAAACTGCACACACAGGAAGCTCTATCAGGGAAACTGCACACACAGGAAGCTCTATCAGGGAAACTGCACACACAGGAAGCTCTATCAGGGAAACTGCACACGCAGGAAGCTCTATCAGGGAAACTGCACACACAGGAAGCTCCATCAGGGAAACTACACACGCAGGAAGCTCTATCAGGAAAACTGCACACACAGGAAGCTCCATCAGGGAAACTGCACACACAGGAAGCTCTATCAGGAAAACTGCACACACAGGAAGCTCCATCAGGGAAACTGCACACATAGGGAGCTCTATCAGGGAAACTGCACACGCAGGAAGCTCTATCAGGAAAACTGCACACACAGGAAGCTCTATCAGGGAAACTGCACACGCAGGAAGCTCTATCAGGGAAACTGCACACGCAGGAAGCTCTATCAGGAAAACTGCACACACAGGAAGCTCCATCAGGGAAACTGCACACGCAGGAATCTCTACCAGGGAAACTGCACATGCAGGAAGCTCTATCAGGGAAACTGCACACACAGGAAGCTCTATCAGGGAAACTGCACACACAGGAAGCTCCATCAGGGAAACTGCACACACAGGAAGCTCTATCATGGAAACTGCACACACAGGAAGCTCTATCAGGGAAACTGCACACACAGGAAGCTCTATCAGGGAAACTGCACACACAGGAAGCTCTATTAGAGAAACTACACACACAGGAAGCTCTATCATGGAAACTGCACACACAGGAAGCTCTATCAGGGAAACTGCACACACAGGAAGCTCTATCAGGGAAACTGCACACGCAGGAAGCTCCATCAGGGAAACTGCACACACAGGAAGCTCCATCAGGGAAACTGCACACGCAGGAAGCTCTATCAGGGAAACTGCACACGAAGAAGCTCTATCATGGAAACTGCACACACAGGAAGCTCTATCAGGGAAACTGCACACACAGGAAGCTCTACCAGGGAAACTACACACACAGGAAGCTCTATCAGGGAAACTGCACACGCAGGAAGCTCTATCATGGAAACTGCACACACAGGAAGCTCTATCAGGGAAACTGCACACACAGGATGCTCCATCAGGGAAACTGCACACACAGGAAGCTCCATCACGGAAACTGCACACACAGGAAGCTCTATCAGGGAAACTGCACACACAGGAAGCTCCATCAGGGAAACTGCACATGCAGGAAGCTCTATCAGGGAAACTGCACACACAGGAAGCTCCATCAGGGAAACTGCACACACAGGAAGCTCCATCAGGGAAACTGCACACACAGGAAGCTCCATCAGGGAAACTGCACATGCAGGAAGCTCTATCAGGAATGTGCACAATAGGAATAAATTGTCAGAATGTTTGTTTGATGGGAATTCACTTGGCAGTGCAGAATTGTTTATGTGTGAATTTGGATGAATGAGTAATTTGCATTTTGTGTGTGTTATTGTTTCATGGGAGCACAGTTATCTCTCCATGCGTGGAATCACAGGTACTGATTGTTGTGAGGATGCTGTAGAAAAGTGTTTTGCTTCCCTTAATTTTTTCTCTCCTGTCTTTGTTAAAGATTTAGATGGAGAGGAATTTGTTAAGTGCTTACAAGACAATTTTCTGATTCAGTATGTGGATGTACCAACTGGAGAAGGTGCAAAACTTGACCTACTCTTGGGAAATAAGGCAGGGCAGGTGACTGAGGTGTCAGTGGGGGAGCACTTTGTGGCCAGTGACCATAATTTTATTAGTTTTAAAATAGTGATGGAAATGGATAGACCAGATCTAAAAGTTGAAGTTCTAAATTGGAGAAAGGCCAATTTTGATGGCATTAGGCAAGAACTTTCAAAAGCTGATTGGGGGCAGATGTTCGCAGGTAAAGGGATGGCTGGAAAATGGGAAGTCTTCAGAAATGAGATAATGAGAATCCAGAAAAAGTATATTCCTGTCAGAGTGAAAGGAAAAGCTGATAGGTCTCGGGAATGCTGGATGACGAAAGAAATTGAGGCGTTGGTTAAGAAAAAGAAGGAAGCATTGACAAGATAGATCAAGTGAATCCTTAGAAGAGTATAAAGGAAGTAGGAGTATACGTAAGAGGGAAATCAGGAGGGCAAAACGGGGACATGAGATAGCTTTGGCAAATAGAATTAAGGAGAATCCAAAGGGGTTTTACAAATACCTTAAGGACAAAAGGGTAACTAGGGAGAGAATAGGGCTCCTCAAACATCAGCAAGGTGGCCTTTGTGTGGAGCCGCAGAAAATGGGGGAGATACTAAATGAATATTTGCATCAGTATTTACTGTGGAAAAGGATATGGAAGATATAGACTGCAGGGAAATAGATGGTGACAGGACCTGATCAGGTGTACCCGAGAACACTGTGCGAAGCTAGAGAAGTGATTGCTGGGCTTCTTGCTGAGATATTTGTATCATCGATAGTCACAGGTGAGGTGCCAGAAGACTGGAGATTGGCAAATGTGGTACCACTGTTTAAGAAGGGCGGTAAAGACAAGCCAGGGAACTTTCGACCGGTGAGCCTGACCTCGGTGGTGGGCAAGTTGTTGGAGGGAATCCTGAGGGACAGGATGTACACGTATTTGGAAAGGCAAGGACTAATTAAGGATAGTAACTGTGATCTATATGGACTTCAGTAAGGCGTTTGACAAGGTTCCCCATTGGAAACTGATTAGCAAGGTTAGATCTCATGGAATACAGTGAGAACTAGCCATTTACATACAGAACTGGCTCAAAGGTAGAAGACAGAGGGTGGTAGAGGAGGGTTGTTTTTCAGGCTGGTGGGCTGTGACCAGTGGAGTGCCACAAGGATCAGTGCTGGGTCCTCTACTTTTTGTCATTTACATAAATGATTTGGATGCGAGCATAAGAGGTACAGTTAGTAAGTTTGCAGATGACATCAAAATTGGAGGTGTAGTGGACAGCGAAGAGGGTTACCTCAGATCACAACAGGATCTGGACCAGATGGGCCAATGGGCTGAGAAGTGGCAGATGGAGTTTAATTCAGATAAATGCGAGGTATTGCATTTTGGGAAAGCAAACCTTAGCAGGACTTATACACTTAATGTGTAAGGTCCTGGGGAGTGTTGCTGAACAAAGAGACCTTGGAGTGCAGGTTCATAGCTCCTTGAAAGTGGAGTCACAGGTAGATAGGATAGTGAAGAAGGCATTTGGTATACTTTCCTTTATTGGTCAGAGTATTGAGTACAGGAGTTGGGAGGTCATGTTGCAGCTGTACAGGACATTGGTTAGCCCACTGTTGGAATATTGCATGCAATTCTGGTCTCCTTCCAACATTGGAAAGATGTTGTGAAACTTGAAAGGTTTCAGAAAAGATTTACAAGGATGTTGCCAGGGTTGGAGGATCTGAGCTACAGGGAGAAGCTGAACAGGCTGGGGCTGTTTTCCCTGGAGTGTCAGAGGCTGAGGAGTGACCTTATAGAGGTTTACAAAATTATGAGGGGCATGGATAGGGTAAATAGGCAAAGTCTTTTCCCTGGGGCTGGGGAGTCCAGAACTAGAGGGCATAGGTTTAGAGTGAGAGGGGAAAAATATAAAAGAGACCTAAGGGGCAACCTTTTCAAACAGAGGGTGGTACATGTATGGAATGAGCTGCCAGAGGAAGTGGTGGAGCTGGTACAATTGCAATATTTAAGAGGCATTTGGATGGGTATATGAATAGGAAGGGTTTGGAGGGATATGGGCCGGGTGCTGGTAGGTGGGACTAGATTGGGTTGGGATATCTGGTTGGCATGGACGGGTTGGACCGAAGGGTCTGTTCCCATGCTCTACATCTCTATGACTCTATGACTCTAATTGATCCCAACATTATTAAGTATTAAGGTGTGGTTTACATCATGAGGTGGAAGATTCCAGATTTTCACATTATTTATTTTCTTGAACTAATTAGTGCTGGCAAATGGGACTAGATTAATTTAGGATAACTGGTCGGCATGGACGAGTTGGACTGAAGGGTCTGTTTCTGTGCTGTACATCTCTATGACTCTATTTTGGGCTTGTTGAATTTTCTGTGGGCTGGTGTCACCCCAAAGCATAAAAGAAGATAGTTGTGGTTTTTGGATGCCAATCATTTCAGTCCCAATATTATGGAATTCCCCCTGAATCCCTCACCTCAAACATGTTCACTTGCTTCATCAATGATCTCCCCTCCATCATGTGGTGCACCAATGATTGCACAACGTTCAGCACCAGTCGCCACACTTCAGATGTGAAGCATCCTGGAGTGTGCAGCAAGATCTGAACTACATCTAGACTTGGGCTGATAATTGGCCATTGATATTTATGCCACATCAATGGGAAGTTAGCTCTGACTGGAAACTGACCTGGATCGGCCATTTAAATATTGTAGCAATAAGAGAGGTCAGAGGCTAGGAATTCTGCAGCCAGTAACTCTCCACCTGAACTCCTTAACTACTCTGTCCACCATCTACATGACACAAGTCAGGAGTGTGATGGAATACTCCCCACTTGCCTGGTTGCCAGCTCCAACAACACTCAAGAATTTTGACACCATGCAGGACAAAGCAGCCCGCTTGATTGGCACCACGTCCTCAAGCATCCACTCCCTCCACCACTGACACTCAGTAGCAGCAGTGTGTACTATCTACAAGATGCACTGCAGAAATTCATCAAAGATCCTTAGACAGCACCTTCCAAACCTCGATTTTCCAAACGTCGATTTTCCTGCCGCTCGGATGCTGCCTGACCTCCTGTGCTTTTTCAGCACCCCTCTGATCTAAACATTTCCAAACCCACGACCACTTCTATCAAGAAAGCCAAAGGCAGCAAATACACAGGGAACACCACCTGCAAGTTCCCCTTCAAGGTTGGAACTTTATTGCTGTTTCTTCACTGTCATTGGCTCGAATTGCTGGAATTCCCTCTCCAATGGAATTTTGGGTGTACCTACAGCAGGTGGACTGCAACAGTTCATAAAGGCAGTTCACCCCTACCTTCTCAAGGACAACAAGGGACAGGCAATATATGCTGGCCCAGCCAACCACAACACATTCCAGAAGTAAATAATTCAAAAATCTTTTCATTCAGTTAACCATCTTAGTGCAAACTGATGTAGTTGCCTCTTCCTTTCTCGTACTCACACAAATGCAAGCACACACACAATCTCACTCTCACACACACACACGTACTCTTACACTCACTAACTCTCACACACACACTCACTCTCTTGCTCTCTCTCACACACACACATACTCTTACACTCACTAACTCTCACACACACACTCACTCTCTCTCTCACACACACACACACATACTCTTACACTCACTAACTCTCACACACACACTCACTCTCTCGCTCTCTCTCACACACACACACATACTCTTACACTCACTAACTCTCACACACACACTCACGCTCTCTCTCACACACACATACTCTTACACTCACTAACTCTCACACACACACTCACTCTCTCTCACACACACATACTCTTACACTCACTAACTCTCACACACACACTCACTCTCTCTCTCACACACACACACACATACTCTTACACTCACTAACTCTCACACACACTCACTCTCTCTCACACACACACACATACTCTTACACTCACTAACTCTCACACACACACTCACTCTCTCTCACACACACACACATACTCTTACACTCACTAACTCTCACACACACACTCACTCTCTCTCTCACACACACACACATACTCTTACACTCACTAACTCTCTCACACACACTCACTCTCTCTCTCACACACACACACATACTCTTACACTCACTAACTCTCACACACACACTCACTCTCTCTCTCACACACACACACATACTCTTACACTCACTAACTCTCACACACACACTCACTCTCTCTCACACACACACACATACTCTTACACTCACTAACTCTCACACACACACTCACTCTCTCTCACACACACACACATACTCTTACACTCACTAACTCTCTCACACACACTCACTCTCTCTCTCACACACACACACATACTCTTACACTCACTAACTCTCACACACACACTCACTCTCTCTCTCACACACACACACACATACTCTTACACTCACTAACTCTCACACACACACTCACTCTCTCTCTCACACACACACACATACTCTTACACTCACTAACTCTCTCACACACACTCACTCTCTCTCTCACACACACACACATACTCTTACACTCACTAACTCTCACACACACACTCACTCTCTCTCTCACACACACACACAAACTCACAAACTTCCAATCAATGATTCCACTCTCCAGATTGAGTCTCTGTTCATTCTGCACTGAGGAGGGGCTGCCTGATTCTTTAACTGTTAGGAAATTGAATCTGTCAGCTTATTGAAAACCTCTGCTGTACATTCACCCTGGAGCCTTACACCTCATTGTGTTTGAAGCATGTGCGTCTCCCAGATACAGTCTCTAATTACACCTATGGTTATACCATTTCTTTGCTGTCTTTCTGACTTTCAATTGCCATTTTCCTCCATTCCTGTCCCTCACGCCTTATACAAAGGTATCATTGAAATAAAAGTAGAGAGACGTCCTTTAACCCTTAAATCACAACCAGATAAAGCACTTCGAAAAACCTAAAGCTTCCAGTTAGAAAGAAAACTTCAGAATTCATTTAATTCAAGACAAAATATAATAGAGTAGCATTCCAGCGCTCCCTGACCTCTCACACCTTGGAGGTGGTCTGGTGTAATGGAACTCCCTCTGCTGGCTCTGAGGAATGTACAGAAAATGACTTTGATTGACCTTAAAAGAATCCCTGAGAGTCGGGGCCCATTGCACAAAATTACTCGGGATTTGGCAAAGTTAGCAGATCGAAGCTTCTGCTGGGACCTTCCAGTGTGAAATCTGATTCAAATCCAAGTCCCTTATTAGAATATTGCAGAGACTTTAAGGTCCACAATAGCCTCACTCTGACCAAAATCAAACTCAAGCAAAGTGCCTTCCTAAAACCATAAGACCATATGATGTAGGAGCAGGATCAGTTCTTCCAGTCCATCAAGTCTGCTCCACTATTTGATCATGACTGATATGTTTCTCAACCCAATGCTACCTTCTCCCTGTAACCCTTGATTCCCTCACCAATCAAGAACCTATCTCTGTCTTAAATACACTCAATGACTTGGCCTCCACAACTCTTTGCGGCAATGAGTTTCACTGATTCACCACCCTCTGGCTGATGAAATTCCTCCTCATCTCAGTTCTAAATGGTCAATCTGAGGCTGTGTCCTACGGTCCTAGTGTCTCTTACAAGTGGAAACATCTTCTCCATTTCCACTCTATCCAGGCCTCTCAATGTTCTGTGAGTTTCAATGAGATCCCCTGCCTCATCCTTCTAAACTCCATTGAGTACAGACCCAGAGTCCTCAATGGCTCCCCATACAGCAAGTCCTTCATCCCTGGGATCATCCTTGTGAACCTCCTCTACACCTCTCCAATGGGAGCTTGTCCATCCATAGATACAGGGCCCAAAACTGCTCACAGCATTCCAAATGCCATCTAACTAGAGCCTTATACAACCTCAGCAGTACATCTCTGCTCTTGTATTCTAGCCCTCTTGAAATGAACACTAACATTGTATTTACCTTTCTAACTGCCAACTGAACCTACATGTTAACCTTGAGAAAATCATGAACGACCCTCTCAAGTCCCAAAACTGAATTAGGCTCCAGGTAATAAGAAAACTAGATTCTACACTCTTTAACCATGTAACCCATGGGGAAAATGCAGAGACGTGGGCTTGAGGGTGATTTAGCAGTTTGGATTAGAAACTGGCTTTCTGTAAGAAGGCAAATGTGGTGGTTGATGGAAAATATTCAGCCTGGAGTCTGGTTACTAGTGGTGTGCCACAAGGGTCTGTTTTGGGACCACTGCTGTTTGTCATTTTTATAAATGACTTAGGCGCAGGCATAGGTGGATGGTTTAGTAAGTTTGCAGATGACACTAAAGTCGGTGGAGTACTGGACAGGGTGGAAGAATGTTGCAGGTTGCAGGGGGACTTGGATAAACTGCAGAATTGGGCTGAGAGGTGGCAAATGGAGTTCAATGCAGTTAAACGTGAGGTAATTCACTTTGGGAGGAACAACAGGAAGGCATAGTACTGGGTCAATGGAAAGATTCTTGGTAGTGTGGATGTGCAGAGGGATCTTGGAGTCCATGTACATAAATCCCTGAAAGTTGCCACCCAGGTTGATAGTGCTGTTAAGAAGGCATATGTTGTGTTTATTGGTAGAGGGATTGAGTTCCGGAGTCATAATATCATGCTGCAACTATATAAAATGCTAATGTGGCTGCACTTGGAATATTGTGTACAGTTCTGGTCACCCCATTACAGGAAGGATGTGGAAGCATTGGAAAACGTGCAGAGGAGATTTACCAGGATGTTGCCTGGTCTGGAGGGAAGCTCTTATGAGGAAAGGCTGAGAGACTTGGGTCTGTTCTCATTGGAGAGAAGAAGGCTAAGAGGGGATTTGACAGAGACATACAAGATGATCAGAGAATTAGATAGAGTAGACAGTGAAAGTCTTTTTCCTCGGATGATGACATTAGCTTGTACGAGGGGGCATAGCTACAAATGGAAGGGTGATAGATTTAAGACAGATGTCAGAGGCAGGTTCTTTACTCAGAGAGTGGTAAGGGCGTGGAAAGCCCTACCTGTTAATGCAGTCAACTCAGCCACATTAGGGGCATTTAATCAATCCTTGGATAAGCACATGGATGATGATGGGATAGTGCAGGGGAATGAGTTTAGATTAGTTCACAGGTCGGCGCAACATCGAGGGCCGAAGGGCCTGTTCTGTGCTGTATTGTTCTATGTTCTTAACCTATGGGATATTCCAATCAAAATTATTTCATCTTGATTAGCTCTATGAGGTTCAATATCCCTTTCACTATATTGTGCCATCATAAATTTACTGTTCAAAGAGAATTATAATTCAGCGGGTGTTAGATAAATATATGTAATTATATCCTTGGCACTAGCCCTGTTGTTGTGTAAACATCTTTATGAATTGACTCCCATGGCTGGTGCAGGTGAAGGGTTTAGGTTACCACAGTGTTAGATGGGATAAGTTAGTGATTGTGATACTGGGTAACAAGGCCTGAGTAACAAATCTCACCACATTCTGCAACCGAACTCACAAAATCAATCCATTTTTTGCACCGGGTAATTCTGATTTATTTCCTTGATTTCCTTCTCAGCAGAAGGGAGGAGTTAGGCACCTACCACCCTCTACATGCAGCAGCCAGTTGTGTAATGGTCAAATCCTGGAACTCCCTCCAGGAACAGCAGGTGGACTGCAGCGGTTCAAGAAGGCGGCTCATCCCCACCTTCTTAAGGGGCAACTAGGGGACGGGCAATAAATACTGGCTCAGCTAGCGATACCCCATGAGTGAATTTTTTTTTAAAATGGTATAGTAAATGCTTTCACTTTGATTAACAAATACATTAAGCAGAAGGGGGGGGGAAGAGAAGTTCACTTTACAAGAATGCACTTGATCTGCAAAAGCAGTGTTCAGAATCATTCCCTCTTCTTGAATCCAAACAATGGGATGTAAATTCTTCACACGCTACCTCTCATGCGAAAGACATTTGCACTGCTTCAATGCAAGCATCTTTGCATAAAAACATAGAGCACTAATTAGCACCAATTTAGTGATCGCACTCAGCAGGACCATAAGGATACATTGTGCAAGAGACGGAAGAGACAGAGAGTTGCCATCATCTCAGTACCCCACTGTTCTCCACAGTACGCTCCATGTTTAGAAGTATGTTAAATATCAGATACATAATGAGTATAAATTTAAAAACTATGTTTAATTATACATGAAGTGACAAGCTAGGCATCATCTTTTATTACTGTGTCACAAGGAGGTCATTATAACTCTGTTAAACTGCTGCCTCATTTGGTGTAGAGGCACTAATGTTGTACGAAAGAACACCACAACAGATAGCATTCAAGCTTGAGTTTGACCTTTCACACTCCTTCCCAGGGTTCTGTACCTTTGAAACAATGCGCAGCATTAAATAAATCCGCACAGCATCTTCCACAAACATCTGACCCAACCAAAAGCTTGGTTAAAGCAGAGGCTCTTAATTAAAATCGAACATATTTGCAAGGCTCAGTTTGACTTCTTTCGGGTTTTTGGAGAAGGAACAAGGATAAACTGCTTGAACAGAGATAAACCCAATGTAAACGTGCTGTTGATTGGATGGAGAGTTACTGTATCATACATCAGTGTTCAGTCGGTATTTGTGTCTGTATCTGTGGAGCGTGGGGGAATGTGAACACAGCTGTAAAAATACAAACAAAACCTAAGGATCTCAATTCATTTTCCAGAATCCAATTAACTTTGGAATGACTTGAGAACTGCTTAGCTGACACAATTTCTCAGAGTATGGACACATATTAAATTGAAGGATACACAAATCACAAGCCAATTTATAAAATGTTGATTTTAAGTTTATTCATTGGATCAGGGTACCATTGGCCATGCCAACATTTATTGCTTATCTCTCCCTATCCTCGGGAACACAGTGGCTCTCAGCTTCCTTGAACCATTGCAGGGTATTCGGAAGGGAGCTACAGGGAGAGGCTGAATAGGCTGGGGCTGTTTTCCCTGGAACGTCGAAGGCTGTGGGGTGACCTTACAGAGGGTTACAAAATTATGAGGAACGTGGATAGGGTAAACAGGCAAAGTGTTTTCCCTGGGGTCAGGGAGTCCAGAACGAGAGGGCATAGGTTTAGGGTGAGAGGGGAAAGATATAAAAGAGACCTAAGGGGCAACTTTTTCATGCAGAGGGTGGTACGTGTATGGAATGAGCTGCCAGAGGAAGTGTTGGAGGCTGGTACAATTACAGGATTTAAAAGGCATCTGGATGGGTATATGAATAGGAAGGGTTTGGAGGGATATGGGCCAGGTGCTGGCAAATGGGACAAGATTTGGTTATGTTATCTGGTCGGCATGGACGAGTTAGACTGAAGGGTCTGTATCCGTGCTGGACATCTCTATGACTCTATGAGTTCAGAATATTGACCCAGTCATAGTGAAGAAATGCAGTTGCAAGTCAGGATGGCTTGTGACTCGGAGGGGAATTTGCAGATGGTGGTGTTCAAGAGCATCCACTGCTTTTTCTCAAATTGGTAAAGGTTTAGAAGTTGATGTGACTGGAACTTTGATGGGTCACTGCAGTGCATCTTATAGATGGCACAACTGCTGCCAACATGCATCAGCTACAGAGTCATATAGCATAGAAACAGGCCCTTCGGTCCAACTAGTCCGTGCTGACCATAATTCCAAACGAAACTAGCCCCACCTGCCTGCTCCTGGCCCATATCCCTCCTAACCTTTCCTATTCATGTATTTATCAAAATGTTTTTTAAACATTGTAACTGAACCTGTATCCACCACTTTCTCTAGAAATTCATTCCACGCATAAACCACTCTCACGTCACATCTTTTTTACATCTTTCTCCTCTCTCTCAAAAAATATGTCCCCAAGTCTTGAAAACCCCAAACTAGAGAAAACACAACTGCCATTCACCTTATCTACAGTTTTATAAACTTCTTTAAGGTCACCCCTCAGCCTCCCATGCTCCAGTGAAAAGGTCCCAGTCTTTCCAGCGTCTCCTTTACAACTCAAACCCTCCATTCCCAGTAACATCCTGGTCAGCTTAATCATATCCTTTGAATGTGGTGGACAGAATGTCAATCAAATGGGACACTTTGATCTGGTTGGTGTCGAATATTTTGGGTGCTGTTGGAGCTGCAACTATCCAGCAAGTGGAGAATATTGCCTCACACTTCTGATTTTCATTTTGCAGATCATAGAATCCCCACGGTGCAGAAAGAGGCCATTTGGCTCATCAAGTCTGCATTGACCCACTGAAGTGCATACCTAACCCCTGACTCCATTCTTTAACCTGGCATTGTCCACAGCTAGGGCAGCATGGTGGCTTCTGTGGTCAGTACTGCTGCCTCACAGCACCAGGGATCCGGGTTCAATTCCAGCCTCGGGCGGCTGACTGTGTGGAGTTTGCACGTTCTCCCCGTGTCTGCGTGGGTTTCCTCCGGGTGCTCCGGTTTCCTCCTACAGTCCAAAGATGTGCAGGTCAGGTGAATTGGTCATGCTAAAATGCCCGTAGACTTAGGTGCATTAGTTAGGGGGAATGGGTCTGGGTGGGTTACTCTTTGGCGGTCGGTGTGGACTTGTTGGGCCGAAGGGCCTGTTTCCACACTGTAGGGAATCTAATCTAATCCATCTAGCCTGCTCATCCCTGGACACTATGGACAATGCACCTTCACCTGCTCATCTTTGGACTGTGGGGAAAAAGAACTGGAGCACCCGGACACAGGGAGAACATGCAAACGCCCCACAGCCTGAGGCTGGAATCGAACCCAGGTTCCTGGTGCTGGGAGGTAGCAGTGCTAGCCACTGGGCCACAGATTGTGGACCACAGGCTCTGGACTAGAGTCAGGAGCCAAGTTATTCGCTGCAGCCAAGCTGAGGGATACTGCGCTCCCAGGTAATAGGCTGAATTTTTCCAACCAGCTCAATGGTAACAGAGGAGGGGTGTGGGGATGATGATGATGATGGTGCAAGAAGGCTGGTCCGTGGTAGGGGAAGGCATTAGGAGTGATGCCCAACACCATTGGGAGGAGTAGGAGTGGCATGGATGTTGATTGAGTCACTGAAGGACCCAATTTAAGGCTATTGAGCAATTGGCATTTTCTCTTTGCCAGGGAGACCCACTGTCACTTTGGATGCTGCAAGAGAAGTTTTGGTGGCCTCCCATTGGGTTAAGGGGGTGGACCTGCAGCTCCAGGTTCCTTTAACAGCGTTGGGGATTTGTGCCACAGACACTGAACTGGCCAGGGAATTCCAGACACCCACCACCCTCTGAGTGAAGAAATCTTTCCTCACATCCCCTCCAATCCTTTGGGAGAAAGTGAGGACTGCAGGTGCAGGAGATCAGAGTGATAAAAGTGTGGTGCTGGAAAACCACAGCTGGTGAGGCAGCATCTGAGGAGCTCTTCCTGATGAAGAGCTCATGCTCAAAACATCGACTCTCCTGCTTCTCGGATGCTGCCTGATCGGCTGCGCTTTTCCAGCACCACACTTTTTGACCGTCCAATCCTTTGTCTTCACAAATAACTCCTTATCAATATGTCACTGAAAGGGACATGCAGGTGCAGCTAGCTATTGGCAAAGCTAACGATATGCCAGCTTTTATTACAATAGAAGTAATGAAGTATTGCTACAATTATACAGAAACTTGGTTAGACCACACCTGGAATACTGTATGGACTTTGTTCCCCTTACCTTAAGGAAGATATTATTATGATAACAAGGGTGCAAGGAAAGTTTAGCTGATTTTTTTCCCAGTTGGTGGGACAGTCTGATGAAGCAATGTTAGGCAAACTGAATCTGGGGTTACAAGGAATTAGAGGTCATGTTGCAGCTACACAGGACATTGGTTAGGCCCATTTAGGAACACTGCATTCAATTCTGGTCTCCCTGCTATCGGAAAGATGTTGTGAAACTTGAAAGGATGCAGAAAAGATTGACAAGGATGTTGCCAGGGTTGGAGGGTTCGAGCTAAATGGAGAGGCTGAACAGGCTGGGGCTGTTTTCCCTGGAGTGCCGGAGGCTGAGAGGTGACCTTGTAGAAGTTTATAAAATTATGAGGGGCAGGGATAGGGTAAATAGCCGAGGTCTTTGTCCCAGAGTAGGTAAGTCCAGAACTAGAGGTCATAGGTTTAGGGTGACAGGGGAAAGATATAAAAGGGACCTGAGGGGCAACTTTTTCACACAGAGGCTGCTGTGTGTATGGAATGAGCTGCCAGAGGAGGTGGTGGAGCTGGTACAATTACAACATTTAAAAGGCATCCGGATGGATATATGAATAGGAAGGGTTTTGAGGGATGTGGACCAAGTGCTGGCAAATGGGACTAGATGAGGTTGGGATATCTGGTCGGCATGGACGAGTCTGTTTCCGTGCTGTACATCTCTACGACTGTCTCATTGAAACTGACAAAACACTGAGACATGAGCACAGTCAAATCAGGCAAGATACTTCCCCCTTGAACCGGAGGTCACAATCTGAAAATAATGAGGGGTCTGTTTCCGTATTATACATCTCTATGACTGAGTGGAGAGAAAAATGTTTTCCTCAAACGTTGTGGATCTTTGGAATTCTGTACTTCAGAGGGTTGTGAAAGCTCAGTCATTGGTTTTTGTTTAAAGATTTCTAAGCACCATTAATGTAAAGGAACGTGAGGATAGTGTGAATTGGATGGTTAGCCATAATTGTATTGGATAGTAGAGCATGTTTGATGGACTGAATGGCTTTCCCAAGCTCTTATCCTATATACTCTCTTAAAAAACCCTGATTGTTTTAAACAGCTCTGTTATGTTATGTTCAAAAAGAATTGTTTTGTGTTAATGTATGGGTTTATGAATTTTTTATCCAACACACACAGAGAAACCAGCCTTCCTGGAAGTGGTTTATATTTCAACATGAAATGGGCTGGAATCAGGGGAGTCCTGAGCCAAAGTAAATGTTTTGACAGGACTGGGAAGTACCCAGTGGAGTACAGCTATTACCTAATTACCACATCCAATTTGGGAGCAACGTTTTCTGACATTCAAGAGGCTTACAAGTGAAAATGAGTGGTATTGAACGTTAGAACGAAACGCTGAGGAAATCAGAGATATTGGAGTGTCTGACATAACGTGAAGTGATAAATTAAACAGTTGCTTGTTAGCACATAACTCAAACATTGCTGAAAATCCTGAGTGCACTCATAGCAACACCGATTTACACCAGTTTTAGATAATCTGTCAAGCTTGTAATATCGCTAATGTGGTAGAAGTCTCACACATTCAGACACAGGGATTCATTCTCTGCAAACAAAAGTAACATGTTCAAGCCCAGTGCCATTTGTGAATGGGGATCCTCTTGCTCCTGTTACTTTCTCCATGGCACGATCTGCAAAAGCTTCAGGGCTGGAACCTTGCAATGATGTCATGGAGCTCCACATCACTGAGCTTAAACAGCACAGGGTGGGTGCAGTTTGAGTAGACTATGTCCACTGCGTGACAAATAAAAGCAAAATACTGAAATGCTGGAGATCTGTAATACAAACTGTAGCAGCCTCTTGGCTGCTAAAACACAAATAGATTGCTAACTTGGCCAAACAGCAAGGGATGCTGAGTACATTGGCTAAGTAAAACTCTGACATCACAAAACCCTTACACCAGACACAGGGCGAACACAGTAGTCAGGTGCTAATGATATTAGCATAGTGTAAAACATAACAGTTATCCTGGACAGACATATCCCCAACAACATATCCACCAAACAAACGAGGGCCTAGACAGGAATGCACAGGGTCCTGCTACACAAAGAAACAAACAGTAGCAAGCCATCCAAATGATTGTCAATGTTTCAAACTATTGAGTGTGTATCCCCAATTGACCAGAATTATAGAAAATTCCAGAAAACCAGCTGAAAAGGTATAAAAACAGGGTTCACCTGTAGACCAATCTCTCTTGAATCTTCTGGAGGCTTTTTTGAGGAGACCAGCAAAGCAAGAGGCAGAGACCAGCTGACATCCAGAGAGAGAGAGAAAGAGAGTGATAAAGAAAGCAGCTTTGCCAACCCAGAGACAGAACCGGAAAGCGAGTGACTGTAGAAATCTACAAGAGACTCGGGAAGTATTCTAAGCTTAAGGGGCCAAATAGGATTAGAGATAGTAGGTTTAGTCTCAAGGGCTATTGTAACTTTGTTCGTAATAAAGTTGGGAGTGTTTTGCGTTGATACTGGCTTGTGTTCAGATTGATTTGACCGCTTCGGTTTTGTAGGACACTTGGGCAAATGCATTCCGAAAATTCTGGTCAGAGTTGTCTAACTTGTTTTAAGGAGAAACTAGACAACAAAACAGAGAGTGTTGCAGAAACTCAGCATGTCTGGAAGCATTTGTGGACAGAGAAACAGAGTTCATGTTTCAAGTCTAATATGCATCTTCAGGAGGAGGAGTTACATCTGAGTTGAAACATTAAAACTGTTTCTTTCTCCATGGTTCTGCCAGACCTGCTGAGTTTCACCAGTATTCCTGACTGTATTACACTCCAGAATGAGAGACAGTCTAAGGAGGGCATGGACTTGAACACATGAAGAAGGCAGACTGGTCCTTACCTAACATTCAGAGTTTAGTTCATCCATCATTAATGCAGAAGTATTATGTTGAAGTCTAACCCTGGAAAGAGTTCTTGACTTTGGTGTATCCTTGATGAGTTTGTAAAGGGCCCCATGTCACAGTGTGGCATCAAACCATGTGATGACAGAATGGCAATGCCTCCACCAATCAGATTTGAGATGTCAGCCCATTTCCTCCTGTTGCATAAACAGTTGTGATCTAACAAGACTCGAACCAGCAGCCATCTTAGTCTCATGTCATCAATTGCCATCTGCTGCAGTGTTCCAGCAAAACTCAACTCAAGCTGGAGGAACCTCACCTCATTTTCTGCCTTGGAACCTTACAGCCTTCAGGGGTCAACCTTGAGTTTGATAACTTCAGAACATCACCTCAATCCCCCAGTTTAATCACAATGCCCCCTCTGCCTCTTGCCATCCCCCCTGCCAACCCACTCACATGTCTCCTTTGAGTCTTGTTGGCTTTGCTCTCAGTTGAGATCCATTTCATTCTCTTCATGCCCATCATTTATAGCTTTTGTAGATCTCTGTTTCTCCTTCACCCCCATTCACACTCCCTTTCTCATTTGCTTTGCACCCCCTCGCCATGTGTTCCACTCGCCCATCCTCCTCCTCTGTTAACAGCGTTAAAGCCACCATTTTCCAGAACCCTTTCCATTCTGAACAAGAGTCAGAACTGACTTGAAACATTAACTCTGTTTCTCCCTCCTCCGACACTGCTGGATCTGTCACATTTCTCCGGCATTTTCGATGTTTCTTCCAGATTTCCAGCATCCACAGCGTTTGGCCTTCCTTCCCGGTTTATGTGTGGTGGCCTCCATGACAGTCATGTTCATGGGCTTGGTTTGCACCTCAACGCTCAGTTGAGGGTTTCTCAGGTCAGTGGAACCATCGCTTGGGAAAAGCCAATACTTTTAGGACGACAGGACATCCGAGAGTGGAGAAAAACACAGAAGATTCTACTCTCCTCATTCAGACGCTGACTGAAGATGTTACCTAGTATGGTGACAAAACGTCTGAAAACGAACCTTGCAGTTCAGCGAGCAAATCTACATCCAGTTCTACTCTCCTCCTAAAACCGCAAACTATGATGGGAAATCATCACTGGTTCGCATTGTCTTGGACTGATTCCAGTTACATCAGTCTGGCAGGAATATAGAGGCACATGTTCAGCCAAACCAAGACACAAAACCCTATTCTCGTGCCCCTTGTGATTTACCAGACTACTGGAACGTACCAATGTTCTGATGAAAATCTAATGAGCTCCCTCTTTGTGGCTTTTCACGAGGAGAGCCCTCCCGGGGTGGTCATCTTGTAACCAATGGGCTTTCAGTCAGGAGCACTTAAATGGAAAATGTGAACCCTTGCATTGTTTGGGGCACTCTGGTGTAAAGCGAGTTTAATCATTAGATTTTTATAGTCTGAATTAACAGACCTCCAGCACCACTGGATTTTTTTTTTGTGTGGTTGAATTGTTGGTTTTAAATTTATCTTTCCTGTATTTTGTTTTCCACCCCACACAGTCTCCCTCGTTGGGAATACTGGTGAGCATGCCTAAGGCAAGAGACTGAGAAGCATCTGTGATCATTCTCTCTTTTCTGCATCACAATTACATCTTCCAGTGACACTAATGATTGCTTGTGGTGTGACCTCATTCTGAAAACAGCTGTGAATAACACAATATTTTTCTTGCAGGATAAGTGGCTTGCAGACTGCTGGTGCAATGCAGAAAGATGGAGCTACCAAAACATATCATTGTGTACTAAAGCACATAACCGATGGGCGGTCAGGGGTGGGGGAGGAATAAGGCTTAAGAAAGACCGACCAATTTTGTCAGACACTTCCTGAAGGTTTTGTAAAACTCAAGATTTGCTCAATGCTTGGTGCACCTCCCTTGCTGTGGCCGGCGTTACACTATCCAATTAATAGCCATTTCACAGTCACACATACGAATCTTAACATTTTAGGATTGCTTTGTTTGCTGAAGAACAATATGAAGTGCAGACCTCCCCCTCCATAGCTCCCGGTGACTGGAGTGGCACAGTGAGCTGCGGATCTCTGCGACCATTTCTCCGCTATGATCATTTTCAGCTCAGACAGATGGGTTGACATTCTCGTCTTGCTGAGGGCTGTCGAGAAGTCCTGATGGCAACACTCGAGTGACCTTAACCCAGATCCCGACGGGGAAGAATTCATAGTGTGAACCCTCCTGTAATTGGCAACTAAATGGCAATCTGCATAGTGAGAGGCTAATGTGGGGGAGGCTCAGCAAATAAACATTAACGTGAGCCTGTGGAGAGTTTTGGAAGTAGCAGGGACACTCACCAATTACAGGGGAACCTCAATTATCCAAAGGATACAGACAGGGAGTATTTCATTCGGATAATCTAATGTTTGGATAATCAAATGCTGGATAACGCAGTTTAGCCGAGCATCGGGACCTTGCGAACTTGTGCTGATAATGCGAAATTTGGATAATCGAATGTGGGATAATCGAGGTTCCTCTTGTAATCTGCTCATCTTCACTTCTCCCACTGCAGGCCCACCTTCCTTCTGCTCCAACTCCTCACTTTATTTCCTCATGTGCTTCACCACTTTCATTAAACCAGGACATTTCTTTTGCGGGTATCTAGGGGTATGTTTTCATCTTAATTCGGACGGTACTCTGAGAGACATGATTGCTCACCCATTGAGTCCAAAGTGTGGCCTCCCAGATGTTCCTGTTCCCTATAATGGGGGCCTGAGAGACAGTAGGTGGGAGAGGCTGGACCAGGCATTATCTCTGGGTGAGCTGACTAAGGTCCTCGATTCCTTGGAAAATAATAAAACTCCTAGAAGCAACGGCTCACCGGCCAAGTTATGTTCAGCTCTGTGGGATCTGATTGGCCAGGACCTGTTGGAAGTATAAGACCTTATGCTTCTGGCAGGGATTATGTGCGAATCCATGAGGAAAGGTATCATCGCCCTCATCTGCAAACAGGGAGGAAATTAGAAATTGGCAACCAATCTCACTGCTCGATGCAGACGACGACAAAATCCTGTCGAAAGTCATTGCCAACCAGGTCAGGTCTGCTCTGGGATTGGTGATTCACCCCGACCAAACCTGTGCTGTACCTGGCAGGATGATCTCTGAGAGACTCGTGCTCCTCAGAAATATGATCTCCTACATGCAGGACGGGGAGCGTGGACGCGTGGCTCATCAGCCTGGAGCAGGAGAAGGCCTTTGACAGGATATCGCACACCCACATGTAGAATGTGCTCTTCAAAATGGTCTTGGGGTTGGGGGGGAATCCATAATTGGATCAGACTGCTCTACACCAACATTGTTAGTGCGATCTCAACCAATTGTTGGGAATCAGAAGTTTCCCGATCAGATCAGGAGCCAGGAGGGGTTCCCATTGTCTCCTGCCCTGTCCAGAGCCCTCTGCTGAGTCCATCAGGAAGGATGCGAGCCTGAGATGGGTAACTATTCCAAGCAGGGGGAGCCTACAGGTTAACGTCTCCCTGTACACGGATGACATCACCCACTGTCAGCACGCAGCCACATGAGCATCTGCGACCATTTTGAACTGGCCTCAGGAGCCCAAGGTAAATCAAGGCAAGAGTGAGGCTGTGTTCTTTGGGATCTGGGCCGACCACATCTTTACCCCTTTCACCGTCAGGACAGATTACTTGAAGGTGCTGGGAATACGGTTCGGAGGGGCTGGGGCATGTGCAAAATCTTGGGAAGAGCGTATCACCAAGGTGGGGCAGAATCCGGTCCTTTGGGAGCACCACTGCCTTTGCATCGTGGGTAAAAACATGAGCAACAGGTGTGAGGCGCTCTCTCTGTGGTTATACATGGCGAGGGTCTGGCACGTTCCTAGAAGCTCTTCCATTGCAGTCACCTGAGCCATCATCCACTTCATCCAGATGTCAAAGGGGACCGTGTCTGCAGGATCTCCATACACAAAACTCTGGATAAGGGGGAGGATGAACGTACACAACGTCCCCCTCATTCTGATGGCCACCTTTGTGCATCAAGCCGTGTGTAGACCCTTGCTAAGCAAACACCAAGCATCATTGCGTACTGAGGTTCGACCTGTCTCTAGTTTTGCGAAGGATGAGCCTGGCCTTTGTTGCTGCAGAATGCACCAGGAAGTTGGACCGTTCCTGTCCTTCATGGGGAAAGTTGCAAAGATAAGCAGCTTGGACCACAGGTCCCTCAGGAAGTGGTCAGCGGGTACAGTCTTTGAGACCCTGTGAAAAAAGGAGAGGGTGTATCCTGTCAATGTGGTTCCCTGAGCAGACTGTCAAAGTCATTCGGCAGAATGCCTCATCGTCAGAACTTTCCAACAAGCACCAAAACATGGCTTGGTTGGTGGTGAGAAGGGCGCTGCCTGTGAGATCTTTCATGTCCATCCGGTCTCACTGCATCACCACACACTGCCCTCGAAGCGGCCGTGGGGGAGGGATGTGGAGAGACTGTCACACATCTCCTTCTAGAATGTACCTTTGCAGAGGAAGTCTGGAGGAAGATGCAGTGGGTTTTGTTGATGTTCGTCCCGAGCAGCTCCGTGCCATGGGACTCCCTGTTCTACGGGCTGTTCCCCAGGACGCACACCGAGACAAACATCGACTGCGCCTGAAGGACCATCAGCTCGGTGAAGGATGCTCTTTGGTCTGCCCGAGACGTGTTGGTCTTCCAGATCAAGGAGTTGACCCCGACCGAGCGTCACAGACTAAGACCCAGGAGAGACACACTAAAGCTTTTGCAGCTGTCGCCAAGACACAGTGGGGAAAGACCACGGTCTGAGGCCTTTCTGCTGAAGGTAAATGGGGGGCTGTTCAGTTATTGGACAGCCCAGTGCCTCAAATGCATGTCAGTAAATCTTGTTCAAGTAAGACATATCTTTGGTTTGTTTGTTGGATAGAGTCAAACTTAAATGTTTGTTTGTTTGTTAGATATGCCACTGTACAGAACTGGGTTAGAGACAAAAAAAACTGCAGATGCTGGATTCCAAAGTAGACAGGCAGGAGGCTGGGAGAACACAGCAAGGCAGGCAGCGTCAGGAGGGACAGGCAGGAGGCTGGGAGAACACAACAAGGCAGGCAGCATCAGGAGGGACAGGCAGGAGGCTGGGAGAACACAGCAAGGCAGGCAGCATCAGGAGGGACAGGCAGGAGGCTGGGAGAACACAGCAAGGCAGGCAGCATCAGGAGGGACAGGCAGGTGGCTGGGAGAACACAGCAAGGCAGGCAGCGTCAGGCGGGACAGGCAGGAGGCTGGGGGAACACAGCAAGGCAGGCAACGTCAGGAGGGATAGGCAGGAGGCTGGAGGAACACAGCAAGGCAGGCAGCGTCAGGAGGGATAGGCAGGAGGCTGGGAGAACACAACAAGGCAGGCAGCATCAGGAGGGACAGGCAGGAGGCTGGGAGAACACAGCAAGGCAGACAGCATCAGGAGGGATAGGCAGGAGGCTGGAGGAACACAGCAAGGCAGGCAGTATCAGGAGGGACAGGCAGGAGGCTGGGAGAACACAGCAAGGCAGGCAGCGTCAGGAGGGACAGGCAGGAGGCTGGGAGAACACAGCAAGGCAGGCAGCGTCAGGAGGGACAGGCAGGAGGCTGTGAGAACACAGCAAGGCAGGCAGCGTCAGGAGGGACAGGCAGGAGGCTGGGGGAACACAGCAAGGCAGGCAGCATCAGGAGGGACAGGCAGGAGGCTGGGAGAACACAGCAAGCCAGGCAGCATCAGGAGGGACAGGCAGGAGGCTGGGAGAACACAGCAAGGCAGCACCAGGAGGTGGAGACGTTAACATTTTGTGTGTAACCCTTCTTCAGGTGTTCTTCAGGACTCAGCCCTGAAGAAGGGTTACACCCGAGACGTCGATTTTCCTGCTCCTCAGATGCTACCTGATCTGCTATTCTTTTCCAGCACCACTCTCATCTTGACGCTGATCTCCAGCATCTGCAGTCCTCACTTTCGCCTACTGGACAACTTTACCCAAGCCCTTAGAAGTGCCAGTTGGGGTTAAGTGCATGGTGGAGATTGTGTGTCCTAGATCTACTCCAGAGATCTGAGCAGAAACCTGTGAGTGTGTCGGTGTTCCAGAGCACTCCTGAGGCAGTGCTATACCATTGGAAATCCTGGCCTTTAAATGGAGGCCTTGCTTACCCTCTCAGATGGTAAGAAGATCCCTTGGACACAAAATGATTTTGCCTTTTTAGAAAAAGCATTAGAGTTCCCCTGATGTCCTACACAATATTTATTCCTCAACCAACGCTTGCACAAACGATGTGGTCATTACTGTGCTGTTGTTCTGAGCTTGCTGTGAACAAATTGGCTGTCATAGTTCTGACATTACACCAGTGACCACACACTCCAGATGTGAAAGGCACTACATAAATGCAAATCTTTCTCTCTAATGCCGACCGTCTTCAGGCAGAGATCTGTCGGGCTTCGGAATATTTACAGAAGACTGAACTGAGAGAGTAACAAAATCACCTCAATACTGCCAATCCCCCATTGCCGTCTATACCCACTCTTCATCCCCCACAGACAAATCCACCCAATGACATTTGGTGTCATTAGACATTATTTACTTCACCCAAATCTGGGGTAATCCTTCCTGTAGGTTGCAGCGAAAAAAAAAAACCAAACCATTTCTCAAAGCAGTTTGCTGCATCTGATTGTCGTCGCTACGTTCCTAAACGTTTTCCACAAATAGTCATCTGCAAATATTTGCTTCTGTTTATTTTGTGCGTTGGCCTCAGGATCGACCTTCGTGGAATGGCACATTTGTGCTTAAATTCTGTGCAAGTGCACAGACTTGTCAAACCAGGCTTACCGGAGGAACTGGATTTATTTGGTATGCTGGACCATTATCTGAACAATGACAGATGGTTCTGGTGTTAATGCAGCACAGAGAATATTTTCTGTACTAAAGCAGCACATTGCAGAGTGGGCTGCGAGGGCCAGCGAAAGCCGTTTGTGCTTTCTCAAACTGATTAGATCAGACCAATTTGACCAGTGGAATAAAGCTGATGATAAAAGGGACACAACTGAATGAAAAGTAATTTATTGGGACATCAGTTTAAAAAAATATGTTCACCACAACTCAACCATTCTATTCATGGCTGAACAAAACGGCAACTTATCAAATTATGAACTGACAGACTGGAATAGCCAATGTTCGAGGCTTAAGCAATGTCACAAACAAGAATACAGAGCAGAGGGCGAGTGTGGAGTTTAACCTGATTTAAGGAGATAGACACCTTTTCAGACAGGCTGGGGAACAAAACTCAACAGCATTGTTTGCTAGAAGAGAGAGGGAGTTTCCACTGAGGTGGCCTGGACCATAGTTATTCCTCAATCAATACACAAAAAGAAAAGGTATTTGGCTAATGGTCATATTGTTGTTTGTAGGATCATGCTGTGTATAAGCTGGCCACCACATGTCCTGCATTAGAATAGTGACTACACCAGATGGCCTCCTTCTTCAAAGACCACAATTTCCCCCTAGACGAGGTTGACGATGCCCTCCACCGCATCTCCTCCACTTCCCGCTCCTCTGCCCTTGAACCCCGCCCCTCCAATCGCCACCAGGACAGAACCCCACTGGTCCTCACCTACCACCCCACCAACCTCCAGATACATCGGATCATCCTCCGTCATTTCCGCCACCTCCAAACGGACCCCACCACCAAGGATATATTTCCCACCCCACCCCTATCAGAGTTCCGGAAAGACCACTCCCTCTGCGACTCCCTCGTCAGGTCCACACCCCCCCACCAACCCAACCTCCACTCCCGGCACCTTCCCCTGCAACCGCAAGAAATACAAAACTTGCGCCCACACTTCCCCCCTCACTTCCCTCCAAGGCCCCAAGGGATCCTTCAATATCCATCAGAAATTCACCTGCACCTCCACACACATCATTTACTGCATCCACTGCACCCGCTGTGGCCTCCTATACACTGGGGAGACAGGCCGCCTACTTGCGGAACGTTTCAGAGAACACCTCTGGGACACCTGCACCAACTAACCCAACCGCCCCGTGGCTGAACACTTTAATTCCCCCTCCCACTCCGCCAAGGACATGCAGGTCCTTGGCCTCCTCCATCGCCAGACCATGGCAACAGCACGCCTGGAGGAAGAGCGACTTTTCTTCTGCCTAGGAACCCTCCAACCACAAGGGATGAATACAGATTTCTCCAGCTTCCTCATTTCCCCTCCCCCCACCTTTTCTCAGTCCCAACCCTCAGACTCAGCACCGCCTTCTTGACCTGCAATCTTCTTCCCGACCTCTCCGCCCCCACCCCCTCTCCGGCCTATCACCCCCACCTTAACCTCCTTCCACCTATCACATTCCCAACGCCCCTCCCCCAAGTCCCTCCTCCCTACCTTTTATCTTAGCCTGCTTGGCACACCCTCCTCATTCCTGAAGAAGGGCTTATGCCCGAAACGTCGTTTCTCCTGTTCCTTTGATGCTGCCTGACCTGCTGCGCTTTTCCAGCAACACATTTTTAAGCTTTTACACTTTGAAAGTACACTGTAAAGCACTTGGATTCATCCAATAGTCATGCAAAGCGATATAAAAATGCAAGTCTTGCTCTTTCTATTCTTGATCTTGCTTTATTCATTCACAGGATGAGGGTGTCACTGGGCAGGTCAGCATTTATTGCCCATCCCTAATTACCCAGAGGGCATTGACAGTCAACCACATTGCTGTGGCTCTGGTGTCACATATCGGCCAGACCGGGTAAGGATGGCAGTTTTCTTCCCTGAAGGACATTAATAAACCAGATGGGTTTTCTGACAATTGACAAGGGATTCATGGTCATCATTAGACTCTTAATTCCAGATTTATTTTCTGAGTTCAAATTTTACCATCTATCATGACGGGATGTCGAACCCAGGTCCCCAGAACTTTACCGAGGTTTCTGGACGAGCAGTTCAGTGATAATACCAGTGGGCTGCCATCTCCTCTTGTCTGGGGAAACAGTGTCCTAAGATAGCTCTCTGTGCGAGCCTTTTCCAAACATCCAAACTGCACTGGGCAGAGTTAAGCTGGTACTTAAAGGAAAGGTCAATGGCTTTTCAGTCAGGGAGGGATTCCAAGCTGCTCAGGGGGCAACATGGAATGGAATAGCTTGATGGTGGTTGTGGTGGGGTCAAGTAAAGGCAGAGTAACCTGGTCTGATGTTGGAGAAACACTGACAACTGCTTGATACATGAAAAGCTTGCATTTGTGTAGCGTCTTGTCTGGGTATCCTAATGCATTGTATAGCCATTGAAATGCTTTGGAAGTGTAGAAACTGTTGCTGCATAGGAACTGTGGCAATTTATGGCTGCTGCATCAACATCTTATTATTGACGAGGAACAATTGTGGACAGACGGATAGGAACCAGCCGGGAGTGTCTGGATAACTCCTTTGCTGTTCTTCGGAGCTGGTATATGGAGACTTGAATGACCCTCTCCAGCAGTACAGGGATATCAATGCGCTGCTGCGATGTCAGCCTGGGAGTCTGTAACGCCGTTCTGCTGCGATGCTTGGACCCACAAATTCCTGACTCAGAGATGAGGGTGAGACCCACTGAACCACAGCTGATACTGTGATGTCTCTTTCTTCTGTTAAATGCCGTGGAGTGGAGTGTTTCCTTTTCAGCGCGCTAAACATCTTCATAAACTGCCATCTGAAACCAAGATGTTCTTCCGTTCTCAAAATCCATAATTCAAGAAAGCAGAAAACCTACATTAAGAATGGCTGGTTTGGTTAACCACAAGCAGATGTCCAAGCCTTAGCAAATAGCCTGCTCTCAAAATACATCCTCAATCAGAAAGTACAACCTTCTTACGTTACAAAGTGAGACGTTGCAAATAAAACATCTAATCCAGGAAGGGTGTGTTTTTCAGCTGAATTTAATTAAGCAGGGGGTGCTGGAATAATTGGGTTCTAATCCTCCTTGCGTCAGATTAGATTCCCTACAGTGTGGAAACAGGCCCTTCGGCCCAACCAGTCCACACCGACCCGCCGAAGAGTAGCCCACCCAGACCCATTTCCCTCTGACTAATGCACCTAACATACGGGCAATTTAGTGGGAGGTAAACCGTGCAGACACGGGGAGAATGTACAAACTCCACACAGACAGTCACCCGAGGCTGGAATCAAACCTGCGACCCTGCTGCTGTGAGGCAGCAGTGCTAACCACTGAGCCACCGGGCTACCCGAACATAATTTAGAATTACATTCTTAGAATTCAATGGCCCCTCAGCTTTCTATGCAGCTTCCCATTTGTGTGCTTTCACTTCTGGTACAATGTACTCTGAATTATTCCCCCATACCCACTCGAATCTGAGTCTTAATTCAACCGATTCCTTCACAGCTTGAAACAAAACTCCATTGCATTTTTGTAGCGCCTGCTACAGGTCTGTCAGTGTCCACTGATGTTGAATGACCTGAGTGCAGCAGGAAAGTGAGGTTGGAATTGGAACATCCAAAACGTTCGTTTGGTCTTTGTCGTTAAATCACAGTAAGTGCTGCTTGATAAACCAGATTTTGGAACCATCAGAATATGCTCAATCCTTTATCTCCGAATTGCCCCACCTGTGACATGAGATGGGTAGTGCTGGGAAAGCACAGCCGGCCGGGCAGAATCTGAGGAGCACGAGAGTCGACGTTTCAAGCATAAGCTCTTCCAAGAAGACTCTCCAGCTCCTCAGATGCTGCCCGACCGGCTGTGCTTTTCCAGCACCACACTCTTTGACTCTGATCTCCAACATCTGCAGTCCTCACGTTCTCCCTGTGACATGAGATAGTGAGGACAGCAGATGCTGGAGAAGTCAGTGTGGCCCTGAAGAAAGCACAGCAGGTCAGGCAGCATCCGAGGAGCAGGAGAGCAGACGTTTCGGGCACAACACTTCATCGGTGCCATACTCTATTGACTCTCGCTGTGAGATGACCCTGTTGTCTGGAGTGTGCAGGAAAATAACTCACCTACGTCCGCTCAGGGATGGGTTTTCTCACACAGTTTTGATCGGTTCAGCTCATGGACGCATGGATGAAATGCCACATTTGATGGCAGGTGGGCAGGAAATTCTGCACCTCATCAGGACTTTCTGGGATCCAGCTCCCAGGGTACCATATATAGAAAGCACAGTCTGCAACCCAAGAGCATTAGTCACCGTCTGCTCACCCTGGCAGAGGGGAAGGAGGGTTAAAAAAAACAGCACTGTGCTTTAGCAATTCCTCACTCGAGGTTGCACAGGAGAGAAGGGAGGAGATGTTTCTTCATGAAATGGAATAAGTCTGATTCTCAAAGGTAGCCAGGGCAGAAGGTAGCAACCCATGGACAGCTCAAGAGAACCAGTGCCACAAGATGATGAGTGATCTGCTTTGTTCTGTCAGGGGAGGTGCCTACTGTCTCCTCAGTGCCATCAGCCTCTGTAAGTCAGCATTGCAAGGTAGCCATTGAAGTGGACTGTCACACGGAAGGCTGGATGCTAGGTGTTTCCATCAGTGGCTGTCACTTCATCGCAGCTTCCAGCTGGCACCACAGTGCTACTGACTCGCACACATTCTGTCAGGATTTACACTTCAAATGTAAATGGAATGACACACTGAGTGGCTCATTTACCACCAGCTCTCTGACCTTTCGTCATCACCAAGAGAATGTACACATAGAATCCATACGGTGTGGAAGCAGGCCATTTGACCCATCAACTCTCTGAAGAGCAGCCCACCCAGACACCCTCTCTCTCTCTCCTACCCTATAACCCTGCATTTCCCCATGGCTAACCCATCTAACCTATACATCCCTGGACACTATGGGCAATTTAGCATGGCCAATCCACCTAACCTGCATGTCTTTGTCGGTGGAAGGAAACCAGAGCACCTAGAGGAAACCCACGCAGACGTGGGGAGAATGTGCATCTGATAGTGTTTCACCAAAGGACAAGAACACCACACAAAACATGGCTCAGAATGAACAAGAGTCCCACTCACAATCACAACAACATTTTATTGATTTGCATCAACTCCTTAACAACAATGAAACATCATCTAAATCACAAGTTCTTCCACATGCGTTCCTAACAGTAATGTATTTGGACAATCGTGGTGCTGGGTATGAACATCTCTGTCTGTGGCAAAACAGGGCTAATGTTCACCCCTGCTTCCTGCAGCATTGCCTGGTCCAGGTCTGCACAAGGAGAGAACAAATCTGCACAAACTTTCACACATTTACGTTTGCATTCACCAAGTGGGTTCAGTTTCATTATGTACTGTCAGAGTGAAACTCTGTGTGCAAGCACGGCAGTTAGTTAATTAATGAATAATGCAGATTAACATCTGCACTGTCTTCACACAATCCCAAGTTACTACGATAATTGGGGGAAAAAACAACAGTTTCTTCATTTGTCAAGGCTTTGGGAGGTGTGGTGAGACAGTGAAGAGACTTGTATTTCATCAGAGAGGTAGTCATTTATAACAGACCTCTATTCCAATCTTCTCCTCACAAATCTGTCCTTCTACATCTCTGTAAGAAGCCAAACAGTTCTCTGACTTTTCTCTTTTCGCCTTAATTCCTTTCCTCCAGAAAAAGTTGATTTTTGAGACTTTGCGCCATGAGAAAGTGAATTCTATTCCAGTCCAGGACTGTTCCACGTGCTATTGAGACATCCCTGTCAGTGCAGTTTGGTCTTTGAAGACAAGCCTGATCTCTCCTGGTTTCTAACCCAGTCTGATGGCCAGCAATCAGCCCGATTTTAAACCACTAGATATTTGACCAGAGAGTTGTGTCAGTGATTGAGGTCAATCAATCAGTATTGACCACAGAGTGGTCTTCTTTACTGTTTGCCTCAGTTCTCTGGCAGATACATTGTGGTGCAGTTATACGTTTGGTGTAAATCACGACTGGGGAACTGGGGCAATGTACCATGTAGGAATGTCGGATCAGGAGTAGGCCATCCAACCCCTCAAACCTGATCTGCCATTCAATGAGTATATGGCTGATTATATCTGTGACCTAACTCTATATACCTGCCCATACTTCAGAGGAAGGATCACTGGATCTGAAACGTTAACTCTGATTTCTCCCCACGGATGCTGCGCTTTCCCAATAATTCCTGTTTTTGTTTCTGGTTTCCAGCATCCGCAGTTATTTCAATTTTTAAAAAAGTCTCTTTACCTGCCTTTGGCCTATTTCCCTTAATACATTTGTTTAATGAAATATCATCTATCATCTACCCATTTGTGGGTGGCAAGGTGGCTCAGTGGTTAGCACTGCTGCCTCACAGGGACCTGGGGTCAATTCCTGCCTTGAGTGACTGTGTGGAGTTTGCATGTTCTCCCTGTGTCTGTGTGGGTTTCCTCCCACAATCCAAAGATGCACAGGTTGGGTGAATTAACAATGCTAAATTGCCCATAGTGTTAGGTACGTTAGTCAGTCTGGGTGGATTGCTGTTCACAGGTTTGGTGTGGATTTGTTGGGCCAAAGGCCCTGTTCCCACACTGTAGGGATTCTTATCTCAGATTTAAAATTAACAACTGATCCTGCATCCACTACCATTTGTGGAAGAGACTTGCAAACATCTACTACCCTTTGTGCATAGAAATGCTTCCTAACATCTCTCCTGAACAGTCTGGCCCTAATTCTCAGACTCTGCCCCCACGTTTTGGAATACCCAATCAATGACAATGGTTTATCTGGATCTGCCCTGACTCTTCCTGTTAATATCCTGAAGACTTCAATCAAATCATCCCTTAACATCTACATTCTGGATTTATTCCTTTGCCTGAATTTCCCAAAATTTGGCCGAGTGCCAGTTTCGAGGTGTTACCTGGAGGGTTCCTCTGCGTGTTCCTGGACAAACTTCCAGATGCAATTCCCTGCTGCTCACCGCCATAGTGCCATCCCACACAACTGCGTGCTCAGCAGCGGAGGACATGCTCACCAATGCCCTCGCCTTCATGCTGCCGTTGCCATGTTTAAATACCAGCTGGGCATCATTTCGAACGCTGCCAGCCTGCTCCAAGGTAGGCACCCAGCTCAGTGCATTGTCTAAGTGCCAGCAATGATGCACAAAAAACGCTAATGACCTTCTGTGCTCGGCCAGGGCTAAGTGCCACCATCTTCTCTCTGTTGCCTCACACTCACTCTATCTCCTCCACTGTGCCCACCTCCCACGGCTGGTCGATCGCTCTCACTCCTGCACCTGGGTCCTGTAGTGAGCAGCACGGTGGCACAGTGGTTAGCACTGTTGCCTCACAGCGCCAGAGACCCAGGTTCATTTCCCGCCTCAGGCGACTGACTGTGTGGAGTTTGCACATTCTCCCCGTGACTGCGTGGGTTTCCTCCGGGTGCTACGGTTTCCTCCCACAGTCCAAAAATGTGCAGGTAAGGTGAATTGGCCCGTAGTGTTAGGTGAAGGGGTCAATGTAGGGGAATGGGTCTGGGTAGGTTGCGCTTTGGCGGGTCGGTGTGGACTTGTTGGGTCGAAGGGCCTGTTTCCACACTGTAAGTAATTTAATCTAATCTAACCTGTGTTACCCCTCAATGGTTCTCACCCACTTGCATCCTCCAAAATTACTCACCCCTACATGGCTCCTGTGCATCCTACTCATTCACTCACGACCAGTCTGTGACCGACTACAGTATCGCTTGACTGGATTAAAGACTGTTGCCTTTAGATGTCCAAGGTCAAAAGTCACACCACACCAGGTTACAGTCTAACAAGTTTTGTTTTTGAACTCACAAGCTTTGGGAACACTGCCCCTTTGTCAGGTGGAGTTCACACAAGGCCATTTGGCTGCTGCACATCCAGCCTGGGTTTGCTACATAAGCTGCTGGCACACGCTGTAGGTGTGACATGTCTCGTCACTGACCCCATCATTCAGAAGCGAGGAAACGTCAGCCCTTCGTCTCACTTTGCCAATGAGGAAGCTAACTACCCAGACATCTCTGCAAGTTTTACAACAGTGTAATAACTGCTGTCAACTCATCAGTGAGACCAGAATACCCTATAATGAAGGAAGGCCAATATAAAGAAGTAGGCCATTCAGCCCATCAAGTCTGTTCTATCATCCAATGAGATCATAGTTGAGCTAATAATCCTCAATTTCACATTCCTGCCCCGTCCTCATGGCCTTTTGATTCCCTTTCTGATTAAAATTCTGTCTATTTCAATATACTTAATGATTGAGACTTGACAGCTCTCTGTGCTGATGAATTCCACACATTCACTACCCTCTGAGAGAAGACATTCCTCCTCACCTTTGTCTTAACCCCTCAGTCTGAGATATTGTCCTAAACTCTCCCAAAAGGGGGAAACAACCTTTGCACATCAACTCTGTCAAGTTCTCCTTGAATCTTCGGTTTCGAGTCCGAATGACGCTTCATCAGAACTCGGTTGGGAGTTTGTTCTCTCTCCATGGATGCTGTCTGACCCGCTGTGATTTCCAGCATTTGCTGCTTTCAGTACAGATTCCAGCATCTGCTATAAATGGCTTCTCCTGGAATCTTACATGTTTCATTAAGATATGCTCTCTAAATCGCAACGCACTCAACCTCTCCTTATAACAGAGTCTCTCCATACCCAAGATCAACTGGAGAGCATTCTCTGGACCGCCTTGCAATGCCGCTGTATTCTAGTGATCGCCAATCCCTTATGCATGGTTGGTGAGCTGTTGTTGACCTACTCAGCAAGTATAAAGAAAACAAGAACACCACCACACTTCAGAAAGTGAAGGGTGAAGGACCATTTCTGAGAAAGATAGCAACTAATTTTTTGTCTGATTTTCAGCAATATATACAGAGAAATGAGTTTCTTGAAATAGAAATGCCTCAGTTAGAACAGAAACAGCTAACAAATGAAATATATAAATGAATAGGATAAAGCCACTTTTACCAATTCCCTTTAGTTGTGTGTACTTTAGATTAGAGAGTGTATAGAGGAACCTTCTTTATCTGGCATTCAATTATCCGAATGTTGGATTATCCGGCCGGATGACAAGGTCCTGATGCTTGGCTAAACTATGTCATCTGGCATTCAAATATCCGGAATTTGATTAACCGAATGAAATACTGCCCTCCCATGCCCTTCGGATAATGGAGGTTCCTCTTTATTCCTAACACATGAGATGGGGCTACCATTAAACATGGCTGTCATTTCCCATTTGCACCTGGGATACCATATCAGCTCCTGATAGGAACTGGAAACATTTAAAGTCTTTTCGAGCTAAATATTTCCGATTTTAAGTGAGAGTTGAGGTAATTGCGAGCTCGTTCAAATTAAGTGGGCAGTCGTTTTCTCCTATCTGCTATGCCTGAAATAAAATATATTGTGACTCCCAAATGAGATTAAACTGTTGCATTTTTTTTTAAAAGGAGTTCTGTATCTTAGGTTGTAAATACCTGGAGGGAAAATTTTGATGTAAATTGTATTGGCGGCATAATGGGTCGGAAGCCCTTTTGCATTAATATTTTCTCCTGAGAACCATTCCTCCCAAATTTACTTATATTTCTCTTGCTGTGGTGACTTTATTTATTTTTAATATGCAGCACGTTGCCGCTGGATGTGAGTTTGAAAGCACCACTCCATTTTGAACACGAATTAGCTACAATCACAGTCTTTTATCTGAGCTCCAACTTCTCTCCAACACAAGATAATTTGGATTCTATCCACGGGAACAGAAGACGTCTAGTACAATCTCATCTCCTGCCATCTCAATGTAATTCTGCATAATGGACAGCAGTTAGATAAATGAGTGTAGGGTTTCAGTGAGTGCCAGGACAGTAAAAGCTCTCAAAGTTTATTGGCCATGCTTGCTGTGTTATCGAATGCACTACCAAAGCAGTTTTTGTCAAGGAGCTTAGGAGCAAAGTGTTTCTTTGCTGGGAACATAGAACCCCTACAGTGTGGAAGCAGGTCATTCGGCCCATCATGTCCACACTGACCCTCCCAAGAGCAACCCACCCAGACCTGCCAACACCTACCCTATCCCTGTAACCCTGCATTTCCCATGTCTAATCCACCCAAACTGCACATCTTTGGACCGTGGGAGGAAATTGGAGCACCCACAGGAAATCCACGTGGTGGGCAGCACGGTGGCTCAGTGGTTAGCACTGCTGCCTCATAGCGCCAGGGTCCCAGGTTCAATTCCACCCTCGGGCGAATGACTGTGTGGAGTTTGCACATTCTCCCCGTGTCTGCGTGGGTTTCCTCCGGGTGCTCCGGTTTCCTCCCACAGTCCAAAGATGTGCAGGTCAGGTGAATTGGCCATGCTAAATTGTCCGTAGTGTTAGGTACATCATTCAGAGGGAAATGGGTCTGGGTGGGTTACTCTTCGGAGGGCCGGTGTGGACTGGTTGGGCCGAAGGGCCTGTTTCCACACTGTAGGGAATCTAATCTAAAAAAGGGGAGAATGTGCAAACACCATACAGACAGTCGCCTGAAGGTGGGATTGAACAAAGGTCCCTGGTGCTAACCACTGAGCTATCGTACAGTGGCCTCTAGTACAGTCCCTAGATGTAGTGGCAGCAACCAAGTTGGTGGCGGGGGGGAAACGGCTGTGAATCAAATGATGGCAGAAAATTCAGCGTAGCTCTTTCCATAAGTCTATCCAGTGATGGTCATATTGAGTTGGTGGTAGAAGTCAGTAACTATTCTATACTAGCAAAAGGATCCTTCACTTGCTCACTTCTGCTCTCTTGCAAGGCCCTACTGTGCCCATGCTATCAATATTTAACCTTCTCATTTCACTACTTGAGTCTGCCTGTTACAATGCCCATTATAGATTTGCAGTGGAGTGGGTACATACTGCTTTATCGTCATCTCCAGGATTCACCATTTACGAAGGCCTTCATACAATCGATTGGGTAATCTCTGGTTCCTGGCAACCATAGCCAACAGTAAACCACAATCTCACTGAAATGGAACAAAGACAAGAAAGTGGAGTGTTACAGGGGAGTGGTCGAACAGGATGAGGATGTTCAATTGCTCATAAGTTGGCATGAAGTGGACAATCTCACTGAGAAAAGCCATAATAATCATCAGTATGGGAAATGTAAATGTAACACTGTTAGACACCCTCTTGCGACTGATACCCCAAATTATTTTATCGTTTGCTATTGCTTACACAGATGATTTGCAAACCTATTCATTTGCAAACCATTTACATCCCATTCATTATGATTTCAATTGCTTTGTCAATGTCTGCATGATATCATATTTCAGAGATATAATTAAATTTTATTTGAAAATACTCCTGTGGAATACCTGGGGGCACTGCACTCTGTTGAAGACTCGATCTAAGAAGGAACAATCTATGGCGTTCTTTCACAAGCCCCAGATTTTCTGAAGCATTTGCTGGTCAGTGGAGGGGTTTGGAAGTGTTGTTGTTATAAGTAGCAGAAAGCTGTTGCCAGAAAGGTGTAGAGCTCTACAGGACCTAGATCCACTTGTTGAGTGGATCCACCAAATGATCCACATCATTTGGTGGCCCAATATAACACTTATAAGGACTAATTTGATTGGAGGATGCGCATTTTGTGTGTACCCTAACTTAAAATGCACCTTTTGCACACAAGGTATGCACCCCTATGCATTGAGGAGCACAGCAGGTGGCAAGAGCAGATAGCGTGGAGTTTTCCAGCATCCCCAGCACAGTTGAGCATGGGGAAGATTGAACCAGCTCAGGGACAGGGAGCCTTTGCAGTAGGAGAAAACTAGGTAAAAACAATGACTGCAGATGCTGGAAACCAGATTCTGGATTAGTTGGGTTGGAAGAGCACAGCGGTTCAGGCAGCATCCAAGGAGCAGTAAAATCGACGTTTCGGGCAAAAGCCCTTCATGAAGTTGTGCTCTTCCAGCCCCACTAATCCAGAATTTGCAGTAGGAGAGCCCAGCGTGTAGGAGATAAGTCATTATGGGGATTGCAAGGCCAGCATGGCTAAGAACCTAATAAGGACAGTGATTTTCAACTTGTAACTTTATTTCTCTACATTGTGCCTAAGATTTTGTACTTAGGTACCTTTGTACTTAAGGTGGCACCAGGAACCTTGAACACTTCTCACTGTGCTCCTTTATCCTTGCATTTAAATACACATGGCAATAAAACCTAATTCTAATTAGAGTCATAGAGATGTACAGCACGGAAACAGACCCTTCAGTTCAACTCTTCCATGCTGACCAGATAACCCAACCCAATCTAGTCCCACCTGCCAGCACCCAGCCCTCCAAACCTTTCCTATTCATATACCCATCCAGATGCCTTTTAAATGTTGCAATTGTACCAGCCTCCACCACTTCCTCTGGCAACTCATTCCATATCACCCTCTGGAATTCTAATTCTAAATTTGAGTTACTTCACTTCTTTGTACACTCTCACTGCACTCCTCTATCCTTGCACTTAAATACACATGATAATAAAACTTAATTTGAATTCTAAATTTGAGTTACTTCACTTCTTTGCAAACTTATTTCGAAATGTTGCCCTGGGTTTGACAGATCTCTCTGTGATCCTCAGGCTCTGTCTGAATGAAGTTGGCAGAAAGTCTAATCGCCTAAGATATGGCAGTAGATACACATGGGTAGGGACCATCATGTCACTTAGAATTCAATCATAAGAATTACAAAGGAATATGGTGCCTTTGGTATGAGCCCATGTGAAGCTGGATAGGATGGATTGTGTAAACTGATACTGCTTCAGAATAAAGCAAGTACAATTGGCTGAGAAAACATCGCAGAGATCAAACAAAGATGAAAAGGTTTAATGTCACAGCTAAATTTCCCGTTTGCAACCATTTCAAATTAGCTCCATCCATTTGCCCTGGAGCACCAGGTCATGGAGAGGATTGAAGTGCCTCTTTCCCGAGGTTTACTGGGAATGTGAATATCCCCGCCATCGAAGTTAACTCAGATGTTTTCCAGATCAGGAAGCTCCTTGTTTTCTGAAGGGGAAGAGGAGAAATTGTGAGTAGGGCTGTGATACATGGGAAGTGTCATATTCCAGGCTTGGACAGGAAAAGACTTCCATCAGGAGTATGCTTAAATGGTAATAGATTGGAAAATGATGATGTACAATGAAACTGGGGGTCCTTTGTGCACCAGCCACTGAATGCAAACATACAGATGCAACAAGCAGCTAGGAAGGCAAATGATCACACAGTGTATACTGATCTTGGAAGGTTTGCTTAGAATCCCTACAATGTGGAAGCAGGCCATTCGGCCCATCAAGTCCACATCAACCCTCTGAAGAGCATCCCACCCAGACCCATCCCCCTACCCTATCCCTTGTAACTCCATATTTCCCTTGGCTAGTCTACCTAGCCTGCATAGCTTTGGATTGTGGGAGTAAACCCACGCAAACATGAGAGAATGTGCAAACTTCATACAGCCAGTTGCCTGAAACTAGAATCAAACCACTGAGCCACCACTTGGAGGCTATACCAATTTTAGAATGTATACTGACCTTGAAAGGCCTACTAGCTTTGGAAGGATGTGACCAGAGTGATAAGCAAGCTAAAAGGGTTAACTTGTGAGAGCAGGTGAAGAGACTTAAGTTGCAGCTTGGCCACAATGTAATTGAATGGCTGACCAGTCTCAAGGGGCTGGATGGCCTACTGCTCTTCCCCATCTAATTTTGCTCAACAAGCATTCCTTCTTGGTGCAATCATGAGCACATGTAAATTGTATGGTAATGAGACTGATTTAGTTTAACGCTAAATTGGAATTTTAGCTGACTCCATATGCAAAGACCGTAGACTTGCAGAAAAGAAGACACGTTTTGTTTTTATGTAGACAATGTTCACAGACCAGTATAATTCTAATGCCCCTGATCTATCTTCCCATTTTATTTTTGTCCTAGGAGATGCTACAATCCATTCAGAACTGCTTTGTATGTGGGTAGAGATTTAAGATTACTGACCCATTGTTTGAAAATTCACAAAGACCCATGGAACTTGGTGTTGACATTTAGGGACAGCACTATTTTGGATTTCTTTATCCACAGGAATTTCCAACATATTTCTAAAGGGTAATTGGGATAAGAAATGCTTGGAAGGATGGGTCTTGTATTACAAAGGAGGTTTCTCCCCTGCTTTCGCCATTACTATAGCTTCTGGCCTGTGATGCCATTTCAAGCG